>NC_132840.1:18149281-18449281 GCF_048164855.1 Canis lupus baileyi
GTAGGCTGGGAGTACAGAAGCAGTATGGTACTCTCACTAAAGACATAAAAATTATAGTCTTACTCAGGTCACTTCTTCGCCTTATTCTACCAAGACTGAGGTAAAATTTTCATAATAAATATTCCATGATAGACAGATTTCAACCACCAGGTGGCACAATTTTAGAAAATAAACCAAGAGTAAACAATACCTTAACTGTAGTAAAGCAAAATGAGTAAGCATTCCAGTAACACTTCAGCAAATCTAGAGTCACAAGGAGGAAACCCTTGATTTTAATGTCACTTGGATTTTCTTTCTAAAGATTTTGTTGTTGGTGGCTGCACCAGAAATTTATACTATAGTTGCAATTTCAAGCATCATTTTAGAACAACCAAAAAAGCAAGTTCAGGAAAGTCTCCTGTTCCAAGTTTGAAGAAGCTGTTCTCCAGGAAGAACTGTAAACTTAATGCTTTCCAAAACACATCCTTTTTTAAAGTCTACTTTTCAGAAAGCAATGGAATTAAATTAGCATTTCTGCAACTATTTCAAACTATGCACCATAGTCCCCAGAGGTACCAGATACAGCAGGGTATTACCCACCCTACCCTTTCCTTTGCAGTTACAAAGTGACCAAATCTAAACATATGCTACTAAGTGACTCTTACTCCCAAATACAGACCTTGCCCACCACTACTGAGAACAATCCCTAGGCTGCCTGGGGAAAAGGACTTGTAGTTCCACCACACAGTTTCTTAAGGAATGGGACAAGCTGTAGCTGTCCCTGAACATTTATCGGCACTCAGCAGCTGCTGGGCATCTGCCAAATCATTTGAACTTGGGAGGGGGAAAAGAAAAAAATCAGCCCATAGAACCCAAAGAACGCACAGTGAGGGAGTATTCTTGTAAATGCACATAGTAAACGCCCAATAAATGTTTGCCAAATGCTGAATTTAGGATTACAACAAATCTGAGAATCGGTTCACAACTCAACATAGTTTTTTTTTTCTTTTTCAAAGACTTATTTATTTATGCATGAGAGACACAGAGAGAGAAAGAGAGAGCGAGAGAGGCAGAGACACAGGCAGAGGGAGAAGCAGGCTCCATGCAGGGAGCCCGATGCGGGACTCGATCCCAGGACCCCGGGGTCACAACCTGAGCCAAAGGGCTCAACCGCTGAGCCACCCAGGCGTCCCAACATTTTTTTTTTTAAAGGCTGAAAATGAAGATCATTTAAAATAAGTCAGTGCAGAAACCTATACGTATAGGAAAGGAGATAAAGGCGTTTCACAACAGAAGTTTGCCAGCACAAACTTCTTTAATGCATTTAAGATTTTAACTGAAGGATTCCAGAACTCGGATTTACTTAAGATTCTTCATATTAAAAAAAAAAAAAAAAAAGTCTTCATAAAGCATCTATTGTGCACCTACAAGCACGGTAATTTTTAAACCCAGTAAAAGGCACCTCAATGTTTCCTCTCCTTGAAAAAAGTGTACTGTTGGGGCACCTGGGTGGCTCAGTGGTTGAGCGATTGCCTAGGACTCAGGTCGTGATCCCGGGGTGCGGGGATCGAGTCCCACATCAGGATCCCCGCAGGGAGCCTGCTTCTCTGTGTGTGTGTGTCTCATGAATGGATAAATAAAATCTTAAAAGAAAAAAAAAAGTGCACTGCTGAGGATCTCCCCGGATTCCCACTCTGCAACACAGACTGGTGGCAACTTTCACTGCAGCCGAGATGCGCCCGAAGACTCCCAAGACGACGACAAGAACAATCGTACAATTCTCTGCGCGCTCACCGCACCGAACACCGGGAAGGGCCTCCCTTTCTCACCAACGGGACGGCGGGTTATACCCATTTCACAGGCGTGGAAGCGGAAGCTCGAGGACGGGAGGGGCCCACCCACATCCCCAGGCCTGCGCCCAGCACGCTCCCTACTCCCCACCCCCGGCGCGGCCTCGGCCGGTGCCCGCGGGCGGAGAGCCCGGGGCGCGCCTCCAGCGACCGCGCGGCCAAGGCCCGGCGCGGGGAACCTGGAGCGCGGCAGGAGACGGGGCCAGGGGGCGCCCTGGGGGGCTCCTCGGCGCGGCCGGCCTGCCCAGACTCACCCGCCTTGCGGCCGCACCGGGCCGGCTGAAGCCGCCGTCACCAGCGAGGCCTCCCCATCCAAAGGCCGGCCCCCGGGACGCCGGGGGCGGGGCAGCTCCGGGCGGCGAGGGCTCCCGCGCCCTCCACGGCTGACCCCGCGGGGCTCCAGCGGCCCCGGCGGCTCGCGGCGACTGCGGCGCATGCGCGCCCGGCCCGGCCCGGCCGGCCCATTTCCGGGCGCTGCGGAGGAGGGCGGGGGGGGCACGGAGGCGCCGCGAAGCCTCGGGGCGGCTAGCCGAGCCAGCCAGCCAGCTCTAGGGGCCGCGGCCGGCTGCGCTGAGCTAGTGTTCGCCGCTGACAGGCGTGATGCGGGCGCTCGGCGAGCTTCACTTCGGCCGCTCGCGACGCGGCCCCCCGTGCCCAGGGTACAGTCCAAAGGGGAGCTCCGGGGAGGCGGGGCTGGGGGACGGCGGGAACTGCAATTGGTGGCTTCGAAGGCGCAGCGGGCGGGAACGGCTGCTGAGAGACTCTGCGGGCGATGACCGGCTGCAGGAGACCCGCGCGCGGCGTGGGACCGGGCCCTTGAGTGCGGCGGGAGCCCAGAGGAAGGCACCCCCCGGGCCTGCGGGGCGACTTCTCCGCGACTACCACACGTCCCAAGGTGCTGGATTGGCGCTTGGCCTCGGGGGAGAGGTGGGGAACCACGGCTGAGGCTGGGACGACAGAGGGCAGTGACGCTCGGCCGTGACGTCACGTCCGCCCGCAGTGGGGCGGGGCCTTACCCGGATGTGCGTCAGCTCGGGAGCTCCCGCGGGGTGTTACCTGACCCGCCTCTGCTCTCCGAGGGTTGTGGCAGCGCGCGGAGTTCGGTGTTTCGATTTTTTTTTTTTTTCTTTTAAGTCAGGCTTGGCTTCCGGGTTTTTTTTTTCCATCCGTGGGCCTCTTGTGTTTTTCCTTCTACTCCGGTGGCAGCTCCTCCACGTAAATCTACAGAAAAGTTCACCTAAAAGGGCTCTTTTTTTTTTTTTTGTCCTGCGTTCATTGAACCAGTGACTTGAGCACCTGCTATATGCCAGGCCCTGTGCTAAGAGCTAGGATTAAAAAGAAATTAGTCACGGGGAACCAGAAGCGTTTACTCGGGTTTATCAACCTTATGGGTGAGATTGAAGTCCATAGAATCTACCAGAAGTCTATAGAAAGGCATTTTGCAAACTCTACCCAGAATGGAGTCTTCCGAGGGATTCTAGAGAATCAGGCTCCCCCCCCCCCCAAAAAAAAATGCAAGGTCTCACGCCCCGCTCGGTGCAGCCCACCTACTAGTTCAAATCAGCGGGGCCCGGGAATCTGCGGTTTTACAAGTTTACCCCCAGATCCAGTGTTTTCGATGGGAGACGTTGGTTTGATACATCACTGACTGTTGGACCCTGATTTTTTCCAGGTTATTTTATCTCCTCAGCACACTGCTGACAGAGAGTATCTAACATGTCATTTCGTGTGTATTGATCAGTTAGAGACTAGCCATGAAGAAAGCAGACATCGTTCCTAATATTGTAAAGCAATACAGTAATCAGTAAGTTAAAGCAAGATAATTAAAGACCATATGCACTAGAAGGTGGGGAGATACCCTTAGAATGGGTGGTCAGAATAAGTCAGACTAGAAGCTATCCAAGCTGAGATAGCTTAGCTCTCCATTGCAAGAGCCCCACGTGAACAGGTGCAAGAAGAACCTTCTAGGCAGGGGTAACTGCAGGTACAATGGCCCTTCTCTGGAAAGATCCCTTCGTACTAGAGGAACTCAGGGTGAATATCGCTGGAGCTCAGAAAGCCAGGGAGAGAGGGGTAGGTGATGGGGAGGGAGGCAAGAAGCAAACACAGGGTCTTGTAGACCATGGTGAGGATTTTAGTGTTGACGTTGAGGGAGGTTGGTCCTGTATCTGGATAAGAAAACAAGTCAGGCTCAGTTCTCATGATCTTGATTCCGTTCTCACGTTCTTAATTCAGTTGTTTTTCTAAACCACTCCTAATAATTCGCTTTATTTTTGCTTTAACTGCTGTTTTCACTATCTTCTTAAAATCCTGTTGACTATCAGTATCTTTTTTTGGAAGTTGGCAATGGCCAACTTAGATTTTGTAGATTTTGTACAGTGTTCAACAAACACTCAAATGGTAGGAGTAAATCACAGCCTGGATTCTTGTAGAGGGGCACGTCTCTCTGTGTCCCCGCAAATCTCGTAGGCATGGTGGAAGCAAAGGAGACTGACAGGCTGATTTCTGCATCTTCCGTGTGCTCTTTTCTTGTATTGCAAGAAAGGCAGAGAATTTAAATTTAAATTCTGCATCTATCCTTAATCTTGTTTTAGAAATCACACTTGCTTGCTTGTTATGTGCCATATTTTAAAAGGGGCCCGGGGTGGGGGAGGGAGATGTGCATCAGGGTCTCCAAATGAAGTAGCAGAGTTAAGATCAGCTGTCACCCTTGGCCCACAGCTTCTGCCCCGAGGAAACTAATAAAAGGGCTCAGAAACCCCCTTCCCAGGGCCACAGCTGTGAGACAGCCACTGAGCAATGCTCATGAAGATCATTGCCCTTGTCAGTTGCCCAGATTTGGGGCTCAAGACTTGTTGGACAGTTAAAAGAATCTCCCCTTCAGGCACCGGGCAGGAAAAGTGAGAGAGCAGCACTATGTTAATTGGTGACATCTTAAAGGAGAAAGAGACTACCGTCCTCTTTACCTCCATCTCTTACTGTGTCCTCTAGACCAATACATCCCACAGGTTATTCCAGTATCTCCTCTTGGAGTTGAACAATTAATCTCAAAATGTACATGTTCAAAACAGAATTCTTGAGCTTTCTTTTGCCCACACTTCTAGTCTTCCCTAATTCAGGTAACAGCTCCGTTCCTCCAGCTGCCTGCTACAGACATTGTTATCACCTCTGACTCCTCTCTCTTATTTCCCACATCTAGTCCATCAGGAACTCCTGTGGGCTCTCCCTTAAGAGCATATCCAGAGTCTGACCTCTTCCTGCCACCTCTGCTTCTCTCCACCTTCATCTCTTACTTGCCTTTTAGCAGCCTCCTGGCTGGCCTCCTGCTTCCACCCTCGCCCCCAGGACAGTAGCCAGACCGATCCCACCTCTTCTCAAAAATCTTCCAGTCCCCAGTTTGTCAGAGTAGAAGCCATGATCCTTGCAGTGATCCCTGGGCCTCCATGTTCTCTGACCTTATTGCTCCTCTGTGCCTTCTCTCTCTCTTCACTCCGGCCTTACTGGAGGCATCCTTCGCCCTGTTCCTTGAAAGCCCTGGGGCTTTTGCACTTGCTGTTCCTTCTGTCTAGTGAGTTCTTCCACCAGCTAGCCATGTGGCTCACTCTGTCCCCTTGTTTGGCTCAAATGTCCCCTTCTCTACAAGGCCTGCTTGCTCCACTGCCACCTCATCGCCAGCCTGCTCTATTTTAACTACTGATCATTTCCTAGCACTGTTCCATTCTCCCTGCAGCATTTACCACTTTTTTTTTTTTTTAAGATTTTATTTACTTATTCCTGAGAGACACAGAGAGAGAGAGGCAGAAAACAGGCAGAGGGAGAAGCAGGCTCCATGCAGGGACTTGATCCTGGGACTTCAGGATCATGACCTGACCGAAGGCAGACGCTCAACCGCTGAGCCACCCAGTCGTCCCAGCATTTACCACTTTTAACACATTTTATGATTTTCCTGTTGCCTCTCTCTCCCCACTAGAATGGATTCTCCATACCAGCAGGGACTTTTGTCTTTACAGTTAAAGATGGAACTATCCCCCTTGCCTCTAGAAGTGCCTGGCACACACAGGTGCTCAAATTGTGTTACATGAATCAGTAAATGAATGAATGATTTACATATCATTACCATAAAAGATCAAAATACTCTAGCCAGTCAAGGAGAAGAGAGCACTAATTTTTAAAACCTCCAAAGTATATTTAAATATACGGCTTAAGGAGAAAATAAATAAATCCTCCCGTTGAAAAACACTTTGCAGAGTGCCTGAAAGAAGATAAACATTTGGGTGTTTGACCTACAAATCAAAATCCTGGCTAAAAACATGCTGAAAAATTCAGTTCAGTTAAACTTTTTTATTTTTTAAAGATTTTATTTATTTATTCATAAGAGACACACAGAGAGAGGCAGAGACACAGGCAGAGGGAGAAGCAGGCTTCCTGCAGGGAGCCTGATGCAGGAGTCAATCCCAGGAGCCGGGGATCACGGCCTGAGCCCAAGGCAGATGCTCAACCACTGAGCCACCCAGGTGCCCCCAGTTAAGTCAGACTTTTATATTTGGTTAATACTTTATTGTGCTGTTTTTATTTTATTAAAGTGCCAAAGAGATGGATGAAACTGTGGCCGAGTTTTTCAAGAGGACTATCTTGAAAATCCCAATGACTGAAATGATGACAATCCTCAAAGCCTGGGATTTCTTGTCTGAAAAGCAACTACAGAATGTAAACTTCCGGCAGAGAAAGGAATCTCTTGTTCAGGACTTGGTTCTGCTCTGCGAGGTAACAGTGTTCAAAATGATGAAACTTGCACATCACACCACCCCTTTGGTTTTTTCTTTCTTCCTTTTTTTTTTAAAGATTTTATTGGGTGACTGGGTGACAGGCACTGAGGGGGGCACTTGATGGGATGAGCACTGGGTATTATGCTATATGTTGACAAATCAAACTAAAGTTGTATGGAAAAAAGACCTCTTTCATGTGAATTTATTACCTTTTGTTTTAAAAAGATATCAGATTTTCAGAAAAGTTGCAAGTGTAGTACAAAGAACTTTCATATCCCTGTACATTCTTCCCTCAATCACTCTTAAATAAATACACGTTATGATTCAACAATTCCACTGTGGGAAATTTTTGTGGAAAAATTAATGGGGCACCTGGGTGGCTCAGTGGTTGAGCGTCTGCCTTTGGCTCTAGTCGTGATCCTGGGGTCCTGGGATTGGGCTCCACACAGGGAGCCTCCTTCTCCCCCTGCCTGTGTCTCTGCCTCTCTCTCTGTGTCTCTCATGAATAAATAAATAAAATATTTTTTTTAAATGAAAATTAATAAAAAAACAAGGAGGTGTGTGTGTGTATATATATATAAGTATTATAATTGGTAAACGTTTATATACTTAGGTATGAACATGTAAATATATATATATATGTACATATATATATATATAAATAGAAATGTTAAGTAGCCTTGATTAAAAAAACAAAAAGTTGGAAAAAAAAGTTGGAGACAGCTATTCTAGGAGAATAGATAAATAATGATACATCCACATAACAAAATATTCTTCAGTGATTGAAAAGGATAAACTAGATCTTTATGTACAACATTGAAAAACACTATATAATATATGTGTATGTAAATGTAAATGTATAGGGCAGTGATTCTCAACTAGGACAGTTTTACCTCCCAGAGGACACAGTGTCTGGAGACATTTCTGGTTGTCAGAGCTATGGGAATGCCACTGGCTTGTAGTGAGTAGAAGCCAGAATGTTCCTTAACATCCTAGGACAGCCCTCTACACAAAGAATTATCCAACTAATAAATGTCAGTTGTGCCCTCTTGGGAGACCCCGATGTAGAGAAAGTTGAGAAGGATAGAGCTGATTTAAAAACAAAACAAGAGCCTGAAAGTGATGAACAAGAAGTAGACTGGGGGAAGAGTGGGGAGTGCTTGAACTGAGACACTTGTCAGGAGAGCATAAACTGGACACAGTTGCTCTGAGCAACCCTCAAATGTACTGCAAGTGGAGCAGAACCAAACTATCACCACTAAATATTTTATCTTCTCTTTCAGAAGAAGCGTGCAAGTGTCCATGATGCAGCCCTTTTAGACATCGTTTGTGAGTGTCGGTGCTTTGTATTTACACTTCCCAGTCCCATTTCATCAGAGAGGCCATTTTGTATGTAAGGGCTCAGATTCTTCCGTCAGGTGGACCTGGTTTCCATCCCTCTTCTGTCATGTACCAGTCGTGACTTGGCTGAGAAGTCACATTACCTTGCTAAGCCTAGACTCCTCCTAAGTAAAATGGAGTAAAACAGTAGCACCTACTTCACAGGGTGGCTTGGAGGGTTAAATCAGATTCTTGGAAAGCTCTTAGCAGGGTCACTGGCTATAGGAGCACATAGTAGATACTTGTGTTAGGGTTTGTTATTAGCAGAATTTGAAAATATATTTCTGACAATGTTCTTATTACAATGTAGCTTTTTACCTCCCCTCTCCTTCCTCATCTTTGGGTCTTTTCCTTTGTGTCCTAGTTTTCTTTTCTATTTTTTTAAGATGTCTACTCTCCTCGTCAAGAAGCAACAGAGCGTAGGCCAGATTTTTTGGGTTCGGTTCATGGCTCTATCATTGTTTCCCTGTGAGTCCTGGGGGAGGCCATTGGGAACATAACAGAGATGATAGTAAATGGGATCAATAAATGAGTAAGTCTATTAGAGAGGAAGAATTTCTATGCCTTACTATTATCATTTGACAGACCTACATCATAACAATAACATTGCATAAGGTTATGATGAGGATAAAATAAAGAGTCCTTGTCAAGTTCTTAGAACATAGTCTGGTATTTATTAATTATTATCAACTTATATTAACTCCTTTTATGACCTGGTGCATAACAAATATTAGCTTTGTATTCTGCTCCAACTATGAAATAGCTGAATTCATTTACACATCAACCTCTGGTTAAGTCTGTCTAATTTTCAGCGATTGGATTACATCGAGACTATAAATGGTGGATCCACGTAGTTCCCATTTCTCACATGTTTGTTCAGATGTTCATTAAGCACTACTAAGTGGCAGGCTGTATTCTAGGTGCTGGTGGGTCAAACAGGTTAGTTCATTCTTACGAGGTCATAGTCTTATGGAGGAGGCAGGTTGCTTAATCACACAAATGCCTTCTTGCAGACTATAGCAGATGCTATGAAGGATAACATAGAGGGGCTCTGTGTGAGCAGAGTGGGATCTGCCACACGGAGGGTTTAGGGAAGACTTCCTTGAGGACATGAGCTGAGAGCCAAAGGATGGGTGGCATTAACTAGGCAAAGGGAAGATGGGAGATTAAGGAACAGAAGAGCAAAGGGCACAGTGCTGGAAGTCTTGGAGCAGGAGGATGAAGTAGAGGAGTGGAGAGGTTAAAAATGGGAACTCTGGGATATAGGAGGTGTCAAATCAAATGAGGCATGGATAGGCGGATGATACAGAGCCTTAGAGGCCACTTGGAGGATTTCAGTCTTTATACTAAGAATAATGCAAAGCCTTATGAGCAGTGAAGATTATGAGCAAGAAAGAATCAGGTTCTTGTTTTTTCAGAGCTCACTGGTTACAGTGCAGAGACAGAGACTGGGGAGGATGGGAGAGAACCTATAGGAGTCTGTTGGAGCATCCAAGCAAGGGAGGAAAATAGCCTGGGTGAGATGATAGTTGGGGGGAGAAAATTTAATCCATATAAAAGGTATATTTTGAACAAAAATGTGTCTGACCTAATTTCTCTGGTGTCATGTTATGTTAAATACATATTTGAGATATGTATTTATAAGCACATTACTTAAGAGTTCTAGGATATAACAGGATTAAGCTCTTCCTTCCTCTCTCAGATACTCAATTTCATCGGCACCGGAAAGTTTGGGATGTTTTTCAGATGAGTAAAGGACCAGGTAATGTTTCCCATTTTCAAAAAAATTGTGGCACCTAGGTGGCTCAGTTAGTTAAGCATCTGCCTTCATTCAGCTCAGATCATGATCCCAGGGTCCTGAGTTCAAGCCCCATGTCAGGCTTCCTGCTCAGTGGAGAGTCTGCTTCTCCCTCTCCTTTTGCCCCTCTCCCCTGCTCCTTTTTTCTTGTTTGCTTACTCTCTCAAATAAACAAATAAAATCTTTAATTTTTTTTTTTAAGTAATCTTTGTGCCTACCACGGGGCTTGAACTCAAAATGCTGAGATCAAGAGTCACATGCTTTTCTCACTGAGCCAGCCAGGGACTTCAGTGTTTTCCATTTTAAACTGAACACTTAGATTTTATATTTTGGCAATTTAAAAATGAATAGCAATATGTTCCTCTTAAATGTCTCTTCTTTCAAAATCAGTAATTTCAAAATTACTCTTTTGTGGGAAAAATGAAAAATATATTTGGTGATGCTGTGTCTGAGGTACCCGACAGCTTTGTTCTGATTTGATCATTATAGCTCTTCGAGGTTACACAGAATGCTTACCTTCAGAGTCTTTGCAAATGTATTTCTAGAACACTGTACTCCCTTGATTTGTCTTTCTTTTTCTTTTCACTTTGACAGGTGAAGACATTGACCTTTTTGATATGGAACAATTCAAAAGTTCATTTAAGAAAATTCTTCAGAGAGCATTGAAAAATGTAAGAATTAAATTTGTCTGAATTTCCATGAAATGCAATATCAAGACATCTGTGCAGTTAAAATTTACCTACTACCTTGGGTTTTTTTTATTTTTTGGTAAGGGGGGATCCCTGGGTGGCGCAGTGGTTTGGCGCCTGCCTTTGGCCCAGGGCACGATCCTGGAGACCCGGGATCGAATCCCACATCGGACTCCCGGTGCATGGAGCCTGCTTCTCCCTCTGCCTGTGTCTCTGCCTCTCTCTCTCTCTCTCTCTGTGACTATCATAAATAAATAAACATTTATAAAATAAAAAATTTAAAAAAATATTTTTTGGTAAGGATTTTAATTGTTAATATCCCATACTATGCTAAGCCAGATCAAAGACAAATCCTGCTTAATTATGAAAACTTCCCTCTCCCCTCACCTGTCAATTCAGGGCCAAATGCTTCTTTCTCAGAGGAGCACTGGGGGGTAGAACTCTGCAATGATGGAACTATTCTAAATCCACACTGTCTGGTACACTAGCTAGTAACACATGTGGCCACCAGTGTGACCGAGGAAGTGTAATGTTCATCTTCTATAACTGTAGTGAATTTTAGTGCAGTAGCCACGGGTGGCTGGTGGCTACAGAACTGGCAGTGTAGCTCTAGAGCACCCGTGAATCTTCAGCTGCCATTCCACAAGTACCACTGAGGTTTTTTTGTTTTTTTTTTTAATTTTATGTATTTATTCATGAGAGACACAGAGAGAGGCAGAGACAGAGAGAGAAGCAGGCTCCATGCAAAAACCCTGATGCAGGACTTGATTCTAGGACCCTGGGATCACAACCTGAGCCAAAGGCAGATGCTCAACCACTGAGCCACTCAGGCGTCCCCCCCCCCTTTTTTTTTTTTTTTTTTTTGAGAGAAAAAGAGCGTGAGGGGAGAGGCAGAGGGGGAGAGACACCATCTCAAGCAAGCTCCACACCCAGCGCAGAGCCCAATGCAGGGCTCAATCTCACAACCCTGAGATAATGACCTGAGCTGAAATCAAGAGTCAGGCACTCAACCAACTGAGCCACCCAGGCACCCACCACCGAATATTGTCCCGTAGGTTCAGGCAGTCATTTTTTTAATGGCCTCCCTTACTTCATTCTCTTCCCACCTTGATCTGCCTTAGTTCTCCTTGCATGGCAAGACATTCCCAAAAACCTGCTGTAGTCACCGTGCTCTGGCTGTCCTTTCCAGAATGGTAGCGTTCCCTCTCCATACACAGTGGTCTTTCCATCTGCTCAGCTCACCCCTTGTGACTTCCACCATACTTGTACCTACCTGCTTGTCACTGAGCATGTTCTTATAGCACCCCTCCTGTGAAAGGTTGGAATCCATCTCCTGCAGCCTCGTAGGACCGCAGGTTTGCTATTCTCTGTTCTGTTTCAAGTTTATAGTCTCTACTGCTTCCCACTCTGCTATGTATAAACATGCTTGGCCTCCACCTACCAACTCTTGCCTTATGTGTAGCAGTGGGTCTAGCAGAACAGGCTGGAAGGGTGGTATTTATTGGCGACTTCAAAAACCTTTCCAAAAAGACCCTCTGAAAGGGTAATATACCCTTGCCGGCTTCGTGCTTAAGCCCCTTGCATTCTGGCCACTGCTCTTTGTCTTTGTGTTGAAACTGGGTTTTGAAAGGCCGTACTCCTCACAGTATGATCCCCACACCAGCAGTATCCACATCACCTGGGAACGTATTAGACCTGCAAATTCTTGGGCTCCCTCAGACACCATAGGGGTGGGCCAAAGCCCTCCAGGTGATACTAATGTCAAGTTTGAGAACCTCCCTGTTTGGCAGCACTGGTGATATCATAAAATCCCATGGTTCTCTTTCCCCAGTAATGCTGATTGCAAACAGCTACGTGTGCCAGGCCCTGGGCTAAGCCCTTGCCAGTCACTAACTCACTGCACCCTCCTGATAAAACAAGGTGGGTCTCCCAGTGGTAAGCGTCAGAGCTGGCGTTTAAACCCAGGCAGGTGACTCTGAGCTCATGCTCCTCATGGTGACACTGGCAGGCTCTCACAGCTTAGTCTCTGCCCTGCACCAGATGCACAACATCCATTTCTGGTGCTCAGGAAGGTCACAAGAATTGGCAGACCCTCTTGATCCTCCATCTCTGTCTTCTGGTTGTCTTCTGCCCATCCGAAAGTGCACTTCATTGTCTCTGACTGACTCCCTTCCTTGCCTTCTGTCCTTTGCCAGAGCACCCCCCAAGTTTCTGCACTCAGCCTGCCCCCCGGTGAGGTTCGGCCATGGGAACTTACTTTAGTGGAAGCAAGGAGGGAGGTGGTGATGGAGTCGTTCATCATTTCCCTTTCAGAAGCTAATGAGTTGTCCCAGTGCCATTTGTAGACTAATTGAGCTTTTTCTACTGGTTCATCATCATTGGATTCTTCAGATTCATTCATGCTTTTAGAGTCTGTTCTACTTCTGATCAGTTTCTCCTTGTGCACTCCTACATCCAACACCTGTACTCTACACTCCAGCCAAACTGAGCCAGTCTTCTTCCAGTTCTTGAACTTGCCACAGGATGTTCCCTCTCCTCCTTGGAAGAACCTCCTCTACTTGGCCTTGACACAGCTCATTCCTCCCCATCCTTCTGGCCTCCACTTAACTAGTGCTCCCTCAGGGAGTGTCTCTGCCCTCCCCCCATGGCAATTCCCCTGTCCTGTGCTACTGTCACCATACTCTTCCCTTTTCCTACTTTAATTGTCATAGTTCCCCTGAGAGAAAACCGACCATCCTGCCCCTCTCTGACACAGGCAAGTGTGCAACAGATGCTGGGGATGAATGGATTGAGCACATTCTCTGCAAATCGCTCATTCCTCTAATTCTGTGGTTTGTAAAATATTTTAATAACCATTAAAACAAGTCAGCACTGTCCCTACCCCCAGTTACTCTTCTTTACCAAAAATGTCCTGGCTATTCTTCAAGAAGAAACTTAGAATCATTTTATCAGGTTTACAAAATGAAATCTTCATCATGTTGAGTGGGGGTCTACTTTAATTTATAAATTAATTCAAGGGTAATTGTGAGCCAAGAGAAGGTATGTCTCCTCTTTGGGTTTTCGGGGGTGGGGGGGTGTTTTTTGTCTTTTGTGAATAATTACTCTTTGTTACTCTGTTCTTGTTATGTTTTATTATATTTGAAAGATATTCATACCATGAGATAATACACTTTTCAGAGATTAAAGGAGAGTCCCATATGGACCGTGGGTATGGCATGTGCACCTGCTTTTCTTTAAACAACCAGCCTCACTGGCCCAGAATCCCTAGCCAGTTGTCCATAAATATAGATATTTGGTCTGGACCCTTCTGGAAGCAGCCTTTTTTATGAAGACAAACACGACTGGCTAAATCCTTTTGAGAAACCATGTTCCCACCCTGTTCACCCCATGCCAAAAGCGTAGAGAGAGCTGCTCTTAGCTGCAGTTCAGAGTTTGTCAGAGTCCTTCCCTTTCAGTGTCTTCTTCCCTTTTGACAGTCTTTCCTGCCCTTCCGTCCAGCACCAGGAACTTCTGTGGTCTGAACCCCACGCCTCCTGTCCTGACCATTCTAGGAGAGTGAAATGTGCTCCCATATCTTCCTACTTCCATGGCCATGTATTTCAGTGGTTAGATTTCTTCTTTTGTCACTGCAGTGTGCCAAAAGCCTTTGCCTCCTGAATGAATTTCAGGCAGATTAGTGGGAAAGGCTGGGAGAACAAAGGAGCTTTTTTATTGGTCAGATCTTCCTGCTTGAAAGGCCAGCAGACGCCCACCACCCTGTGTCTTTTCTGTCTCCCTGGCTCCCCTGCTGCGAGCTGGCCCACATGTGCTAACCCTGTTTTTCAACTCAACTTCCTACTTTCCTCTTCATAACTTAACTAGCAGCTGGATAACCCCACTTTCCTAAAGGCTGACAATGGTGATATCATGCCATGTAGAGACTCCTGGAGTGAAAATAAACTTGCCCGCTGCTGTAGGACAGACATCTTAACCTTTCTTTGCTAAGGACACCTTTTGCTGTTAGTGAAACTTACACACCACTTCTTAGAACATTATTTTTATTTTTTTTAAAAGATTTTATTCATTTATTCATGAGAGACACAGACTGAGAGAGGCAGAGACACAAGCAGAGAGAGAAGCAAGCTCCATGCAGGGAGCCTGATGTGGGACTTGATCCTGGGACTCCAGGATCATGCCCTGGGCTGAAGGCAGACGCTAAACTGCTGAGCCACTCAGGGATCCCCAGAAGATTATTTTTAAATGCTATAATACATAGAATTACAAGAAAAACATGTTAAAAGACCATTATTAAGGCATTAAAATACTAAGTTGTGCTGTAGTCATCATGTGTTTCTTAATTAACACAGTAAGTACTCTCATAGTAGGTCTAAAAAACAGTTTCAAAGTCGTAAATTATATTTTTGAGGCAGGTGCCAACAATTGAGAAAATATTTGGGACAGTTTCTACAAAAAACAAACAGGTCCTAACATTCCACATTTTGTTGCCTACCTTCACAATTAAAGAAGATGCTAAATTTCAGTTAGTTCTTAAGCACTCTGAGTTCTGACCAGGGACTTCAGGTCAAGAACTTCCTGCCCTTAAAAAAAAAAAAAAAAAAAAGAACTTCCCGCCCTTGAACCAATTGGGTAGAGAAGCTGGTATGAGAGGGAGCTGGGAACCTAACTGGGGAGTAATGGGTGGAGCCTGTGCTACAGGACATCCCATCCAGAGCCTTTGAGAGTGTGTGTATCTCTGTGTGCAAGAGAGAGAGAGAGAGATTAACTCTTTATCTTACCATGTAAAACTATTCAAAACAGTATGTTCTTACAAAGAAAGAAAAGACAAACTAAAATATATATTTCAATTGTAAAAAGGTAGCATATTTACTCTCCTTTTAATACCTGTAGATCATGTGGTATAATAATGATAGTCTATGCTAAATATACTAATATAATTAAATATGTAGCAATTCTCTGTGTTGTAAGTTACATTTGATTACCACACTAAACTTTTTTGTGGCCATGGCCAGTTAGGCTTGAACAATATTTATCTGAGCTATCCTTGATAAAAAATGCTTTGTCCTGACTACTAAAGGATGATATCTATTAAGGTAGTTTCTTAGGAAAATAGTAACGGTCTGCATTTGAGCCCTACCTCTTCAGGTATCTGAATATCATCTTTACTAGAAGAATGTGAGACCTAATATCTGAAAGCTACCTGGCCAAGATTATATTGGTTCTGTGAATATCCTTTTCTCTTAGTCCATTGATCTTTATTTAATCTTTTTTGGATCATAGACCCTTAGGAAAAATTTGAGAAGTGATACAGGACCTCCAGGAAACTGTACACTTAAACATGTATGCCCAACTATACATCCAATGTAGGGAGGACACATCTTTAAGCTTCTCCACAAGGCTGTACCTAAATTATCCTCACTCTGGGCTAGAGAGATTACCTGAATATGTTGAGTACAACCAATTTTCTCCCTCTGGTAAAATGTTCCCTCCACATACTGCATTCAATCTTGATTTTACAGGCTTTGCTTTTGTAATGTGACACAAAGAGGCTATTCAGAGTTAGACCCTGTCCTCTTCCATTTAAGCCAGCAGAGGTCCACTCAGCGCCTGTTAGGGCCAAGCACTGTGCTGCTCACTCGAGAAGGTCAGGCTGCTCCTCACACTCCACACGCTCCACACCCTCCACACCACACAAGGAAGGTTCCTTGTATCATACACCAAGGGAATACAGGAAAACAGGAAGTACAGGAATACAGGAAATATTGCAGAGAGCCATCACTTCTTTCTAATTAAAAGAGATGAAAATACACATAAGTATAGCATATCTAAGGCTCAAAGATATACACAGAGCACTAACAATCCATCTGCAGGAGTCTCAACATGAGCACACTGTTGCCATGCAGAGGAAATAATAACCTTGAGTCTGTGAGTAAGACCAGATCCCTTATCATGAAAGGGAATACAGGAAAGCTCCTCACACTCCACATGCTCCACACCCTCCACACCACACAAGGAAGGTTCCTTGTATCACACACCAACGGAATACAGGAAAGCAGCCAGATAAAGAGTGGGCAGAGTCAGAATAACTGCCTTCTTTGCTAATGCCAGCAGCCACATTGCAGCCTGCTTCTTCTGGAGTGGGATACAAGAGGGAGGAAGTAAAGAGATGTGGGCAAGCCAACTGTGCCTGTCTCGGGTGTCTCCTGACCAGGATCTGGCCTCCCAGGGGAAGCTGAATTGAGGGGGAGCCTAAGTATCTAGGAACAGGCTATTAAATTCCAAACCAACTGGCAGTTATATTTAGAAGTTTGGAAAAATCTGTGTTTTATCCATGAAATGGAAATGAAATAGAATTTTCTATATTGTTACCACATTACTTTGGAGTAATTATTAGCATCTGAGTTAAATGCATATGAGCATTAGGATTAATATATTAGAGCCCATCACTACATAGAAATCTTACTATTAAACTTTATAGTGCACACTAGGTCTGTGCTTGATGCTGAAACGGCTTCATTATGAAACAGGTATGTCATTTGCAAGGCTGCCTTCATTCATAAATTTTTACATGTCAGGGAACAGTTTTTTTTTTTTTTTTAAACAAGCCCAAGAAATTATTGAAAAATTGGGATATCCTGATTGTAGGATTTAAAACTTGTTTTCTTTCCAAAAGACCTGGCAAGGCATAATGTATCTTTCCAAAACAACCACAGAATCTTTTTCCAAAGATTCCTAAACACTGTAATGGAAAGTAGAAAAGACTGCTGGATCTCAGCCTGTGTGCAAGGTTATAGTAACATCCTTCACCCCTAAAGAGCACTTGCTGGTGCCACAGATTTTGTTTATTTGTTTAGATTTTATTTATTAGAGAGGGGCAGAGGGAGCGAGAGAAGTGGACTCCCCACTGAACAGGGAGCCCGACATGGGCCTCGACCCCAGAACTCCAGGATCATGACCTGAACTGAAGGCAGACACTTAACTGACTAAGCCACCCAGGCGCCCCAGATTTTTGTGTGTGTGTGGCTTTTTTTTTTTTAAGTAAGCTCTATGTCCAACATGGGGCTTGAACTCATGACCCTGAGATCAAGAGTCATACATTGTAAAGAAAAAAAAAAAAAGTCATATGTTGTACCAACTCAGCCAGCCAGTACCCCTGGTACAGATTTTAATTAGGAAACTTAACTCTTTTTTTTTTTTTTTATTTTTAAGGTGATGGTCAGCTTCAGAGATGCTGAGGAGAATGCAGTATGGATTCGAATTGCCTGGGGAACGCAGTATAGAAAGCCAAACCAGTACAAACCTGTTTATGTGGTATATTACTCCCAGACTCCCTATGCCTTCACTTCCTCCTGCCCACTGAGGAGCAATATACCTCTTCTGGGTCAGGTATGGAACCAATTACTATAAGCTATAATATTCTTATTACTCTTATCTCAGAGGTTTAGGTAGGGTTAAACTGCTCAATATGCATTTTATATAAAATGCCACATGTAATTCTTGATTTCCTAAAACAAGCAGAAAGTGTTCTACAAGTGGTAGCATGGCACAAGCATGAGTTTGGAGTTCTCTCTTATTGTCTGTTAATCTAGAAGTAATGTGTGCTTAATACAAAAATTCAACCAAATATTATAGTTATTACAGATATTGGGGGATAAATGTGGTAATCCTAATAGTTTTGCCAATTTTCACTTCCAGGCACTGACAGTTGCTAGCAATCACCATAAAATTGTGAAAATGGACCTGAGGAGCCGGTATCTGGACTCTCTGAAGGCTATTGTTTTTAAACAGTATAATCAGGTAAGCACATCTCCATTTTCTCGTTCACACTTGTGTTAGAAGCATCTGAGCAGGTGGGAAAATCCACCTCCAACAGAAGGAGATTATTTCTGATATTACTGAAGTGGAGAAAAGCCTTTAGTG
This sequence comes from Canis lupus baileyi, assembly GCF_048164855.1. Lineage (NCBI taxonomy): Eukaryota > Metazoa > Chordata > Mammalia > Carnivora > Canidae > Canis > Canis lupus. The sequence continues at coordinate 18,167,661 of NC_132840.1, forward strand.
AGTTAACATAAAAGGAAACCACAGTGCCTCACTGTCCTCTTTGTTAAATTGCATTGTGTTTTATACTATTCACTATTCACTAGAGTTTGTTACAGATCCCAGTTTCCAAATCAGCTATTCCAATTAGAATTTATCTTTGGAGTAACTTGACACTGTCTTTCAAAGCTAATTATATTATTCTATTATGCCCGAGAGAAGTAGAATTAATTTTTTTGTCCCATTAGTCAAGCAGGTGATATAGGAATTACAAGGAAGGGGGAAAGCACTGGTTTATTATTAAATCCCACAGTTTATTTGTTTGTTGAAATTATTTGAAGGCATTGTTTCCTTTCATGATAAGAGATCTGGCTTTACTCACAGACTCGGGATTATTTTCTCTGCATGGCAACAGTGTGCTCATATGTTTAGACTCCTGTAGATGGATTGTTAGTGCTCTGGGTATATCTTTGAGCCCTTAGATATGTTATATTTATGTGTATTTTCATCTCTTTTAAGTAGAAAGAAGTGATGGCTCTCTGTAAGCCACTCTATGGAAAAAAAATCTAACACTAAGTTAATGGTTTTTGCCCACAGTAACCCTCTCCCCTCTTACCCTCCACCCTCCCACCTGTTCTGCTATGACAGTTGCATTCTTAGGAAAATTCACACTGTCACATGCTTAATTATAAAAACATCAACTGCAAGTAAGATGGGATTGAGAGATTGGCTTCAGTAGCAAAATGATTTTTCCAAAAGGAGCTTCAGGGAATATTTTACAGTAATGAAGATGCAGCTATAAAGCTGAAGCATCACATTGCAAATTCTGCCTGGGATTCTTCTAGCTTTTCCACTTACCACCCAGGCTTCATCCAGAATCATTTTTATGCTAACAAAGTACAGAGCTTCTCATTCAAAACAGACATGCTGCTGGCCCAGCAGCCTCTGCCAGCCTCCTGCTCTGGGAGAAATGCTTAACTCAGCCTGGATGTGGCCTCAAATCTCTTTCTGTTGAAAAAAAATAAATAAATAAAGATAAGATTTGACAAGCTGTTATGTACTAAAACCATTTATTATTTATATTTCAAGATGTTAAAAGTTAGGAAAAGATTCACTTTTTTTCTTTTTTCTTTTTTTAGACCTTTGAAACTTACAACTCCACTACACCTCTGCAGGAAAAATCCCTGGAGCTGGATATACACAGTATGTGTGTTTTAAGATAAAACCGAAATTTGGAAGCACATCATTCCTTTTTAGATTTCTGTCACTTGGTAAAACATCTAATCATTAGGAGCCAGATATTTTTTTTTTAAGATTTTATTTATTTATTCATGAGAGACAGAGAAAGAGAGAGGCAGAGACACAGGCGGAGGGAAAAGCAGGCTCCAGGCAGAGAGCCCGACGTGGGACTCAATTCTGGGACTTCAGGATCATGCCCTGAGCCGAAGGCAGGCACTAAACCACTGAGCCACCCAGGGATTCCCTAGGAGCCGGATTCAAAACTATCTACTGCTTTCAGAAAAATTGAAAATTAACTTTCTGTTGAAAAGGGAAACTAAGGGGCTCCTGGGTGGCTCAATGGGTTGGGAGGCTGGCTGTCTTTGGCTCAGGTCATAATCTTGGGGTCCAGGGATCAATCCCATGTCTGGCTCCCTGCTGAGCCGGGAGTCTGCTTTTCCCTCTTCCTCTGCCCCTCCCCCAACTCACGTTTTCTCTCTATCTCAATAAAATCTTTAAGAAAAAAAAAATTGGGGGGGGGGCACTTGGGTGGCTCAGTGATTGAATGTCTGACTTTGGCTTAGGTCATGATCCTGGGGTCCTGGGATCAAGCCCCACATTGAGCTCCCATGGGAAGTCTGCTTCTCCCTCTGCCTGGGTCTCTGCCTCTCTCTCTGTGTCTCCCCATGAATAAATAAATAAAATCTTTTAAAAAAAATTTTTAATGAAAAGGGAAACTAAGCTACCATAGGTTCCTTTTAGAATTTACCAGAACATCAAATAATAACACTTAAAAATTAACTTATAGTCAAGCATTTCTGTTGTGCCAAGCACCACACTCAGATGCTTATAGGTATCACTTCCTTCATCTTCATAGTGGTCTCCTGAACAGTCCTTTATTCATTAGGCAGCTGGGATTCAGAAGGGTTCAGTAACTTGCTAGGCAAAGTTACACAGCTAGTAATCACCAAAGCCAGGTGTGAAATCCAAATCTGTCTTGAGTGTGGAGCCCTGGAGCCCTGTCTCCAAATGCACTGGATAAACTGATCCTTGAATAATCAGAATGGTGACTTTGTTGCTACTTGAAGATGGCAGGAGTCTCTCCTAAAAAACCCTGGAGAAGAGAGTAAGAAACTACTGAAGTGAACTAGAAAGTTGAGAAGAGTGGTGGGATACAATCTAGATTTATAGAAATGAACATTTTCCTATCTCTCAGCAATGATTTGGCAATAAAATGAAATGGTACAGCAGTTATGAATAAACATTTTTATGACTTTCCGATGGCATAGGAACTGCCGTTAATTTCATGTTAAGTAGAGAAAGCAGTATGCAAAATTGTGTGTATTTTATCATCTCAGTTTAGAAAATACTTATCTTTCTATTCATTAAGGAAAAGGCTAGACAGAAATACATTAAAGTGTTAACAGTGCTTTCTATGCATTGGTAGAATGGGGGATTTTTATTTTATTTATCAGCCTGTGCTTTGCAACTTTCCTTTAATAAGGAATTATTGCAATCAAGAGAAGAAACTAAACATTATTTTTAAATGACACGAGCAAGTTGAAAGGAATGAAAAGAGGATACTTTACGGATGAAATACATTTCTAATATCTGTTTTGTTTTGAAATCTTCCATATTTAGTGGATTCTCGGATCATTCATGAAAACAGAATAGAAAAAGAGAGAGTCCAGAGAGTGACTCAAGAAACTTTTGGAGACTATTCTCAACCAAGACTAGAATTCGCACAATATAAGGTGGGACTTTGCTCTAAATGTGAACTACGAGTTATCCATATTTTTTTAAAAGAACAAAAACTTTAAGTGGACAGCTTTAAGAAACTTTCTTTTCCTTTATCACTTTTTTCTTTTTTAATTTTTTCTAATTATTGAATAGAGTTGACACACGATGTTATAGCAGTTTTAAGTGTACAGCAGTGATGCAGCAATTCTATACATTACTTAGCACAATAGGTATAGTATCACTTTAATTTTGCATAATGAATTTATGAGTTAGGATAGACATTTTTATCATATTTATTAAGTGCCTCTGTTAGCAAAGGGGACTTTTTGAAATTATGAATTTACCTTTATTTAATCTTACATATTAATTTAGTTATGTATAATTGGCCACAATCTATATTTTTGAGGGGAGAAAATTGTAAGTTCTACCTTTCTAGCCCATCCATACCTAGAGCAACACACATAGTCGGTGCTCATAAATACTTGTTGAACAAAAGAATAAATGAAAAAAATAAGTCCTGACATAACCCAGTTGGCATCACAGGAGAAAAACCAGTAGCCTAGTCAGTACTGCGAATCTAGCTCATTCCAGAAGTGTGCCACTGCCCACCAAGAAGGCCAGCTTAGGGGCAAGCCCAGTGCCCCCAATAGAAGAATTCAAGGTTCATATGATGATTGCCCTAATCTAATACTTGGCATTCAACACCCTCCCCCGTCTAGTAAAATTCTTTCTGCGTAGCACCCCCTACAGCCACAGGCAATACTTTAAATCTGCCATTCATCTGATCACTCAAGCCTGACACCTATTTTCTTTAATTTGTTTTTAGTGGGAAAAGGTGATTGATATCTTTCATTTAGTGCTCCCTAAATGGCAGTTTTAACCCAGTTCCTTTGCACAGCCCATACTCTAGGACACTGGTTCTCAAATGTGGTCTCTGGACCCACCATATCAGCATTACTTGGGAATGGGTAAGAAATGCAGATTCTTGGCCCCACTGTGGTCCTCCTACTGGATCAGGGACTCTGGAGATGGGACCCAACCATCTGTTCTTACAAGCCCTCTGGCTGATTCTGCCCACTAAAGTGAACCATTGATCAGGAATAAGTAAGAATCCACAAATCTCAGTTTGTATATACAGTTTAGAATAGCTATACTCTATAAGTCAAGGTACACATTGATTCTTATAAGCTTTTAATTTTCCCTACTTTTTCTATTTTGAAAAATGTCAAACCTTCAGAACACTTGCAAGGATATTACAATGAACACCTATTTCCGCTTTGCTTCAATTCACCAGTTAACATTTTGCCACAATTACTTAATTTCTTTTTGTTGATTTATTCTGAACCGTTTGAGGTAGTTGCAGACATTACTCAACCTCTAAATATTTCAGGATACTGCCTTTAAATTTTAAGAGTCGGGGATCCCTGGGTGGCTCAGCGGTTTGGCACCTGCCTTTGGCCCAGGGCGCGATCATGGAGTCCCGGGATCGAGTCCCGATTCGGGCTCCCAGCATGGAGCCCGCTTCTCCCTCTGCCTGTGTCTCTGCCTCTCTCTCTAGGTCTGTCATGAATAAATACATAAATAAATCTTTAACAATAAATAAATAAAAATAAATTTTAAGAGTCATTTTAACTAAAAAAAAAATTGAAATTAGAATCTAAAACTCAAGTACCTATTGAAGCAGTCGATTTGCATATTTAATGCTATTAAAGGATTGGGAGGTTGTTACTAATTTTTTTGATGTGGTTATGGTGAAATTTTTAAAAAGAGTCCTTCTCAGGTCTTTCTTAGATACATACTGAAATATTAAATGGATTAGCATCATGTCTTGGATTTACTTCAGAATAATCCAATTGCCATGGTCAGTAAGGAACGGGGAGGTAGGGTTGTAGATGATACAAGACTAGCCGTGAATTGATAATGGTTTCAGCTGCAGGATGTGCACACGGGGCTCATTATATTGTGTTCCTTACTATAGTGTACTTTTGAAATCTTACATGATTAGGTAAAAATAAATAGTGGTAGTGACTCAAAAGACATACTTTTGCATCAAGATGGCAGATTACAAAAGATGGTGCTAATTTGCCGTTAAGAATGCAAATTAGGGGGGATCCCTGGGTGGCGCAGCGGTTTAGCGCCTGCCTTTGGCCCAGGGCGCCATCCTGGAGACCCAGGATCGAGTCCCACGTCTGGCTCCTGGCATGGAGCCTGCTTCTCCCTCTGCCTGTGTCTCTGCCTCTCTCTCTCTCTCTGTGACTATCATAAATAAATAAATAAATAAATAAATAAATAAATAAATAAATAAATAAATAAATAAAAATACCTTTAAAAAAAAAAGAATGCAAACTAGGGGGCACTTGGGTGGCTCAGTGGGTTAGGCATGTGCCTTCAACTCAGGTCATGTATCAGAGTCCTGGGATTAAGCCCTGCATCTGGCTCCGGCTCCCTGAGCCTTCGTCTCCCCCACCCTCTTCCTCTGCCCCTCCCCCCACTCATGCTTGCTGGATCTCTCAAATAAATGAATAAAATCTTTAAAAAAAAAAAAAAAAGGGATCCCTGGGTGGCACAGCGGTTTGGCGCCTGCCTTTGGCCCAGGGCGCGATCCTGGAGACCCTGGATCGAGTCCCACGTCGGGCTTCCGGTGCATGGAGCCTGCTTCTCCCTCTGCCTGTGTCTCTGCCTCTCTCTCTCACTGTGTGCCTATCATAAAAAAATAAAAATAAAAATAAAATCCCTGTATTTCTTGATGACAAGAATTAATAAAATGCATAACCTGATTCCATTATAGTTTGCCATTCCAGCTGATATATTTAGTAGTTATTTATAAATATATTCGTTGACAGCTTGAAACAAAATTCAAAAGTGACTTCAATGGAGACATCTTGGCGGAGAGAAAAGAGCCCCTCCGGTGCCTAATAAAGTTCTCCAGCCCGCATCTTCTAGAAGCATTGAAATCCTTAGCACCAGCTGGTAAGTAGTCAGCTTATTTTACAGGCAGGAAGAATTAACAGCAGACTACATTCGATCCTCTCTCTTGGCTGGCTAATTACCTCTAAGTGTTCTCCTGGCTCTCGTCTGCTATCCCCTCATGCCCTATTTTGCATGTTCTGCTTCTGTACATCATGAGGGTCCATAATCTGCCATCAAATCTTGGCCATTGTTAAACTGACTCATTTTCTTTTCTTTTCTTTTTTAATTTCAGGTATTGCAGATGCACCACTTTCTCCATTGCTCACTTGCATACCCAATAAGGGGATGAATTATTTTAAAATTAAAGATAAATAAGATGTATGTGGTTTTTGTAAGCACAGCATCTCTTTGACTATTGTCTATGTATGCATTTAATTAACAGCTAGCAGGATAGCTTTTGTGTATGAACTTGTGTTTTAGAAATTAATTCTTGATATTGACAGTTCACAAATGTTCAGTATATTTATTGGGATTGATTCTGTATTCCTCCACTGTGTACCCCTCTCTCCCATATCCTGCAAAGCATAGCAACTGTGAGCTTTTAAAAAGTGACAACATGTCCTTTTTCTCCTCCATCCTGGAGAGATCAGGTTCTAATTGCTTGTTTCCAGGGATTTGTCTGAAGACTTGGATCCTGGAAAGAAGCAGCGAGAAACTATCCTTAACTCAAAACTTCGTAGGAAAATCATAAAATTGGTCCATTCAAAGGGTAGAGTTGGTTCCATGATGCTATTGCAGAAGGTAGCATATCAAATGATTCGTAATATAAAATAATAGTTTCATTGTAAATATGATATTTTTCATAATCTGTTTTATCATATATTAAGACTCACCATATTATACTGATTTATAAATAAAGATTGAAAAGCTGGTATATCGGTTACTTCTGATGGAAATTTTTCAGTGATTATCACTAAGTAGCAGGTCCTTTCTTAATTATGTTTCAAAATCTAGTCCCTATTTTGTTCCACAAAGGATTTGGGGTATAAAAACAGATATTATGATGATAAAATAGCCATGTAACACATACATACAGGTACCTCCAGCTGCTATAAGTTTGAATAATTGAAATGGTGTCAGCCAGTGGGCAAAGCAGTGAAGAAAACATGAATTTGTGAATGAAGATACTTAAAAACTGGTACATCAATTACTTTTGATGAAAACCAAAAACAGGCTTAATATGCAGATATATAAATACAGTCAGAGAAGTGGGGCTGAAGAATACTTTATACTGTGATGGTACTATCTACAGATTATAGATATGCAAAAAATATGTTTTTTGACTTAAATAGCAAATGGTATAGACACTTCCATTATCTCAGTGAGGCACTGAGTCTGCAGGGGCTCAGTAATGCTAATTTCCTTGTAGACCATAGACATGGTGTCAAGCACCTGTCCCTGTGTGCACACATGTGGGAGGCACTTTTGCTCGGTGCCTGAACGCCTCTGTTAGTTCTGCACAGAGGCCCTGCTGGTTCGGAGATGGTTCCTCACAGGCTCCTGCCCTCCCTGGTGCTTAGCAGTGATGTGCAGTTGGAGCCTGAACAAAGAAGACACTAATTCTATTATCCAGCCTACAGTGGAATCACTTGAGGCTGCACCTTGCGGCCCTCCGAGACAGGCACCTGCTTGAGGAAATGAGAATATGTGGAACTCTTTATCTGTTATGTACCTGATGTTTAGTCAGCCCTCAGTTCTTCTTTAAGAGGAATTATTCTTTAAATTTAAAGGTATAATTTGGTGCAATTCTATAGAAGAGGGGAGTTCAATTTCTTCGTATGTCGCTGACTTACACTAGAACTTCTTTTATGTACTTGGTGATCCAGAAACACATACTGCATTCATCCAGATGCAGTCTTGGGAACAGATGGATCAGTAAGTGCAGACCCAAAGACCGCTACAGCCAAAGGAATTTATTATAAAAATGAATAGCTAACATTTATGTAGTACTTACTATGTCGGTGCTAAGTATTTTATGTGCCTTATCTTACTTTCATAACAATCCTATAAGGCCGGCAGCATTACTAGTCTTATTCTACTGAAGTGAATAGCAAAGCTTAGGCTGGTAAGTGGCTGAGCCCACATTAGCCCCAGGCAATCAGACTTCAGAGCCTGCACTCTTAGACGCCACGTGGAAAGACACAATAGCTTGTGGGTGCTCTCCCACACACCTGGGGGTTTTTTGGTCTCACAGTACTTTTAAAATCAGAATTAGCTTCTGTGATAGGCAGAATAATGCCCGCTTACTGAAAGATATCCACATCCTAATCCCTGGAATCTATAAATATATTACCTTACAAGGCAAATGGACTTTGCAAAGGGGAGATTATTCTGGATTTCCTAAATGGAGCCACTGTAATCACAAGGGTCTTCAAAAGTGGAACAGGAATAGGAGAGAGCAGAGGGAGAAGTCCGTGATGTGACAGAGACTCCACTCACCATTACCAACTTTGATAAGCTGGAAAAGGCAAATCAGCAGATTCTTCTGCAGAGCCTCCAGAAGACATGCCACCCTGCTCGCATTTTGACCTTAACCTCACACTCGGGTCAGACCTCTGACTTCCAGAACTGTAAAATAACCAATCTGTGTTGTTTTAAGCCACTAAGACTACAGTAATTTGTAACTGTAGCAATGGAAAACTAGTACAGCTGCTCATCTAGAAGTCAGAAGTTTTCACACAAAAACCTTCAAAAAATAGATCTAGTGATACCAAAGATGAATAGCAGCTGCCCTCCCCCCCCCTTTAAACAAAGGATGAATTTTCCATTTCACTGCAGTCCCCCCTTCTCCCTTTTGTCTACACCTGGCCTCCAATGCTCGTTTACGTGGTCTAGCTAGTCCTTCCAAGTTCTTAGGCTTTGGAACCCTGCTCTGAGCGATACTGTCCCAGGCCAAAAAACAAAGAAGAAGAAGAAAAAGACACGGGCAAGTAAATCCAGCCTTCTTAAAATGATTAACTCAATCATAGCAACTCATTCGTTTGTATAATGCGACCTAGGGCTAGTTACTTCTCTGCAAAATGGAGGAAAACACGTATTGCCTCTCCTGCCGCTGAATATTTGGGTTGTTTCTAACCTTTGGGGAAATAAAGTTCCTGGACATACTGCTTTTTCTTCTGTCCAGTTATTGCCCCAGGTTAAGTTTTCCGGGAAGATGAAGGTGGATCCGAGGACCAATCCTTGGACCTGTTCGCGGGAACCCCTGGGGCGTTTAGGGACCCCCACCCCCCTCCCGCGGCGGCCTCCCGCAGCGGCCTCCCGCAGACGCGCCCTCCGCGGCCGGCAGGGGGCGCCGCGGCCGTCCCGGCCCGCCGGATGCTAATGAGCCTGGAAGCCCCGCCCCCTGCCGGAAGTGGCTGCGGCGGGAGGCGGGGCCTGCTCCCTCGGCCCTTCTGCCGTGCGGGAGCGATGGCGGCCTCTGAGGCGGCGGCGGCGGGGTCCGCGGCTCTGGCCTCGGGCGCCCCGACCGTCCCGACGGCCGCGAGGGGAGCCGCCGCCGCCGCCGCCGCCGCCGCCTCGGGCCCGTGGGGGCCCCCCGGACGGCTAAGAGGCAGCCGGCCGCGGCCCGCGGCGGCGAGGCAGCAGCCCGCGGGTCCGGCGCCTCCGGCCCGGGAGCTGATCCAGCCGTCGGTGAGCGAGCTGTCCCGGGCCGTGCGGACCAACATCCTGTGCACGGTGCGCGGCTGCGGCAAGATCCTGCCCAACAGCCCGGCGCTCAACATGCACCTGGTCAAGAGCCACCGCCTGCAGGTGAGCCCGCGGCCGAACGGCGCCTCCTGGGGCCTGGCGCTCGGGGGCGGGGGCGCGGGCGCGGGCGTGCGGGGCGCCGCGGCCGTGATTGCGCGTGTGCGTGTGAGTGTGAGTGTGCGTGTGCGCGTGCAGCCCCGGGCCGCCGTCCAAGCGGCCGGGGTCGCGGCGGGGCAGCGTGGAGCTAGCGCGCAGGGACGCGCAGCCGGAAAACCCTGTGTCATGCGCCGCGCCGCGCCTCGCCTCGCCTCGCCGTCGGCTCCGGCCTCGCGCCCCAGCGGCCCGCCCTGAGACCTCGGTCGTTCCCGGCCGCGGCGGGGCCCGTCCCCCTCCTCCTGCTTGCGCGGCCGGACTGCGCGGGGCCGTACCCCGCTGGCTGCTCCTCGGCCCACGCACGGGACCGCGCTCAGGCCTCTGGGCTCAGCCTGAAGGAGCCGCAGATTGGCCTCGAAGCCCCGTCGGAAAGTTCTCCCGCAGCGTTGGTAGGGTCCGGTTTGCTCAGGAATGAGGCCTTAAGGGAGATTTCTCCCGCAGAGGGAGATTTCTCCCCAGAGGGACCCGTGTGCCAGCAGGACGATAGTGCGGACGTCCCTTCCCCCCTCTGTAAGGTGGGGCAGGGGGTTTAACCCTTAGTGCGTGTGTGTGTGTGTGTGTGGGAAGCTCCCTGAGAATCCAGATGTCGGGGCCACCCTAGACCTGTTAGGTTACAACTTCCCAGTCATTACGATAGGAGGCTTCCTTCCACCGCCTGTCACTCACTTCTCTCTAGGCCAGCGGTGACATAATGCCAGAGCATGCCACGCAGAGCGGCCTGTGAACGCAGCTTTTGACGGTCTGAATTGATTCAGGAATGAGTTGGAATGACCCTGGCATGGTGCCTGCTCTGTCTGCCCTTCGGGTAAAGCCTCCTTGGAGATTCCCTTAGAATCAGGCTTTTTTTTTTTTTTTTTTTTAGATTTTATTTATTCATGACAGAGAGAGAGAGACAGGCAGAGGGAGAAGCAGGCTCCATGCAGGGAGCCTGACGTGGGACCCGATCCAGGGTCCCCAGGATCACGTCCTGGGATGAAGGCGGCGCTAAACCACTGAGCCTCCCGGGCTGCCCAAGAATCAGGCTTCGGATAAGAATTTAGCAGGAGGTGTGAGGTTATAGTCTCTAGTAGGGCTGACGTGTTCCCATGAGAGGCAGTCCCCATCTGGCACCAGCTGAGCAGATGCAACGTCGTTTCCCCATAAAGAAGAGGGAGCCCTGTTAGGAAATGTGCTGAGGACGGCCTTGCAGGTGGGCCAGCAGTTTCCCTCAGAATAGTTTCCCTTTCTTTCAGGACCCAAGTGCAGTAACTCTTCCGTGGTCTTTGGGAATGGGCTTCAGTCTTGGGTTTTCTGTTTCATATTGTTAACGAAATCCTTCCTTTTCTTTATATTTTAACCTAGGTAATTGAACTATGTATTTGTAGGAACTGTACATCCTTTGGTTCTCTCAATTCATATACAACCGCCAACACGCACCTTTAGTATCATGTCCTCAATGAGGAACAGCCAGGACACCTTACATCTCTGTGCACAAGAGAAGCTGCTGCCCTGACCAGGACTGTATTAGCCCAGAGATCACTCTAACAAGCACTTTGTGAGAGTTTTATTGTTCTTTTCTCTGGAATTGCTATCTGGAGCACGCTCTCTCTCTCACTCAAGACTCTGTGACACTCTTCAGGACTAGTTTGATAGCATATTAAGAATTTTATTTCTAATTGTGTTTTTAAAATATGTAAAGTTTAAGAATAATGAAGATAGCCATACATATACAAAATATACAAACACATGCAATATGCAATACATATACAAAATATAAAGTATAATAGGCTTAACACAGAGGAGTATGTTTGAGGCAAATACAAATTTTGATAGTCAAATCTTCACCTGGACGTTTCAAAGCAGCAGTATCCTCCCTTGCTTAGAACCTGTGGGAAGTCATTCTCCCACTTCTAAGCCGTTTTTCAGATGTCTCTTGTGTGAAGACAGCACAGTGAGTGCACTCAGGATCCCTTTCTCAACTAAAAATGTTGAAGGGAAAAGTGGACTCTCCTGATTTTCCTTCGCAGGTCATTAGGGAGACCTATCTCAGCAGGAATTAAATCATCCAGAACCATCATTGTTTTGTATTTTTCTTGACCAAGGGGCTCACTTTCCTGCCTTGTTCTGCCTTTTTGTTGTTGTTGTTGTTGTTGCTAAGATTTTATTTATTCATGAGAGACAGAGAGAGGCAGAGACACAGGCAGAGGGAGAAGCAGGCTCCATGCAGGGAGCCTGACTTGGGACTCCATCCCGGGACTCCATCCCAGGACTCCAGGATCACGCCCTGGGCCGAAGGGAGGCGCCAAACCGCTGAGCCACCCAGGGATGCCCCCCTTGTTCTGCCTTTTTAATTTAACCATAGCACCTAGAAACCCCTGAGCCTCTGCTGTATTAGAGGAAAGGAGTTCATTTTCTTTAATGAAGGTGACTTCTGTGACAAAATAGACATACCTATACAGTGATGCCCCAGTGTGGTGAACCTCTGCTTTCGGTCTGCATCCTGATTAGAAGGCTCTTGAGTTCAAACATTACCCTTGACACTTGTTTTCAAAGTATTAGAAGGAGGTGGCCTCGGGACAAGAGCCAACTGGGAGCTCTGGGTAGTTTTGAAAGGTGTTTGGAGAGACTCCGGTACCAGTCAAGTGTGTGCCTACTTTCTGTTCTGAAGGTGGTCTGAGTATATCTGCTTGGCAGATTTGCATAATATTCAGTGGGAGTTTTTCCTTCTGATTCTCTTGATTACAACTACTTGCAAAATTATAGTTTCTTTCCTAGTTTTCATTTTTTCTAGGTTATGATAATCTTTTATTTCCTTCCCCATTAGTTGCTGTATGGTCCTTATTTTATTCTAGACTTTCTTCACAAGGTACTACCCTGCCCCCAAATAAATATTCCCTTCTTAATGTAAATAACCTTTCTGAAGGATGATGGGAAAGAATGGGGATTGAATTGTAAGGTGTAAGGACATACTGCCTTTTGGTTTTATGTGGGTTCTTATGAGATATGTCTATATTCCATCTCCTATAAGGAAATTGGAAATAACCCTGTCTAGCCTTGCCTACAGGGGGAATCCCTGGGGAAATGAAAGCTGGGGATTAAGGGAAAGGAAGAGTAGGAGTAAATGGACATTTTTCAGTTGTTAGAGATTCTTTTATTCCTCATGCTTAAAAGCAGTGAAGGGAACAGGAGGGCCCTTAAAGAACCTCTTACCCAGCAGCATTTATATTTTTAAAACATGGCTTAAAGGATTTTTTGTATTATGTTCAGTCCAGGGTTTGCTTTGAATGATTTGCCAGGAAGTTTTTTGTTTGTTTTGTTTTGTTAAAGAAAAAAAAAAAAAAAGGAAAAGAAAGGCTCCAAGTCACTCTATAGGCCATATTGTATAAAGACATGTGAATTTAAATTTTACAATGAGAAGACAACAGAGCAAACTGATTTTTTTGGTTGCTTTCTATGAAGGCAGTCAAGTGTAGAGTGTGGTGCCTTTTTTTCCCCATTTTTTGCCACTATTCCTCCAAGCCTTTCCTTTTACCTTTTCTCCTTAGTGTGTCCGTACTCCTGCTTTTCTTTACTTCTATTTACTTTTTTCCATCTTGTTTTTTGATTGTTTTCTCTCCTAGATTTTTTTCCAAATTCTTTTACTTAAAATGTTTCATAAACATTTTTGAAATGTTTTTTGCTTTGAAACATTTTGTAAGTAACAGGTACCCCAAAAAGGAATGCAAAACATGAAGTATCTTTTATGTTCTCTTTTTATTTCTTTTTATTTTTTATTTTTTTTATTGATGATAGTCACACACAGAGAGAGAGGCAGAGACACGGGCAGAGGGAAGAAGCAGGCTCCATGCACCGGGAGCCCGACATGGGATTCGACATGGGATTCGATCCCGGGCCTCCAGGATCGCGCCCTGGGCCAAAGGCAGGTGCTAAACCGCTGCGCCACCCAGGGATCCCTTTATGTTCTCTTTTTAGTTTCGCACATAAAAGATAAAGCACAAAAAGTCTGGTGAATTTTGTTCTTGAGCATATTGAACAAAAGATGACTTTCTCACATGTGGTATTGTGCCATCCCCATTTCTTATCTCCCCATTCTCATCTTCACCCATCCTATCCTTTGAGTGTATTGTCTCAGGACAAGAATGGGATGGAGGGAGGCCCCGGAACTGGGGTGGAGGGATGGTGATGGGGAGGCTGAGGAATCAATTGGCCCTTAGAAAAGCAAAGTGTGAACTGCCTCAGGTTGTTGCCATGCCTGATAAACATGTTGCCATGCCATGTGATAAAGGCAACAACAGGACAATGGGACTGTTGATGTCCAGCATGGCAGTCTTTAGTGTTTAATCTTGGTGCATGATACGGTTTTGGCTTAGATGGCCACTCAAACATGTTCAGTATAATGCTCCCGGTTTTTACTGAACATTTACTCCATCCAGACATTCCCAAATGCAACAGAAGGTATAAATACATTCCTCCTCTTGAAAAGGTTTGGGGGATTTTAAGTAGTTCCATTAGGTAAAACAGGTAAATAACAGAAGAGAAAGGCAATTCAAAGCTATATAGTAAGGGACTTGAATGTCTCAAGCTAGAGAAATTTGGACTCGGGTAGATTTGGGGTGCCACCAAAAATGTTTGAATGAGGTAATGACATGATCAGAGCTATACTTTAGAAAAATGAATCTGGCAAAGTATGAATGAAAAAGATTGAAATTCTAGAGATGTTAAGGGGTTAATGATGAAAAGCCCAGAGAGTCAGGATGACTTGAACTAGTGATGTAACCGTGAGAAAGGAAGGGTGAGGGAAGTGGTAGCAGCCACGTTAAGAGAAGTGCTTAATTGTCAAAACTCTGAAGCAAGCATGATGTTCAAAGTAGGTGAATGGATAGATGAACTGCGGTACCTCCAGAAAACGGCATATTACTCAGCACTAAAAAGAAATGAGCTATCAAGCCAGGGAAAGACATGGAAGAAATTTAGGTGTGGTGTATATACTCAATGAAAGAAGCCAATGCGAAAAGGGTACATACTGTATCATTCCAACTATATGACGTTCCAGAAAAGGCAAGAAAGATTAGTGGTTGCCAGGGTGGGTTTAACGGGAAGAATGATATGAATAGGTGTAGCAGAGAGGATTTTCAGGGCAGTGAAAATAGTGTGTGGTAGTGTAACAGTGGATACATATCATTACACATTTGTCAAAAGCAAAGAATGTACAAGAGCAAGAATAAACCGAACTGTGGACTTTAGGTGATAATGATGTGCCAGTGTAGGTTCATTGATTGTAACAAATGTACCATCTGGTAGGGGATAATTGCTAACAGTGGAACAGGCTGTACCTGTTTGCGGAGGGAGAGATACATAAGAACTCTCTGTGCTTTCTACTCAATTTCCTATCAACCTAAAACATCTCTAAAAAAATAAAGTTTGTTAATTTTTTAAAAGTGAAGTGAACAGGTATATGAGAATATGATTGGGAGTTTGAAAAGGGATCATAAGAGGCATGCCAAGCAGAGCTGTATATTAGAAGGGAGTGTGAATTTTGTAGTGACCCTGTAGGCAGTTTTGTGGAACATCCGAACAACCTGGAACAGAAAGGGGCCATGTCATTGGCACATCAATAAGAGGAATTTTCTAATTGTCAGGTAAATGAAAGATTTCTGAGTCTCCCTTGATATTCTTCCCACATTTTGCTCTCTCTTGCTGATAACACTAAATGGAAAAATAGAAGTTAACTGAAAGTATTTCATTAAAAACAAACAAACACTAGATGACTTGGTGAATAGGATGAGTTTGGTGATGAGACCATGGCAGTTATTAAAGCTAGCAGCTGCAAGTGTATCAACAGAAGAGCCTTTCAGTCAGAATTTCATAAGGACAGTATTTAATGTAAAGCACTGGTTTAGATTAGATCATTGGCATTAAGTTGTTGGCAAAAAGCAAAAGAAGACACAAAACTCTCCACAGCAAATAACTCAGCAATAATAACTGAGTGATTGATTATGTGATAAACACTATTCTAAACCCTATACATTTTGACTAAATCCCTACAACAGCCCTGAAGTAGATCCTGTTTTGCCTACTTTTCAGATAAGGAAACCAAGACAGTTCATCTTCTTAAGGTCACAGGAAAGTGACAAGGTAGAAAATTCAAACTATGGCAGTCCACGTTCCAGAATCCAGGGGTTTAACCACTATCCCTGAGGTTCCAAAGCTAGGCTGCACTTTGGGATCTTCTGAGGAGATTTAAAAACCAAATATGGATCCCTAATCCCTAACCCAAACTAATGATATCAGAATATCTGGAGTTGCAACCAGGCAGAGATATTTTTTTAAGCGTCTGGTAATTTTTCACAGACCCTCGGGTTGAAAACCACTACCCTACCCTGCCTTTCAAAAAATGCTCTGCATTTAGCAGGCAATTGCTCTCTTTAAGCATTAAGACAATACCAAGAGGTGTACAAAAGAGCAAAAGTGTTTCTGCCCTTAAATTTAGTTGGAGAGACAGGAATCTAGAAAAAATGGTAATATGTAAAATAGCTTAAGTTTTACTATCTTTGAATTCAAACAGGAAATAGAGCTCTAGATATGGATGGTGGTAAGCAGAACAAGGAGTGTTGTTTACTGAGAATGTGTTCTGGGTTCAGTTTAATGATAATCCAGTACAAAATAATCCTGAGAGTTAACTATTGTATCTGTCTCAGAAATGAGTGAACTGGCTCAGAGAGGTTACTAGTTGGTGGTAGAAGTGGTTTATAGGTCTTGCAATGCCAAGTGCCTTTTCCACCATTGTATTCTGCCTGAAGAGAGCCAGAAGGTTGTAGGACAAATTGGGCCTTGATAGAAGGTGCAATTGTAATTAGGAAGAATGTGAGACTGAGCAGGGTGGTGTATGAAAAGGGAACAGAAAAAAAGATAGGGTTATAATGGGAGATTGGAGGTGTAACACACCATTAGGTGACCCTTACAAATAAGTTTTTGGTATTTAAGAGACCATTTGAATACCCCAAATGATTATGAATATCTAGGCAGTATAATGCAGTAGGATTATAAAAGGGTGGACCAGTGTGGAAAACATGGAGGACTAATGGAATGTGATATGGAAAGATAAATTACATTGTTTAAAAATAAAACAAGAATACCTTCTTTTCCCCTCTGAGTGGACACAGACTCAGCAAGATCAACATGTTCCTCTTGAGATCATTGGGAAGGCAAAGGGAAGGAACCTTGGCCACATGGTTCTTCATTTCTCACTTCTCCAGAAACATTTATGGTGGAAAAGGAAGTGGACGTGTTCGAAAAGTAATGACTCTTTTCTCATCAGAACACTAGATGACCAGAATAGCTGCTACGTGCTGCAGTAGCAACTGAGGCCTGAGTGAATGGGGACTTCTTCTGCTACCTCCACTTTGACCTCAGTCTGTACTTCCTTCGATTATGTTCTTTCCAGCTTATCTCTTCACTCAGCCAAAAGACCCAGGAGGCAAAGCATCCCATGATGGAGACTCAAAACTAGTCCCTCAAGCAACAGGGACTGCCTTTACACCAGCAAGACCCAGGTGGTTGAACTCAAGACAGTGATTGACCTGACCTTCACTGCCCACTTGCACCGTACCCTTACATAAACCTGGAAGTATTTTAAGCACTTGGCAGACCATTTTTGAGACATTAGTCCACTGTCTTCTTGGTGATGTTCTCTGAAATAAATCCCATTCTTGTTTCACTACCACTTATCTCACTGCCTTTGGATTTTGTCAGTGGTGAGTGGCCAAACTTCGTATGTTTTGGGACCCCCAGAGTCAGGTGCTCCTGTACCCTTGAGCCCTGCTTACGTGAATATATGTCCTGATGTTTCCAGTGACCTATAGAGAGGTCCACCCCCACCCACCCCCCTCACCACCACCACTACCTTCCTTTAGGGCAGATGGAAATTACACTGGAGGTCATAGGCCTCTCACCCCTGCAGTATGTGGGCTCTTCAGGGGCACCAAGACAGAGCACTTCAGGCTTAAATTAAGTCACCACTTATTTTAAACTCCCAACCAAAAAGTCAATCACATGCTTAATAACAAAGGATGATTAGGATTATATGAGTTAATATATATAAATGCCTGACACAGAAATAAAAGCAATATAAGTACTGGTTACTGTAATGATTATTAAAATGTCAAACATAGCATGGTGCCTATATTCAAGCTACTATATCAAAAGTTGTGTTGACCAGCTTCAGCTACTTTAGTGGTACAACGATCAGAGAAAGTAATAATGCTAGGAGGAAGGCCTAGACCATAGTCAAAGGTTTTTTCAGGAGCTCCCGAAAATTGAGAGTAGGATAAAAGGGAAGGGAACAACTGGAGTACCAAAATCTTGAGCCTGAGAAACTGTGAATATATCACTTACAGAGAAAGCTGGCTTTAAGGACAGAGATTTTAAGTTTGGAAGGAGGAGTTTCAAAGGAATGGATAGAAGATTTTTAAACAGCATGAGTGTTTTTGTTTTGAAAAATTTTTACAGATTTATTGAGCTACAGTTTATCCACCATAAAATTTACCCATTTTAAGTCAATAATTATTTAGATTTACATAGTTGTGCATCAGCACTACAATCTAATTTTAGAACATCTTTATCTCCCTTAAAAAGATCTCTTGTACCCATCTTTAGTCATTCCTTGTTTCTGCTCCCAACCAGTTTTTTTGTTTTGTTTTGTTTTAATAATTCTTTAATTTTTTCTTTTGCAGGATGGCATAGTAAATCCAACAATAAGAAAAGACTTGAAAACCGTACCGAAATTCTACTGTTGTCCAATTGAAGGATGCCCTAGAGGCCCTGACAGACCATTTTCTCAATTTTCTCTCGTAAAACAGGTATTTTACTTGTCTTAAGTATACTTCTCTGAGGATGAAATACAGGTGATATAAACCTAACATGCATTTTAATCACTTACCAAACATAACTGGAAGACTCTCAAAGCTGCTTGTGAGAATAGCCTCCCAAGAGTCTCCCTGTTGGGGAAAATATGGGTAAGATATAAAACGAGTGAAGGAGACGTGGCTTGTTTGGGGGAGAAGACATACAGAAGTGAATTTGGAGAGAAAGACAAGAAGACTGGTTCAGCAAGTGAGAATTGTGTCCTCCAGATCCTTTGTGAATCTGTGTGCCTCCAAGGCCAGAGGAGCAAAGGCACAAAGGAAAAGTTCCTTCTCCTAAGGAAGTACGAAGCTGCAGAAGTCAGGAAAAGTTTCCGAAGCAGCTGCCTTAGGAGAAGGGAGGGGTCTAGCGAGTGAGGAAAGCGGTGACGTAGGGCCACAGAGCCTGACAGCTATAATACTTGTCCAAGGCTTTGCTTGAGGGGTCCTGAGAAAACCATGGCAGATGTTCTCCTGCCTGCAGCACTAATTTATAAAACCTAAACGGTGAGTGCTATGAATTATTTCCAAAACAGCATCCTTGCTTTTCACAAAGCAGGAGTGGCAGGGAGAAGGGGCATGTGATACACTGCAATTTGCCTGCTTTTCCATCCTTTTGATTTAGACTGCTTTAGTTTGTCATGTAAACTCCTTGTTAACATGGGTACGTGAAATGTTTTGAGCAAATGCAGTTTTCCACTTTGGTCCCTTCTGTGTTCTTCCTAGCACTTTATGAAAATGCATGCTGAAAAGAAGCATAAATGCAGTAAGTGCAGCAATTCCTACGGCACGGAGTGGGACTTGAAAAGGCATGCAGAGGATTGTGGCAAGACCTTCCAGTGCACGTGTGGCTGTCCCTATGCCAGTAGAACTGCTTTACAGTCCCACATCTACCGCACTGGCCATGAGATCCCAGCAGAGCACAGGTAAAGGGGAAGACATGGTGGTACAGAAGTCAGTGGCTATGGGAAGAGTTTCAGATGAAACTTCTGGAGAGCCATTAGTGCAAGGAGAAAGAAAGGAGGGATAATGGAAAATAGATGTGACATGGAAGAGGGGAACTTTCAGAAAAGTGAGCAGTACTAGCAGAGGACCCAGATCTACCTAACCCAGTTGTTCTTCCTTATTTCTTCCCAATTGAAAATCCCAACTTCCAGCATTTCCTATCAGAGGGATGTTATGTTCTTGAAGAGTTAAGTTTTATCATGAAACTCTACTTCATTTTAAAGGTCAGATTTATATTTGGAGTAATAGCTTCCTACTTAAAGAAACAGTAAAAGTTGCATTATGTAATCTGGTAGCTTCCTCGTGCATGCAGAGTTAAGCTGAGTTCTGGAATACTCAGAGGTCTGCCCCCAAAAAAGATGTGCTTCCTCCTTCCCTACTTGCATGTTCCTGAACTTCTGCCCACCATATAGTAGGCCCAGAAGAGCACAAAAGGATGGATCTCTCTTCACCAGGTAGTCTGACCTCTGCTGTAGGTGTGGGGAGCAGCATGCATAAGTAAGTGAAGATGCAACATCAGGGTTGAAGAACGCTGCAGCCTAAACTTGCTTTTCTTTTTACTCTGTCCTTGTTTTCAGGGATCCACCTAGTAAAAAAAGGAAAATGGAGAGCTGCCTGCACAGCCAAAAGTTGTCCAGTAAGACCACTGAGTCCCTGAGTACCCAACCAGCTACAAAACCAGACACTCAGGAACTGGAAACTTCAGAAATAAAGCTGGTCGCGTCTTTTGAAGACTCTTGCAGCTCTAATGCCGGAAAGCAGACTCTTACACCACCTCCAAGATACCCTCAGAAGTTGCTTTTACCCAAGCCCAAGGTGGCTCTGGTGAAACTTCCTGTTATGCAGTTTTCTCCCGTGCCTGTCTTCGTGCCTACAGCCGACTCCTCAGCTCAGCCTGTGGTGTTGGGTGTTGATCATCAAGGTTCTGCCCCAGGCGCTGTGCACATACTGCCCTTGTCAGTAGGAACCCTCATCCTTGGCCTAGATTCAGAGGCTGCCTGTCTTAAAGAGAGTCTCCCTCTTTCAAAAATTGTAAGTCCTGTGGCCATGGAGCCAATTAGTACAGGTGTTCAAGTGAACTTGGGTAAGAGCCTGTCTGATCCTTCACAAGAACTAGGGAACACCTGTCAGAAGAACAGCATATCTTCCATCAACGTACAGACGGACCTGTCTTACGCCACACCGCACTTCATACCTTCCACACAGTGGGCTGGCCCTGATTCCTCTGTATCTTCTTGTTCTCAAACAGATTTGACATTTGGTTCTCAAGTCTCCCTTCCCATTAGCGTTCATACGCAAACGTTTTTGCCCAGTTCTAAGGTGACCTCATCCATAGCTGCTCAGACTGATGCATTTATAGATGCCTGTTACCAGTCAGGTGGGATCTCCAGAGAAACCCAGACCAGTGGAATGCATAATCTGACAGATGACAGAGTACAGATGGACCAAGCTGTAATGGGTGGAGACATTTTTGAGAGCGTCCATCCATCCTATGGTGTTTCTACAGACAGTATTATAAGCAGCAGCTTAGTAGCAGAGACTGTCACTCATGATTTGTTACCTCAGAACCACCCTAAGACTTTAAATCAAGATCTTGAGAAATCTGCACCAATTATAAACTTCAGTGCACAGCACAGTATGCTTCCTTCACAGAACATGACAGATAATCAGACCCAAACTATAGATTTATTAAGTGATTTGGAAAACATCTTGTCAAGTAATCTGCCCAGTCAGACACTGGACAATCGTAGTCTTTTGTCTGACACGAGTACTGGACCTGACCCCCAGCTTCCATCTGGCCCGACCCAGAATCCCGCAATCGATTTTGATATTGAAGAGTTCTTGTCGGCCTCAAATATCCAGACTCAAACCGAAGAGAGTGAGCTTAACACCATGACCACTGAGCCTGTCTTGGAATCGCTGGACATAGAAACCCAAACAGACTTCTTCCTTGCAGACACCTCTGCTCAGTCCTATAGTTGTAGGGGAAATTCTAACTTTTTAGGCCTTGAAATGTTTGACACACAGACACAGACAGACTTAAACTTCTTTTTAGACAGTAGCCCCCATCTGCCTCTGGGAAGTATTCTGAAACACTCCAGCTTTTCCATGAGTACTGATTCATCTGACACAGAGACCCAAACTGAAGGAATCTCCGCTGCTAAAAATATACCTACTATAGAGAGCAAAGTTCAGTTGAACAGTACAGAAACACAAACCATGAATTCCGGCTTCGAAACCCTGGGGAGCTTGTTCTTCACCAGCAATGAAACTCAAACAGCAATGGACGACTTTCTTCTGGCCGATTTGGCCTGGAACACAATGGAATCTCAGTTTAGCTCTGTAGAAACCCAGACATGTGCGGAACTACACACAGTCTCCAACTTCTGAAAATGATGTCCGTGCGTGCAACAGCTGTTACAATTTCCTTCTAGGTTTGGGAAAATGGGAGAGTGGGACAACAGTGTTAACACTATTGAATGTAGTTACTGATGCATTTACTTCTATTCTTGGAGGGTCTTTTGCCTTTTGTACTTGTAAACATGAAATTTGTGTATAAATGTGAGTGTATTATAAAGTGTAAGATGTTGATCTAAAAATATTGTTTCTTTGTTGCCTACGTTTGCCCTTTCACAGTTAGTCTTCCCATCTTAAGAACACAAGTGTATTTCACACCTTTAAAACCCATCTAGCAATTAACTGAAGCCAAGCCAAGCTTACCAGGTACTAGGGTAGATTTTTCAGATCATCAAAACATTTCAGTGGAAATGTGACTTGCTTAACTTAAATTGCACCTAAAATATTTGAAAGTGCTTGTTAGAAATCCCTGTTTCCTGATAGTAAATCTAAAGAAATTGGATGCCACACATCAGATTTAAGCACCAATGCTTAGATGGCATGGGACTCATGCTGCATGCAGCTTCATCTGCTTTGACATCTCACTTTTTTCTGACTTGAAGACAAAGGAAAATGACAGCTGTCTTTAGCTTTTGAGACCGTCTTCGTGTAGTCCATGCCATTCTTCCTCTGTATGAACTATTGCTGATACCAACCTAAGTGTACGTACTTTCCTCATAGGATGTGTTGCTGTAAAATTACTGCTTCATGAAGTAGCAGCAAGCACTTAGTGTAAATAGTGATCCTTCTAGTCTACGTAACTGTTCATTATCCCAGCTGTGGAAACACTGGGTGTGGAATTGTGCCCGTTAGCTCATAATGCATTGTGTCTGGGGAACATCCCTACTGCTCTCCCCTGTAGGCAAGGGTGGTGCTCCACAGCTGCTTCTCAGAGTGTTCCCGTAGGCTGGATCTGAGTTTTGTCTAAGTGTTTATTTAAAAAAAAAAAAAAAGGGAAAGAGAAAAGGACATTCCCCCTAAATTTCAGTACTTTGTGTAAACTTAATAGGGCGAGAGTGCAATCAACAGTTACTCTAAAGTGAATCTTTTAATCCACCTCATATTATTTGAATAAGGAGAAACTTTGGCCTAGCAAGGATGTTATTTGTGCCTTGAGGATAGCAAGTATAGAACAAATTCCACCTAAAATATGGCATTCTGCATTTTGTTGCTTTATTTGTTTAGACAGCATTATCACAGTCTTCAAAGAATAGGAGGTGAAGACCAGTTACTTCAGTAATCAAGAACATCCATGTTTTTTAGATGGGAGCAAGTCAAATATGCTTTGGAGGTTTTCTGTATTTAGGATTGTTGTCCAACTTTCAGTCAAGGAAAAATCGATGTAGTCTGTACGTTTTCTAAGTTTATTTTTAAAAATTCCTTCTGTGGCACATGCTTATGCTGCTGAAGGCTAAGTCCTCAAAATAAAACCTAAGGAGTGAACTAATAAATCAGTAATATTACTAATTCCTATCCCATAGAAGAATAGTTGGTAGTGAATAACAAATCCTGGACAGATGAACCCAACCTGGTAGATAAGAGTTTGCTTTGGTCACAGTGGCCTATGATTATGGGTTTCAAAACAAACATAAAGCCTTAACTTAGAATTTCATTATGTTTTAGAATCGTCACTGCCTTAATGTTCAAACATTTAAGTTCTCCTAGTAAAGGAGAAATGCATGTTTGTTTATGGCTTTTTGTAAATACAAACGCAGTGATCTTTGGCTTTAAAAAAAAATTTGTTTCTGTGAAAATGTTAATCCAGCCAATAGAGTTATTTACAGAATAGTTGAGCATGTCATAGTTCTTCATGTACAAGTAAGAACTGTTTTTCCTCCCAAAACCTTAGTTCCCTGAATTGTCCTAAGATTATTCGTAAAAACTGAAGTTCAGTGATTAAAAAGAAGTTGGAATTCTACCTTTTTTTGTGAATTCTTTGACGTAAAGTGACCTATTTTGTTGCCTTGACTTTTCACAAACCCATCATCTTCTGATAAAGGAGAGGTTGTGCCTAGTTATTTTCATTACCGTTTTACCTTTGTTCATGAAAATATACTAATTTCCTACTAGAAGAAAATGAAAAGACACTCCATTACTAAACTTTGTATTTTGATGTGAAGTTTTTATTTGGTAGAACTGATTTTATTTGATACACCTTAGTTTTAAGTTTTTGGAGAATTTCAAAGGAACTTACTCCCAATTCATGCATTTGCCAAAGGTGACCATTTTATAATGGGGTCCCCTTTATCTTTGTAAATAAGGTAATTCTAGCTTATGAACAAAAATAAGGTTAGAATACGAGTAGTTCTTTGCTCAGTCACTAATTTGCAAAAAGCCCAATCGGTGTGTTTCTGATTTCTTGATACAAAAGAGAAATAAAAATAGAAAAATTTTGTAGACTAACCTGAAAGATGCTGAGTAAGGTTTGAGGCTATTTTGACCAGAAGAAAATATATTCGTATCAGTCCAGTTTTGAAGTTTTATTAGTAGTGGCAAATTGACAGGGTGATACTTTCCTGTAATCCTTGATGGCCTCAGTTTTGGAAGGTTTATCTTAACTCAAGTCCAAACCTCACCAAACCTGCCATCTAATATTGACTCCAAGGACCATTTAAATACTCTGCTCTATTTCAAGCAGTGCTTCTCACTCCGGTCCTCAGGAGGCTCTTAGGAGAAATGTGTACCTTTGGGCATTTAGGGACAAAGACTTGAAGTCTCAAGTATTTATGTGGTTTTATTTTCCTTGCATTTCACAATAGATGTACGTGTTCCCATCAATAGTACATTAAAGCGTCGCTGATCAGATTCGGCACTTGGAAAGAGCATGTCGGTTTTCTGGCTTCATACTCCCAACATCCAAAAACTGTGTTAAATGACGGATTTTCATCTAGTTTCTTCAACAAGATGTTAGCTAGTTCTTATGGCCAAGAAGTTAGTCAAGTAACGCTTCCTTTGCAGTGTTTTGATTCAAAGGGTTCACAGTTGTGTCAATAGTATTGATGAGCAGACACCCTGATGTGTCAGCTTACATATCAGGAGAGGCAGGCTAAAGATGAAGGGGATTCCCAGGTTGTCAGTGTTCTCAAACGAACAAACGTGGCACTACATTTAAAAACGTGTGTCTGAAGGAGCAAATGCCGGAAAGATGTGAATAAATTCAAGCATTGTAACACTTGAACTGGAAGAGTACCAATATTCGTTCATTTCTTTCAACAAACTTCAGGAAAGAATCTCTAAATTTTGTATCACCTCACTAATCATAAAATGCACACATTTGTAACTTTGTTCTAGATCCACAAAGTCAAAATAGTGAAGGCTGGCATAGCAGAAACTCATTGCCAAGGCCCTGCCACTAACTTTTGGTACTTGACTGTGGAGCAAGTTAATATTATGGGACAGAATGCTACAAAAAAGAAACAGCCAAGTATTTTTTAAAAAGTGATACTCTTTTAGTTTATCAGTGAAACGGTCAAATGTGTGAAAAAAATGAAATTACCTTTTGAAAAAAAAATGTATCTCCATGGTGACTTTGTTACCTTCAAAAGTATATATGTCATTTCAATGTGAGCAAAGTTGTTTGGGTTTTTTTGTTTGTCATAAAGGCAGGAGCTTATTAGCATGGTATGTGTCAGTAAGACCTTTTTACTGCTATGCCTGCAGCTTCTCTACTTTGCTTTCTGGTGATCCACTGCTCTATCCATGTCCTTGTTTGGTTTTATGATTGCCTCTCAAACATGTTGCTGTTTAGGACTGAATTTGAAGGTCATCCCCCTTTACCTTTTTCCTGTACTGTAACAAGAAATTTAGTGACTTCAGAAAATGTAGAGCTTGTGCTGCAATAAAAATGTGGCAGAAGTCAAATGCATCTGAATTAAGTAATCCTAAAAGGGTATTTAACCTTCCAATGCACCGCAATAACATCTCCCTATTTAAAGTGAGCCTTCAGAAACTACGATTTTATAGTACACTTTTAAAAGATTTATTTAGAGAGCAAGCAAGCATGCTAGCATGAGAGGGAGGGTGGGAGAGGAGCTGGTGGGACAAGAGCTGGACGCAGGGCCTGATCCAGGTACCCCCCGGTCATGACCCAAGCTGATATCCAAAGTCAGATGTTCAACCAACTGAGCCACCCAGGCGCCCCTTAGAGTACACTTTTAAGATACTAGCCAACTCTGCTTTCGAGATTTATTGGCTTATTCAGTTCATGGGAATACTTTTTGTTTAGCTATATTTGAGAGTGTAATGCTATTAATTGTAAGTTGCTGTCAGTTTGTTCTTTTTCACCTTTTTGGTAATATTTGCCCCATTTTAAAACCATTTAAATCGGGGATCCCTGAATGGTTCAGCGGTTTAGCGCCTGCCTTTGGCCCAAGGCGTGGTCCTGGAGTCTCGGGGTCGAGTCCCGCATCGGGCTCCCAGCATGGAGCCTGCTTCTCTCTCTGCCTGTGTCTGCCTCTCTGTGTGTGTCTCATGAATAAGTAAAATCTTTTAAAAAAATAAAAAAACCATTTAAATCACCATTCTCTAACGAGATACACGCACCTAAGTAGTAAGTCTGGATTTAATGTTCTCTAGCTACTATTATAAGGATCTGACATTACATTTTCCTGAAATTACATGAGAGAAATCAGTCATGAGGATTGAAACAAAGCCTTCATAGAGTCATGAACAGATTCAGTACTGGTGGTATTTATCCCGCATTAAATGTTTGATTTCTAGTTTTCTTCAGAACACATGCAGACCAAAATAAAATTGCTAACAGTCCTGTGATACTAAAAATATGACTAGTTTATGGTATGTTTTCAAGTTAACAGTGAAAGTTTTTAGAAGCAGAGAAATTGTTTTATTTGAAAAGATACACAGGGAAGAAAGGTTTGTAGTTTGTGCTAAATCGGGGACAAGAGCTATTTTCATATATACATATGATGTATCAACTTGCCAGTGGCTACAAGGAGTGGGATAGCCATGTGGGCCACCTCTTAATATTCACACTGAGTTAACACAAGCAGTGAATGTTGAGAGTATTGCTTAAACAGTAGGGAATTCTGAACGATGGCATTAAATGTAAACATGTCAACATCATTGAATTTCCTTGAGAACCTTGCCAAAGCAATAATGCACGTTCTCAAAAGATGAATATGAGAATATTGACAGCTTTTTTTTTTTTTTTTTTTTTCTGGGCACTGGCTAAGCGGGCCTACTTTTCTTAGGAATTATCTCAGAGAAAAAGCAGGCTTGTGGTCGCTTCCTTCTGGGGGGTATCTGGGAAGGTACCACCAGAAGACCCTGAAGGACCAAGACAAAACTGAGAGCACCAGAGGGCTTTCGATCCAGAGCACCTGTGCTTTCCAGGATGCGGCAAGCCAGACATCACCACTCTTCCTTTGTCCCTGTGCCGGGGCTTGTGCTCAGAGAAGCCACAAACACGGGCATTGGGTCCCTAAAGCATTGGTTCTCAACTGGGCTGATTTTGCCCTTGTGGCACTTGGTAATGTCTGGAGGCATTCTTGATTCTCACGACTGAGGGATACTATTGGTATCTAGCAGATAGAGGCCAGGGATGCTGCTAAATATTCTACTCTGTACAAAACGGTCCCTACAAAGAATTATCCAGCCCTGAACAAAGGAAGGAGAAAATGATCCTCAACACTCATGTATTTGCTTAGGATAAAGATAATACCCAGAAGGGGCTTACAACAGTGCCTTGTAAATTCAAAGGAATTTCTGTATTGTGTGGCTGGTTTTGGCAGAGCTCGGGGCAGTCTAGTCTGGACATCAAGAGCACGGCACAGAGTCCTGGCACCAGCGTCCCAGTGAGCTTGGCAGACGGTGGTAGAGTATTCCCTGGGGTACCAGCGACTGTCCTGATATGCCCTTGGTCATAGACACAGGAGCCCCTCTGTTTATTCTCCATCTTGCTTCTCAGAAGCCCCTAAGCTGCAGCACCAAGGTTGCACTGGACCCAGATACCCTACCAAGGCCCAGACATGAGGCCTCAGGTCATGCATCTTGGCCTTCCTGGACAGCTGGGGATAGCCAGAGAGAAATGGGCGGGGCTTCTGTGGGCTCTCTGGGTCCTCAAAACTCTTGAACTTGGAGGGAATGAAAACCAAATTGGTTCTGGGTTCAAGTAGCATGGTCCTTGAAGTACAGGTAAATTTCACAGAAGGAGGCCACATCCAGAATAAAAAGAATAAAGCTAAAAATTAGGGGAAGTCTCCCTGAGTAGCCAAAATCCTACACACGTGTCCAAATGTAGCCAGGCCTCATGGCTCTGTCAGGAAACATTGTCTGTCCGGGTTTCCCGCTGCTCCAGGCACCCTCTTGCCTAACCCAGACCCACACACAGCAGCACCCCAGGCTTCAGCCTGGCCTCATCCAGAGGGTGACCTCAGGCTCTGCAGGAGCCCTGTGTCAGGTGCTGCCACAGTTTCACTTGGTGATTTTTAAAGTTTGGAGGAAAATAGGAGTTTGGAGAGTTTTATTAATGAGACATCTAATGAGAATGAGGGATGAAACACAGCCCTCCACGTGTGGCTTAGAGAGGACAAGAGGATCCAAAACCTGACTAGGACCATTACCTTGAGGCAGGAAGAAGGCTGTTGCCATAGTTATAATGTGCTTAACGCCCTTAAATGGCGGGATTTCCACTGAAAGTTTTTTTGGTGACCTAGATCCCTAATGGGGACTGAATTCTATTATATATTTTTCCTTGGGATGCCTGGGTGGCTCGGCGGTTGAGCATCTGCCTTTGGCTCAGGGCATGATCCCGGGAGTCCCAGGATCGAGTCCCACACCAGGCTTCCTGCATGGAGCCTGCTTCTCTCTCTGTCTGTGTCTCTGCCCCTCTCTCTCTCTTTCTGTGTCTCTCATAAATAAATAAAATCTTAAGAAAAGAGAGAGAGATGCCAAATGCACAATACTTGTATCTATTCATAGAGGAATCTCCTAGTCAGTGTGTTGTTGGCCAAACTATTTGCTCAAAGAGAAGGATACAACAAAGCTTTAAATCTGGGCCCTTTCTTTGTTCAGACCAGCCCTCCTCTTAATTCTAAATCATTACCCTCAAAATCTGTAGAATTTATGACCCTTATCACAACAAAAGGGTTTTTCTTACAAAAATATTCTATGGGATCCCTGGGTGGCGCAGCGGTTTGGCGCCTGCCTTTGGCCCAGGGCGTGATCCTGGAGACCCGGGATCGAATCCCACGTCGGGCTCCCAGTGCATGGAGCCTGCTTCTCCCTCTGCCTGTGTCTCTGCCTCTCTCTCTCTCTGTGACTATCATGAATAAATAAATAAAATCTTTAAAAAAAAAAATATTCTAACTTAGATCAATGTTTTCCGACTGACTCCAGATCTCAAAATGTAAGCACCCCGAGGCTAAGTAGGTGGGCTCTGTCCCTTGCTCACGCTGGTAGACATGCTTCCCTCCCAGCGACACTCCCGCCTATGTTCCATACTGAGCTTAGACATCATCTTGCTGTTTCTGAGATGAAGCTTGAAGAACCACTGACGCAGGAGGGCAGGCTGCCAGAGCTGGGTCCTCACACAACACCAGGTCTCACACTTCACGGTCCTGACGCAGCGGGAGAGCAACAGCTTCTTGGGGGCAGAACCTAGATGGTTTCTTCATTCAGAGAATAAGAGGTGGGCAGAACCTAAAAATTGCTTTAGACTATAAAAAAGAAGTGTCCGACCTCAATAGGCAAAGTACACCTTTTAATGACCATTGTACTATATTCATTTCTGCATTTCTAGTGTTTTGTAAAAACAAATCACAAAACAATTAAAAAAAAAACCTAAACTAAGAGACATTACAAAGACCAATTGTGGAAAGCAGATGTTTACAAACACAGTCCTACGTCTGTCTACCCATAATTTAGGGGACAGGAAGTCCAGAGATCAAGTACAACCTATCTTAAGCAAATGCAAACTATGTAATTACAGAGCGGCTAAATGGTTATTCATACTACAAAATGGTTTTTCAGAGCATTTCTCTACATAGCATTGTCACTTAGCACTTAAAATATAACTCATTTACAAATGTTTAATTTATATACAACGTTAGGAAATATGCATTGGGGTAAAATGAGGGAAGAAGGGAGAAAGTATTCCCTATTCTGTAAGTGTCTGTCTGGGATTGAGAGTTCCCAAAAATTAGACACAAGGTCAGACTGGAGGAAGCATGAGGGGTGACAGTCATAATCACAGTGACATTTTTTTTTTCCAAATAGTTATTCTTAACCTGCTTCCCAAGATGGACTTTACGGAGCTGCGGCTAAAACTTTTCCAGACATGGAGACTAGCATGAGGCTATGACCTAAGTATAGGAAACCCTGGGATGTGCAGCATGTAGTGGATGCGGTATATCCGTGGATATAAGGATATGACACCTCAGACACAAGGATGTTTATTTGGACACAGGCTGGGGTTATCTATTAAAGCAATGTTTCAGATCTTTGTTGCAAGAGAAAATGAAGCAGGATAGATAACTATATATGATAGATAACTGCCTGGTTCACAAGATCAGGAAACAATTTGGTCTAAACAAGCCCTTCCACTTGGCTTACGGCACGGGGGTGGGGTGGAAAGAACCCCAGCCGGTTGGCTCCAGGCTGACATGGGCATCACTGAGGGAGGTCCTTCAGAGTCCCCACCATCCGCTTGGCTTCCAGGGGGAGTAGAGAGATAAGGCAGGCACAGGCTGAGACTGGCATTACCAGTTTGCATTTTGTAAATGGCTAAGCAACAGAAGCAGGTGACACATAAACATGGGGGTTTTGAGAATGAATTGAAACCCATACAGTGAGGTTCCATTTCCTCTGGTTCTACAGCAAAAAAAGAAAAAGGACTAGGGGAGGGCCAGTGGCCGGGAAGAGCACCGCAGAAGGGAAGAGAAGAGAGCAGGATGGGATGGAGGGGGAGAGACCGGGAGAGGATGAAAGAATTCAAACAGTACTTATTCCCAGGGAGTTCTATTGCGGCAGCTCAGAGCAGTCTGTGAGTGGAGACCGGAATAACAACTCTGCTCACTGTGAGGGATGGCAAGAGCGTTCTCGGGAACACTTTGGTCTCCAACATTTGGAGCCTGTTTTCCTGCTTGGCCTCCGTGAGAATGCGCTTTTGAGTGTTGATGGGAGGTCTTGGCTCCCTGGCTCTGAATTTGGCTTTGTAGTTTTGCATTCCCTGTTTCTGCAAAAGCTGCACGGTGGTGAGATAATGCACGTTGCTGGGATTGGGAGGGCACAGCAGGTTTCTCTCAGGCAGGAGGGACCACTGCAGACAGCACGGCTCCACATTGGCCAGCAGGGGTGTTGGGGCCACCCGGGGAGGGAAAGGCAGTGTGTCATTGACCTTGGGGTGCTTGGCCAGCTCAACGGGTCTCTTTTCACCTTTCCCGTCAACTGTTTTCAATCCATATGTACAAGCCACACACTCATCCTTTTCCACACCCAGCACCTTCTCTTCCGGCTGCAAGAAAAAGTTCTTACTCTTCTTACCCAGAACATCCAAGCCGTTTGGGGGTGAAGCCTTCAGGGGAGGCAGAACTAAAAGAGCCCTGGAAGTCAAGGAGTCTGAGATGGAGGGACCTCTGCTGGCACTTCTGGGGTCCTTGCCCCTAATAGTCTCAGTGGTGGCCCAGTCTTCCTTGCACCAAACAAATTCCTTTATTTGCAGACTTTTTTTCTCTCCCTGACTGTAGGTGGGAAAGCAGATCTTGCTAATCTCCCTGGAGGCAGCAGTGGGACCCTGAGGGGTCCCTTGAGTCTGGGAGGGGCTTCCTTGATCCTTCTCTGGACCTACCTCAGCAGGAACCCCTGACCCCAATTTCCCGGCCTGAGGCCTGGCCTCAGTGCTCCCTTGGGAGAGGCTGCCACAGAGTAAGCAGCCGCTGGCAACTTCTCCCACCCTCGCCTTTTTAGGCTTCTTCCTGGGCCAGATGCAGGCAGTTGGAAAAGTCCTTCCCCAGCCTTGAACCTGCAAATAAAGTAGCATGTTACTCCCGGCTGAGCTGCTTACAGTCCAGCTGCT
Source organism: Canis lupus baileyi (assembly GCF_048164855.1). Classification (NCBI taxonomy): domain Eukaryota; kingdom Metazoa; phylum Chordata; class Mammalia; order Carnivora; family Canidae; genus Canis; species Canis lupus. Next base: position 18,199,719 of record NC_132840.1, read on the forward strand.
CCAGGGGTGACCACATCCCCATTGGGGGCCACCCTCTGGGAACTGGTATTTTCCTTAAAACTGACTCACCTTTTTTTTTTTTTTTTTTTGGCTGTTGTTAATTTTAATACTATTTTAGCCTCATAGTAAGTAATAGCATTTGTAATAGTGCTTTTTAATCTGAAATACTAGCAATTGGATTTCATATTAAAATACTAAGCAAAAATATCTGTAAATGGCCATCTTGATGTGCTGGCTCTATATGTTTTCAGATGCACATTAAAGTCAGAACTCTTAATATAAAATCAGAACTGTTTGTACTTGCCTCCCTACCAGGTTCTCTTAGACCACCAGGCTCTGTTATCAGACCCTGGGACACTGCTGTGTTGGACGGGCTGGAGGGAGAGAGGATGAGCAGAGGCAGGTCCTGGAGTCAGTGTATCCCAGAACCCCTGCGCCACTCTCCACCTGTACACGCCTAGAGTCTCCTGGCTGAGCTTGCAACAGATTCACCATTAAATAGAGTTGCCAGATAAAAATACAGGACCACATTTGAGATATACTCAACACTGGACATACTAGGTACTATTTACCAAAATTCAAATTTAACCAGGCATCCTGTGTCTTCATTTGCTAAATCTGGTCCTTATATGTTTAAAAAAAAAAAAAAAAAAGCAAATATAGTTCCCATGTTATTACTATCTTCCAGACACTGAGCTAAGGATCTATTGGCATTCATTCATTTAACCCTCACCACAGCACTTTAATTCAGGTATTCTGACGCCCAGATGACAGAGGTGGAAACTGTCGTTCAAAACATTATTACAGGGGCACCTCGGTGGCTCAGTGGTTGAGTGTCTGCCTTCAGTTCAGAGAATGATCCCAGGAGTCCTGGGATTGAGTCCTGCATCGGGGTTCCCACAGGGAGCCTGCTTCTCCCTCTGCCTATCTCTGTCTCTCATAAATAAATAAAATCTTCAAACAAACAAAAACATCATTACAGCCCACGGCAGGTTCTGGCACATTCAGGTCTGTGTGTTTTCACACAGGGGACAAAGAGAGGCTGTGAGGAACGCAGTGTCTCCCGGGCCACCACCGGAGGCCAGCCGCTGGTTGTCTTGCACAAAAACATCCCTTTACTATCATTCGCTCCTGATCTCTGCACCCTCTCACTGCACATGCTCAGCTCCCCAGATTCCTCCAGTTAAAAAATCGTGTTTGGCATCCCTTTTTCAGAAAGTCTAGTAAGTGCCTGACGCTGAATTAGGCATTCCTGCCCTCCTCATACATCCTTTAGGGCCGGAACTTGGAGCTAGAGGAAGGAGCCCTCCCTGAGGTTATCGGCCTGTAAGTACTGAATCTGAATCTGGTCTTTCTTATTCCAAATTCCTTGGAATTCAAGGTATTCAAGTAGACACCTTGAATCTATTCCAACAAAAAACTCCTATTTTCTTTTGTATAGTTAGGTCCCAATTCTTAGATGGCAATGATATGTGGGAGCTGTAAGGTCGCTGCCCTGTGCTACACTCGAGATAGCCAAAAGACACCTCTCCCAGCATCCTCCACCAGCTTCTGTCTTGGAACCCTGTCCCTTCATGTGCTGCGGAGTTGGTGCTGGGTCTTCAAGAGGACCACATTCCTTGCTTCAGACCTCACTGCTCTTGACCCTGAGTTCCCAGGTGAATTTCCAGCTTTTGCAAAGAAGGGTCCCAGCACGTTAGCTAACAGATCCTCAGGCTAACTGGCCTCTCTATGGAAGGTGGCTTCAGCTGGAATGAGACAAGTCCTATACCCCTGCACATCCCGTCCTCCTCCAGCCAGACAAGGAGATTCATCTTCTGGCGATGCTTATTGAGCACACCAACTTTGACTCAGCTGGATATTTGAGAGAAACCTAAATTCTGGAACTTTAATCTTTTTACAGATGTCCCATTTAATCTATTAAACAGGTGCACCTGTTGATTCAGAAAATGTTCTCTGCTTGTTTGACCTTAAGAGTCAACTGCACTGCTGCTTAAAAATCCAGATTCTTGAGCCCCCCCCCCCCAACCTATGCCAATACTCACAGGATGGACTTGGGCAGATGGTTTTAATAACACCCCAGGTGAGCCTTGGGTTGAGGCTGCTACAGAAGATCTATATCTCCAAGGTGTTCAGGTGGCCTGACAGGGGATCCAAGTCCAGAGATCAATGATACCTGGATTTTTTGATTCTCACAGGTAGGCTGTCACAGGTAAGCTACATGTTGGTTGGGTTGGTCTGAGTCAAACATGTATGGCCCTGAGGAAACCCATCCTGTGAGGTCCCTTGGCTCTGCAAACATAGGAAATTCTCACTAATTGCTGCCAGGAAAGTGTTCTCTGTCCTCATATACATACTGGCCCATAGGTCCCTGACACCAGCACAGGAAGTATCAAAGGGCCACAAGCCAGTGCAGGAAGCTAGCTTTGGTGGAAGAGAGGCCCCTGACACCCATCCTGAGACAAGGCCACCTGAGACACGGGGTGGGGGACTGGTTGGCAGAGAAAGTGAAGAGCAACAGGCAGCAGGCAGGAGGAGATGGCACGGTGTGATCATCCTCCACTGTGAACAGCAAACATGCTTTAAGCATGGGGCACATGTGGCATTTCTTCCAATTAAAAGAAAATTCTTTTCCAACAGCCCTTGGATATATACACTTGAAAGTCATTACTTTCAGTAGTAAACTGAACCTTCTAAACTTGGAAAGTTTTATATAGTCAAATAGAACTGTTTATAATCCTAACTTAGCTGGCACGAGCTTGCGTGCACACAAGGTAGTGGGGTGGGGGTGGTACAACAGAGAGTACAAGACAAGGGTCCTCAAGACACAACTCTTTCAACTGTCAAGTAGACTTGGGGGAGTTGCTCTGCCAAGTGTTGGCCTCAGTTTCCATATTTATAAAATAAACCAATTAGATCAGGGTTCCTCAACATCAGCACTACTGACATTTAGGGCATGTTATGGATTGCATGACTGCATCCCCCCAAATTCCATGTTGAAGCCTGAATCCCCGAAGTAGTATTTGGAGGTGGGATCTTTGGGGGTAATTAGGGTTGATGAAGTCAAGAGAGTGGGGTCCTCAAAATGCAATTAGTGCCCTTATAAGAGGAAGAGGGTACAAGGGATCTACTTGTACCAATGAGGGCCATGTGAGCACAAAACAGGAAGAGGTTCCGCCACCAGAACCCAACCATGCCGGCACCTTGATCTCAAATGTCCACTCTCTGGACTGTGAGCAATAAATGTCTTTTATATGCCCCCAGTCTATGGTATTCTGTTATAGCAGCCCCAAACTAAGACAGGGCTGGCTCATTCCTTGTGGTGGGGGCCGTCCTGGGCACTGTGGGATTTGGAGCAGCACTCCTGGACTCTATCCAATAGATGCCACTAGCTTCCCCTTCCCCTCACCCTCAATAGATGCCAGTAGCATCCCCTTCCCCGAGCCCCCAGTTGTGTGACATTGACAAGCATCACCTGAGAATCAGTGAATTCGATCAAATCTCCTTATAGTTCTAAATTTAGGATTCCATTATTAATTCTAGGAAGAGTTTAAGAATAAACCCATGGTGTTCTGAGTGGAACCACTAGGACAGCAATCTCAGGTTTCTTGGGGAGCTTAGCACAGCAGTTAAGGAGCTTGGGTTCTAGAGTCCAGAAGAGCTGGATTTAAGCCCTGCCTTGGCCTTTGGCTGGGTGATCTTTGGCACACTGTTTCACCTTTTGGATGCTTCATTTTCCTTGCTTGAAAAGTGAGGCTGTTCATAATACCTGCCTCGTAGGGCTATTGAGAGGTTAAATGAATGGATATATGTGAAGCATTTGAGCTTGCCAACACCAAATGGCCACAAATACCCAATAAAAGGTACTGTTATCATTATTTATATCTCATTTCTATTCCTAAGGTTCCTAGATTTCAATGCCTTTTTTTTTTTTTTTTTTTTTTTGTAATAACTCTTTTTGGCAAAAGGAAAAGCTTGAACCAAAACACAGATGCGTGACTGAGGTCAGTCGAGGAAATACTCACGGCTTCTTCCCATCCAGTTCTGATGACAAACTCGTTGGCTTTTTCATCTTGTTCAAGCGTAATGTCACTGATATTGAGAAGACAACAAACATGATTCTTTTCACTTCTTTCATCTGAGCAAGTATACGTTAATTCCGTTTCTTCTGGGCTTTGAATTTCATTATTTTCACTGATTTCTAATTCAGTCTCCTTCTTCTGACAGAGATCCATTACTGTGATTGTGGCCAAGGGTTTTTAACATCTTCTTCCTATAGCATGAAATGCGGGCTGGACTTAGTTATAATAATATTCATTTCTTTAAAAAACAAATCAATAACCCAGGTAAAATAACATCAAGACACATTCCAGAATAGACTGGAAGAATATTACAAAATCAGCCATTGCCAGCCATTGATATTATAAAAAATACAGCTAATTGGAAAGACTAATGGATCTAATTAAGGACTGAAGTTGGGACTGAAGAAGAGAGGATAAGAAGATGTTAGCGGATGCTCTATCCCTCGTGATGGGGTAAAGTGCAGCAGGGAATGCAGGTTTGAGCCCCCCTGCCCTCCACTCCAAAGAAAGGCCAGATGCTACTGTGCTAACGCCACGGGAACTGTGGTCAGCATGGGTGACCTGGCCACTTTCTGTTCTTTCTCTTCCTGGCAACTCCAGATACCAGCCAAGGCTGGAGAGCATGTGGTCTAGGCTAGGTCACTCTGCTAATCCTACCCACCTTGGACGACTGGATCCTTATGAAAGGGGAAATCTGGACACAGACACGCAGAAAGGGAGGCCATGTGAAAAGACACAGGGAGAAGAATGCAAGCCACAGAGAGAGGCCTAGAGCAGATCCTTCCCTCATGTCCCTCAGAAGAAACCAACTTTGCCCACACCTTGATTTTGGACTTCCAGTTTCCAGAAGTGTGAGGCAGTACATTTCTGTGGTTTCAGCTGTCCAGTGTCTATGGTACTACATCATGGCAGCCTTAGCATACTAGTCCCGTATGTGGTGGTAATGGTAGCAGTCGCAGTGATGATGGGGGTGATATTGTCTATCATTAATGATATTTTCCCAGGCTGAAAAATGGGGCTTGGCCTTTATAATCAGTCAAAGAGTTAGGAAAGTTGTCATCCTTTTTTTTTTTTTTTTTAAAGTAGGCTCCACACCCAGCATGGAGCTCCAGCGTGGGTCTTGAATTCAGGACCCTGAGATCAAGACCTGTGCTAAAATCAAGACTCAGATGCTTAACCAACTAAACCACCTATGGAAAGTTCTCATCCTGATTAGGAGCACAGACTTGGTTGCTAAACAGCCGAGGTTCCAATCCCATTACTAGTTGTACGACCTTGGGCAAGTTACATGTCCAAGTCTGTTTGCTTATCTATAAGATGGGCATGATTTTAGTACCTTCCTACACACAGAGGCTCCCCCTGAGCACCATGCAAGCTGCAGAGATGAATCCCAGGGCCTAGGCAGTGACCTCCAATGGTCCAGCTGTATGCTAAGGAACAGCCAGTGCCTTCTTCAGGATTCCTGGCTTATAATGACACCCCCTGGGGACCACATACTTTGTGTTCTCTTACCCTAACATGATCCCTACTAGAAACCCACTTTTTAAATTTTCTGTTGAGGTAAAGATCTGTAACTTCTTATAACCACATCTGTTTAATTACCATTTTGGCTTTTTCACATACGCTTAAAGTGGCATTTTGATGTTAATAAAGTTCCATTTACCTATGGAAGGTCACATATCTTTGTACATCCTAATCTTTTCCAATATGACATCAGAGGAAATAAATGAAATCTGAAAGGAAAAAAATGGTATTAGAAGTGACTAAAAACCACGAGTGCTATTCTGTTTATTAACAGAAACATGATTAAGGACCAGATTGTGCAAACCAGCCTGATCCCTTCATCTTATGAAATTTCACTTCAGTCACTGCTCAGGCCAAAGAAGCTCCCAACTCAGTCATGCACTTTCCTGAATTACAAATACATTTGTCCCACAAGAGCCCAAAGACTTAACAAGTGTACAGTTCAAAAGGAAAAAGGTAGAGAATCAAAAGGAAAGTCGTTTATTTAAATAATAAAATAAATGTGCACTTGAGGTCAGTATAGCAAAGAAACAGATACAGTTTAGGAGAGATTAAGTATAGTTAGAATGTTCAAATCATTAAGAAAAAAGTTCTGCACTTGAAGTATCTCTGCTGGCAAAGCGCTCATTACTTAGCCTGTTCCAATAGCAAACTTTCTGATTTACTGGTTCTCCAACTTGGCTGTACACCCTACCCACAGAGATTCTGATTCTTATTGGTCTGGACAAAGTCTGGCCATCATTACTTTTAAAACCACCTTAACGTGATTGCACAATCCTGCAGAGCTATCAGGAAGATCTTTCTTATACTGACCCCAACACAGGTATTCCTGCCCCCTCAATATTCTCCACCCTTGTTGTCCTCCTTTGCCCTCCAGAGCTAAGCTCTGTGATGGGAAGCCCTCCCAACCATGCATGGATTTCATTTCAGGAGATCTAGGACACCTTGGAAAATGCTCAAGCATTTTTTCAGGAAAAGGGCTTGCATCAGAGGTACAAAGCTGTCTGTCACTGCAAAAGGTTGAAGAATCATTGATTCAAAGATTGCCTGTTGCCTCAGCTCTCCAATGGCCCTATGAAAAGGTTCCACGTACTCTTCTCTCTGTCAGGTTAACCATCTCCAGCAACTTCAATGACTTCTCACATGTCATGAGAATATATGAAATCTGAGAGGAAGATAATATTAACTCTATATTGAGACAGACAGTGGAGGCCAAAGAGGCAGGTATCCAATACCCATCCACTATCCTTCCAATAGGAAGCCCCTATTTTGGAGTCAATAGAAGTTAGACCCAGTGAGGGTACCAGAGTAAGTTCCAATCTCATTATATTCCAAAGTGTCGAAAGAAACCCAGGTAATGATAACATTAAATAATAGAAGTAAGAGCTGCATGACAGCTTTTACTGTGCACCAGGCATTTTTATGGGCACTTTACATGTTATAAATATTGTGTTTTATAAGTATTTTATTCATTTAATGGAGGATCATGGGAACATATTGACTCCTTATGACCAAAAACTAAGAATCATCTCTGAAGTCAGTAAACACAGTATTCTTAGTCAAATAGCCAGATTACTGCATACCAGATTGTGAGGTGCTTCTCTGGAATACTGTTCAAGCTGGATAAGATGTTCCACTACAAAAATAGAATGTTGGTGGTCTTTTCCTAATTAGAAAAAAAAGAATTCAGTTATTGGAAAACTGTCTTAATTTTAAATTTTTCTCCAATAATCATGCCTTCAAATTCTATTGCCCATTCTTGTCTTCCAACTCATGTAAGAGATGACAAATACAAGTATACAAAAAGCTATTAAGATCAACTAAAAGAGTGGATATGTGATTTCTTACAAATTGTATGCATTCTTACTTTTATGTTGAAATGCAAAAATCTGCATGGATGTGATAGTCATATTTTCTGAAGGTAAATTATGCCTAGTTTACAGATTTGAAGTAAATCAATGGGTCATACTATTCCACTTCTTGATTTCCATGGAGTTTTACAATCATATGATCGAGAGCTCATTACTTTACAAGCATCCTTTTTCACTCCACCGATAGCTCTGAAGATTAGAATGTTCTCAAAAACATCTGCAATCCTGAAACTTATGCTCCTCAATTCCTGGTGTTCCCCCCAAAAACAACATATGATAATCCTGAAAATAATTGAAGACAGTTATGATTACTTCAGAAGAGAATCTCAAATTCCCTCATCTTAAGAATGCACAACTTCCCGGTCAAATATAGTAACTGGAAATGGGGGTAATATTTCAAATGTGGTCATCTAGAAATGTCTTTTAAGTCTGACTCCCTTTGATCTGAAATCTACAGCTATTAATTGAACAAAGGTTGTTACATTTTTTTAAAGCTATATCCCAATCTTGATGAACACTGAGATGGAGGTCAACTATAAATTCTATATTTTTTCCCACATGAATGGTTAATAATCCCTGTCTTCTTCATTCCATATCCATGCTGTTAATTTTCTTTAAAATTGTTTTTTCTTCTTTTGCACTAGATATAGACCTCTGAATGGATCAGATCCTTCTAAAATTAGTTAGTTTTGGACTCTCTTAGTTTTGGACTATCATTCCAACCTGCTTAGATACTTGCCAATCTGACTCTGACACCCCACAGTTTGGCCATTCATTCCCACTTTAAGATTTGCATTTGATGGGCATACCTCCTGTAACATCATCTGTCGCTGATAAAATGTTGGTGAGGAGAGGGTAAAGGACAATGCCATGTGGATATGCCTTGTACTGGGGCATTTACTAATTACCAACTGGCTGCAAACTCACCTCATTATACAATTATCTGGCCTATGCATATAAATCTCATCTACAGGATTCTTTTTTTTTTTTTTTTCATCTACAGGATTCTTGATCTGTCGATTTAAGTAAAATTTTTTTTAAAAAGGACTCTTACCAAGAGTTAAATGAATTTATATTTACATTGATGTCTATTAATTCTTAAAATATTTACTGTCCAAAATAGGGATGAAGAATAGGTTGCCAATTGTCAGTTCAAATCAGTCCCAACACACCTAGGGTATTGTGTTGAGAAGGATGTTAAGGGTCACCTGGGTAGCTCAGTGGTTGAGTGTCTGTCTTTGGCTCAGGTCATGATCCTGGGGTCCTGGGATCAAGTCCTGCATCAGGCTCCTCTCAGCCTGCTTCTCCTTCTGCCTATGTCTCCACCTCTCTCTATGTGTTTGTCATGAATAAATAAATACAATCTTTAAAAAGAGAGAGAGAGAGAGAAGGATGTTAAGAGAGACAGGGAAGGATGTTAAGACTTGCCCACTGCAGGAAAAAGTTGTGGTTTGATTAATGATGTCTGCAGAGAATAAAGAGTGCTAGCACACATGCCACCTATTTGCCATTGCTTATATAAAAAGTCAGATTCCAATGGCATACTCTAGATTCCTACACCTGGTTGACACATTCCCAGGTTTAGGTTAATGGAGGTGGGAGGAATGCTGATGGACCAGGAGAGGTCAAAAGCCCAGGACATTTAAATCAAAAGCAAGCTATGATCCCTCAAAACTCCTTGCCACCTCCCTGACCCTACACCATGCCCTACACCCACCCCCATCTTCCTGGAAGTTTCAGGGTTTTTTTTTTTTAAGATTTTATTTATTTATTCATGAAAGACACACAGAGGCAGGCAGAGACATAGGCAGAGGGAGAAGCAAGCTCCATGCAGGAAGCCTGATATGGGACTCGATCCTGGGACCATGGGATCACACCCTGAGCCAAAGGCAGATGCTCAACCGCTGAGCCACCCAGGCGTCTTGGAGTTTCAGGTTTAAAGGAATTTTGAATCCATGTCAGAATTCCTGCCAGGGAAGGACGCTTGGGTGGCTCAGCCGTTGAGCATCTATCTACCTTTGGCTCAGGGCATGAGCCCAGGCTCTGGGGATTGAGTCCTGCATCGGGCTCCCTGCAGGGAGCCTGCTTCTCCTTCTGCTATGTCTCTGGCTCTCTCTGGCTCTCATGAATAAATAAATAAAATCTTTAAAAAAAATCAGCCAGGGAAAGATGGGTTTCCGGCAATCTCAACTGGAATTCTGAATGGATGTTTCTGAGGATCTTTAACGTGTGTTGAATGAAGAAAAATCCAGGAATAGAAACACTGTTAATGATGGTGGAAGTTTCTTCATGCAGAGCCACGCTTCAGGCATATGAAGTAGTTAAGTCCTGAAGATTGTCTTGGGCATGCTGATCCCTGTTAATATAGTTTCTAAAGGAAAATGATATGAAGACTTCGATCTAATTTACAGTTTTGGACACAACTCCGCAGGGAGTTGAATCTTTGCCTCAAAGTCAAGCACATGCGCCGCTCAACTTGCACAGTTTGTTCCCATTTTCAGGAATATAAATTGTATCTCTCCAAGTTCATTATCCGTGCCTTTTGCCGATTACCTGCCCACACAGCACAGCAGCTTTGGCGACCCAAAGAAGGAACCCTAGGGGCGTGGCTTATGCAACCATCCCTCCAGGTCAGACCTGTTTTTACTGCAGGCCTGTCTCCAGCCCTTCGGGAATAAAGCAGTAAAGCAACGCGTGTCTTCTCAGCTGTCACACAGCTGCCAAGTCTGCAGGAAAGCCCAAGTCCTCAAGCACGCACTCCACCTGTTGCTCCTAAAGCCCAGGTGTTCCACACGGCGCTCTTCCCTCTCCTAGACCAGCCCCTCCCCTTCCCTGAGGCTCCTTCCCTTCTTCCAAGATCCCTCCTCGTCCTCTTCATCCAGCAGTCCCTGCCGGGCCCCAGAGATGCCCACCGTCCTCTCAAGCGCTGTGCTCGCCCGCAAGCCCCGCCCCCTCCGCCTTGGCCCCGCCCCGCAGGCCCCGCCCCGCCAGCTCCTCCCACTGCCCCACCCATTCCCCCCCGCCCCCCCGCGCCTCTAACTACCTCTCCGCTTTGCCTCCCTTCCTCAGAGGCAGCTCCGAACCGGGCAGGGCCTCTCGCTCTGCCGCCTGCGGAGTCTGGGGCTTTGCCCTGGGGGCGGGGGAGCGGCCGCGGCCGCTCACACCCTCCTGTGGGGCCCACGGGATGGAAGGCCCCCGGCAGCCGAGTCCCGCGGGCGGGCGAGGGCGACGGTTGCCTTGGGTTACGGACGCGCTGGGGGCGGGGCCTGCGGGGCGGGGGCGGGGCCCGCGGGGCGGGGGCGGAAGTGACCCAGACCCCGCCTCTCGTAACAAAGCTAGGGCGCGCGGGGCGGGAGGCTGTGGGCACGTGCTCCCGGCAGGCCCTGCGCAGCTGCGCGCCCGCCGCCTGCGGGGGAGGGCGGGGGAGGGCGGGGGAGGGCGGGGGAGCGCCTGCGCCCGCCTGCGCCCGCCGTTGCGGGAAGGGGTGAGGCCGAGCGCGGGCCGGATGCCCCGCGGACTCTGGCGCTAGAAGGCGACGGCCCCTGGGCGGCTTCTCCTCAGGTCCCGCCGTTGCCGTCGGGCGAGAGGGCGCAGCCGAGCGCGTGGTCGGAAGCCCAGCGCCTGCGGGAGGCCGGCGGCACGGCGTCGCGCTCCCTGCCCTTGGGACCCCGAAGGCAAGTAGCGTCGCGCCCTTGCTGGTGGGAGGCCGTGCAGGGCTGCCCACTCCTCCCCTGCTTTGGGCCTCGCACTTTTGAGCACCTGGAGGTGCAGCCAGGTGGCCTGCGGCAGAGCCTGGACCCGGCTCACAACGGATTCGAAAGCCCGTCTGCTTTCTAGGGTCCCCCCCCCCCATTGTGAGTATTTCTGCTGTATAAAAGCATTAGAGGTCTTTTATAGCACTGTGATTAAGAGGCACTTGGGAAGATAGCCATTAATGCTTTTTATACAGAACCCACGGTACTAATTAGAAAGCCTGGAAAAACTATTGTATAACATTTCTCTGGGATATTAGAGCAAAGTACTTTTCTGGACACTTTTTTAGGTGTCATTTTCTTTACCTAAAATATGCACATTTGTATGTTATATCCCACAACCTGGAAGAAATGGTATGCCTGCATACTTCTAAAAAGTTGTACAAAAAAATAAAAAACAGTTGTACAAAACTGCGTTACTTCACTGCACATTTTTGTTACAAAACGTTCATAAATGTAAATGGTAGTAAAGTATTGACATCCGCAGTATCATAAATGTTGGCGTTGAGGAATGTTTCGCCCCAGGGCGCCGGGGTGGCACAGTCGGCTGAGGGCCCTGCTCATTTCCTGATCTCATAGGCTGTGAGACTGAGCTCTGCGCTGTGGGTCTGCTTGGACCTTCTCTCCCTCTCCAATAAATAAAACCTTAAAAAAATGTTGAACCCTTATTTGAAAAGTACTGGAAGAAATCTAAATTTAATGAGTTTGATACTCATCAACATCTATTTAAAAATATAATTAAAAGATGGAAATTCTTCTGCTTTTTCTCCTTAAATTCATAATTGTATTCTTATTCTACTTCCTACACAGAACTTCATTCTAACATATCTATGGTCAAAGACTTATTGAGTAGCCTTGTCACTTTGGGGTGCAACAACAACAAAAAATTGAAAGCAAAACTTAAAGACTATAAGGCTAAAACAATCCAGTGTTTCCAGATTGAGAATTGTCTATTCAATCAATACTCAGTTGACAAACATCAGGAATGTATTACATGTGTTGATAAATACTAGACAATGTTACTGGAAGCGTATCAATGAAATGGGTGACGCTGTTCCTCCCCTTCCCAATTCTTGTATCTGTGGATAAATATCAAAATAAGACAGATTCAGACCCCATTTTATTCATTTTCTAAATATATAGAATCTGAAATACCTTGTCATACGAAGATGCGTATGAAAGAGTTTTGGTTTTTTTTTTTTTTTTTTAAAGATTTTATTCATTTAATCATGAGAGACACAGAGACTCAGAGACATAGACAGGAGAAGCAGGCTCCCTGGAGGAGTCAGGTTCAATCCCAGACCCAGGATCATGCCCTGAGTCAAAGGCTCAGGCTCAACCGCTGAGCCACCCAGGCGCCCTGAAAGAGGTTTTGTTATAGCAGTCTCTCAACTTCTTAAAAATTCCTTTCCAAACAGAAATCACAGTTAACAAAAAATATTTTAATGATAAGTTAATAGTTGGGTTAGGTCCTCCTTCACTTATTTTGAAAACAGAAAATTTGAAATCACCTAACAAGGCTTTGTTACCTAGTCATGAAGGCTACTTTGTTTCTAGGAAGTATACCAAAAAACTTAAGAATTTTACTAAATGACTTTTTTTTTTTAAAGATTTTATTTATTTAGTCATAGACACAGAGAGAGAGAGGCAGAGGGAGAAGCAGGCTCCACAGGGAGCCTGATGTGGGACTCGATCCTGGGCCTCCAGGATCACACCCCAGGCTGCAGGCAGCGCCAAACCGCTGCGCCACCGGGGCTGCCCCCTTACTAAATGACTCTTAATAAGCTTGACTGTAAGCACATTCTCATTAAGTACATGTGAAAGTTGGAAGATGGTTAACTGATTTCCTTCACAAGAACTGTGCCTGCACACCTTGCTTTTAAATGGGCTCTTTGCTGTAGTTTAGCAGGTAAAAACCTGATAGCATGACTAAGTAGAAATATTAAGGGTCAACTGTTTAGTCATGTTTACAAAAAGCCAATATAGGCTGAATCAGGATATCAGGAGTTCTAGTAGAGTAAGATCCTAGAGTTAGCCAAGAAATGTTTCAAAAACAGAAAAATAGAGGTAGGAGATATATGAAAACTATATTTTCTATTTAATTTTGTTGTGAATCTAAATCTGGTCTACAAAGAATACTGATGGGGGTAGGTGGTGAGTTGTAAAGCCATTTTGCACGGAATAAAGAATTTAATCTCCTTGTAAAGTGAAGGCCCTCTCTGAGGCAGGCATATGTGTGTTTGGGTCTGAATGTTAAGCAGTAATAAGAACAGTTACAATTAGCATAATTCTTTTAAAGATTTTAGAGCACAGAAACAAGAGGAGCGGCAGAGATGAGAGGAAGAGAATCTCAAGCAGACTCCCTGCTGAGGTCTGAGGTCAGAGCCAATGCAGGCTGACCTCAGGTTCTTGAGATCCTGACCCCAGCCAAAATCCAGAATCAGACACTCAGTGAACTGAGCCATCCCCTGGATAGGCGCCCATAGTTCTTCTTAAAACTTAAGGCTGTCAGCGTCCTTAAACTCGGGAAAGTGATAAAATTTTTAAGATCATCAAAAAAATTTAATACCTTTAGAGTAACCTTTTCCATTTCTTGAGTTTAAATTATCAGCAAGCATTATTTTAAACCTTTATGAAACTGCTCTATTAGAACCAAAACCATTCAAAAGGAATATGAAGTCAGAGAAATTAAATTCTCTGTTGATTTACTTTTTGGAGGGCCACTGAATGCCTGACATTTTTGGCAGCATTATAATAGAAATGAGGGTTGAAATGGTTCTGTATTCTAAATAGCAAAAGAACACGTTGCCATACTGTTTGGCTCTGAAAAAGTTCAGAGGGAGTCTAACAGTGCAAGTGTGTCTTTGAGAAAGGATGGAAGAATAAAAAACTGCCCATCTTTTTTAGATTATAATCACTGATGAACTTTCATTCTAGAATTGCCATTTTTGCTTGCTTCCCCTCTTAAGAACCTTCCTCCTCCCTCCCTTCCACCCCTATTCCAATTTAAGTATTTTTGTAGTAACATTAGCTAAGGAATTAGAGAATGCACCAGGAAATGTGAAAATTCTAACCATGACTGCCCAGCTTTAAGTGTCTTATCTTCCCCACTACCTTTCTTTTCTGTGAAATGGTAGTATTTATGGATCTGTCCTACCTAGCTCTGGATATTGCTTTATTTATTTTAAGAATATTTTATTTTTTGGGCAGCTCCAGTGGCGCAGTGGTTTAGCACCGCCTGCAGCCCAGGGCGTGATCCTGGAGACCCGGGATGGAGTCCCACATTAGGCTACCTGCATGGTGCCTGCTTCTCCCTCCGCCTGTGTCTCTATGAATAAATAAATAAAATCTTAAAAAAAAAAGAATTAAAAAAAAGAATATTTTATTTTTTGAGAGACAGCACAAGCATGGGGAGTGGCAGCAGGGAGAAGCAGGCTCCCTGCTGAGCAGGGAGCCGAATGCAGGGCTTAATGGCTTGATCCCAGGGTCCTGGGATCATGACCTGAGCCAAATCGGACACTTAACCAACTGAGCAACTAAGGTGCCCCTGGATATTGCTTTAATCATCATGAAGTAATGTATGAGAGTACTTCAAAAGAGTAAATCTATGTAATTGTTACTCATTCTTTTCTATCTCCAAAGGAGAGTCAAATTAACTTTTAATAATTAAAAATTGACTAATAATTAAACAAGGAGATAGTTACCGAAAATATTTTGAACACTTTGATAAGGTTGCAAAAATACAGCTCAGCAGTGACATGGCCATTAAAGGATGGTTTGTTTCTACTGAGCAGAAAGATTTGCTATTTACTTACATATTTCCTCTAGGTTTTCACATTTGCAGTTTATTCACCATCAGAAGGTGGTGGTATTTGAATATATCCCTTTTCTGGCACTAACTGGGAAAAATGATACAAGTATGTCTGCTCTTGCTATGTATATGTATTTATATATATTTATAGTTGTGTGTGAGTATATTCTCATATCCCCTTCAAAATATCAGCTTATTACACTTGGCTTAGAGAATATGGTATCTAGCTACTTAAAAATACCACTGGGCACTGTAAATTTGCTTAAGCGGATATTTACTAAGTCAGTGTGTGAGCTCTTAAAAAGTTTCACTATGCCCATTTCTGTTCCCATTACTTAAACATGAATGTGGTTTACTTTCTTAAGGATGCCATATGTTATGCTTATCAAACTTTTACTTTTCCTTGTTTTCCTCTTATGTCTTTTAACTTGGCAGCATTAAAAACAAACAAACAAAACACAAAACAAAAACCACCAAAGTCAGTGCTTTCTTTTTGATTAAAGATGACCAAAAATGGTACTTGATGCTATCAGGCAATTAGGTCTTTAAGAAAAACCAGATTTGTGATTAAAAGGAAACATTTTCTTGAAACCTTTCATTGTTATGGCTTAACTTTCCTTTTAAAAAATAACTTTCCATAAGTTAAAATTAGCATTTTCACAAATACTAGCAGAGTCACTCAATGAAATATTAACAGCAAAACAAAACAAAAAAAAACATGATTAACAAAGTTGAAGATTTTATTATTAACGATTTCTCTTCCTGCAAGGCTGTTGCTTCATTGTATAAAAAATAGCACCAGCAAGTGCAGTATGCTGCAAAATTAAGGTAGTATTGTTCCTTACCTGACACTATAAGACTAACAAACCTTTCTCTACTGCCAGTTATTTCCAATGGAAAGATTATTTATTTTGACCCCAAATCCTTGAATTACGTAATTTTTTATAACTAGTTTTTAACCACAGATAATTTCAGGATTCTGAGTATCGTAACTGGAGCCTAGCATAATCCAAAGGTGTTGCAAAAAAGATGCATATTGTGTTTATCTGCAATCATTGTGAAATTAAGGGTGTTTTCTTCCATTAGCATTATTGCAAGTAGTTTCTTTTTCCACAGATATTGCTAATAGTTGCTCTTTAAATCCTGTATGCACCACTAATTTAAGACAACTATGCTAGATTAAGTTGTTTCATACTAGTTTATTTAGGGTTTCATTTTCACTCCTCAATAGATTTTATGTATTTCTCATATGCTTCTTCACTCATTAATTCATCCAGTTCTGAAGGATTACTGAGTGCTATCTTGATCAGCCAACCTGCAACCAAAAAAAAGTATCATATTCCAAATTACCTTTTTAAAGAGTAAAAGTCAGATTCATTCAAAATGTAAAATTTTTGAGTGCCTCAAAACTGATCTAGTATTCTTTATATAAATCACTCATTATTTATTCAAGGAGCTTTATATTTTAGCCTTAAGAATTCAGTTAATATTGTTGCATATCACAATTGAAAAGAAAACCAGAATAGATTCTACTATAATGGATTAAGAATGCTTAACCTCATGCCTATGAGAATGGCTAAAATAAAAACAGAAAAAAAGTGTTGATGAGAATGTGCAGAAAAAGGAACGCTTGTGCACTACTGTTGAGAATGTAAACTGGTGCAGCCATTGGCAGACAGTGTGGAGCTTCCTCAAAGTTAAAGATAAAAAAAAAAACAAAAACAAAAAAAAAAAAAAAAAAAAGTTAAAGATAGAACTAACCTATGATCCATCAATTGCACTACTGAGTAGTTATCCAAAGAATACAAAAACTAATTTGAAAGGATATATGCACCCCTAGGTTTACTGCAGCATTATTTACAATAGCCAAACTATGGAAGCAGCCCAAGTGTCCATCAGTAGATGAAGATGTAGTGTGTGTGTAAAACAGATTATTACTCAGGCATAAAGAAAAATATGAAGTCTTGCCATTTGCAACAACATGGATGGAGTTAGAGAGTATATAATGTCAAGCAAAATAAGTCAGTCTGAAATACCACACTGAAAATACCATATGATTTCAGTCATATGTGGAATTTTTTAAAGTAGGCTCCACACCCAGCATGGACCCAACACTGGAACTCATGGCTCCAATCAGCACCTGAGCTGAGGTCAAGAGTCGGATGCTTACCCGACTGAGCTACCCAGGCACCCCTCATACGTGGAATTTACAAAACAAAATGAACAAAGAAAAAAAAGAGAGAGAAACTAAGAATCAAAATTTTTAAGTACAGAGAACAAACTGATGGTTATTAGGGGAAGGTGGGTGGAGGGATGGGTTAAATATGGCATGGGGATTAAAGAGTATACATTTATTATGATAAGCACTACTAGTGTTAGAAGGGTTAGGTGAGGCAACAGAGAACTACAAGCTAATCCTAATTTTGCAATTCATGGACAAAATGGAGAAAACTGCTGCTACTGCATTTCACCGAGTTATTAAGATGAAACTGTGACAAAACTGATTGAATAGGTATTATTCTGTTACCACCTACATCACACAATATGATTGGACACTTTATGTCTGAAGAGGTGAATACTTTGCAAGTGTTCATGAAGAGTCTACTACAGCTTAGTACTAAGAACTCTGAAGAATAAGGCGACGTTTTTATTGAGATCTTAAACCTAACCTTATATATTCAGTTAATCTGTGTTTCCCTTTTTTTAAAGCACAGCATCACTATTTAGTATCAAAAGTGCAAAAAAGATGAAGTTATAATCTGCTGAAGCTTGCTTTAAATTCTAAATGTTAACTGCAGCAATAATCCTTTGAAAAAAATTCTAGCAACAACTTACCATCTTCATAACAAGATTTATTGACAAGTCCTGGATTTTCTGCAAGAGCTTCATTAATTTCAGTTACTTCTCCTGATAGAGGAGAGTAGAGTTCACTAGCAGCTTTCACACTTTCCAAAGCACCAAACTCATCTAAATTGAGAAAATTTAAACATTAAATATCAAAAGTCAATGACCTGAAAATATAAAATACAGAAGTAGTCACCTTTGATTCAGGATGATATCACATTCTAAATATCTTTAATTTAAAAGTAAAACCACTGCTTACATCACCTATGAGAAGGGTATAAATATCTCAATAAAGTGGACCTGTTTTAGGAATGAACAACAAATGGTGACATATCTGAATACCAAATATGCTTTCATTCAGTATAAAACTCAATTTTCTTTTAATTTACTGTGGCTCCAGAAAGCAAGTATCAGGAGATTCCAGTAATGGTGAAGTACCTCATGAGACCAGCCTTCTTGTAGATAGCAATTATAAACTCTAAACAAAATGAAAAACAACCATATGAAGGCTGTGAAGAGTGACCAAAGGTGGATTTAATCCTTAAAAGGGGGCCCAGGGCTGCCTGGGGGGGCTCAGGAGTTTAGCGCTGCCTTCAGCCCGGGGCGTAATCCTTGAGACCTGGGATCGAGTCCAACATCGGGCTCCCTGCATGGCGCCTACTTCTCCCTCTGCCTGTGACTCTGCCTCTCTGTGTGTGTCTCTCGTGAATAAATAAATAAATAAATAAATAAATAAATAAATAAATAAATAATCTTTAAAAAGGTGGGGGGGGGGGCAAACTGGGTGAGATCTTCCTTCATATAATTTGTACTAACAACCCCATTTAAAATGCACAGTGTTAACTAGAACACAGAGTAAAACCAGTCTTATTTGAGGGGTCAGAGGACGGAATGTAGGCCTGCCAAGGTGGCTAGAACCTGAGGGCTGAAATCCTAGAAAAAAAGGGGGCTATGGTTAAGAGAAAAAGTAGTCAACAGATCCCAAAATGACCCATAGACCTACATTTTGGGATAAGCAGAGAACCTATTATCTTCAGATTTTTAAAAAGCTCATCATGTATAAACACATGGGGGAATACCTGCAAAGAAATGAAAAATTGGGGGGGGGGGGCACCTGGGTGGTTCAGTGGTTGATCAACTGCCTTTTTGCTCGGGTTGTGATCCTGAGGTCTTGGGGATCAAGTCCAGCATCAGGCTCCCCACAAAGAGCCTGCTTTTCCCTTTATGTATGTCTCTGCCTCTCTGTGTCTCTCGTGAATAAATAAATAAAATTTTGAAAAAAATGGAAATTTAAAAAGTGGACATTCTAGAACTGGAAAGTATAACATCTAAAATAAAATTCACTGGATAGCAATAACAGCAAAAGGGTCAGTTAATGTGAACAAAGAGCACCTTTTTTTTAAAAAGACTGAAAAATTAACAGAGCCTTAGTCACCTGTGGGACAACATCGAGTGATCTGAACTGAATGATACTGAGAATACAATATACCCAAATTTGTGGGATATAGCTAAAATAGTGCTTTGAAGGAAATCATTATCTTTAGGTCTCATTTACAAAGAACATGTTAAAAAAAAAAATCAATGACCTCTGAGTTCTAAAGACACTAGAAAATGAACAAAAGCAGTCAATTCATGGAAAGGAGATAACACTTGAAAGAAGGGACAATAGTGGTGATTTTTTTTTAAATGGCATTTAGCCTGAAGACAAGACACCAATCTATGCCATTTGGGGCAGCCAAAGTTCTAAGAGGAAATCTCAGTCTTAATTGGTGTAAGGGACCAGAAGACGAATTGAGGCCACCATAACTAATAGAAAGTGAGGTGGGAAATCCTAAGGAGAGAGACTAAAAGGGAGAGCCCCAAATCCTATGTATAAACTCTGTCTAGGCCCCTGAATGATGCCTGAACCATGCATGCACGGCTGGCATCCCAGTGAAGGCTAAAAGAATTAAACTTAGATTTTAGCTGCTACTCACTACAAGGGAGATGCAATTTACAGTTTGGGTAAAGAAAGTACTTATTAAAGCCCCAATTTGCTACCTAAAGAAGTCAGAAAAATTAGAGCAAATTAAGTCTAAGTTGAAGGAAGAAAACAAAGATATAAACATGAAATAAAGGGACTGTTAAGAATCAATGAATAAGAGATTTCTTAGAAAATATACAATGTTCTATACATAAATAAAAACATTAATAACTTAGACATGTTAAAAATTAAAAGTTTATCCAAAAAACAGTTAAGAAAATGAAAAGGCAAAATCATAAACTATGACAAAACTTCACAAGATATAGATCTGAAAAAAATATATATAGATCTGAAAAGATTTGTATCTAGAATATATAGAATGCCTAAAAATCAATGGTAAAAAGACAACTCAAATAAATTTGGTAAAGGTTTGACTAGAGACTAAACACAAAAAAAGATGTGAGTGGCAAAAAGCACATGGAAGGCTGCTCAACAACAATTTGTTATCTCACCGTGGGATCTGCAGTGCCTAGAACTCTCTCATACTGCTGGTGAGAATGTAAAATGGTATAACCACTTTGGGAAGCTGTTTGGCAGTTTCTTATAAAGTTAAACATATAACTACTATACTACATGCCAGAAATTCCACTCCTATATGTATGTACCCAAGAGAAATGAAGACATCTACAGAAAGATTTCTACTAAAAAAAGTTTATAGATTTCTAACTGCTAAAAACTAGAAATAACACAAATCCATCAACAAAAGATTAAAAGGTTATGTAATAGTACACTCTTCAGCATCACTCAACATAAATCTCATAATCATGATATTGGACAAAAGAAGCCAGATATAATATAAAAACTGTGTGGTTCCTTTTAAATGAGGTTAAATAATAGGCAAATTAATCTATGGTGACAGAAATCAGAACAGGTTGTCTTGAGAAGGGTTTTTCAATCGGCAAGGTTTACAAAGTGTTTGTTTGTTAAAACTCATTGGATTGTACACTTCAGGCATTTTCATTGTATGTAAATTTTACATCAATTTTCTAAAAGCCTTAGCAGAAAGTTTAGAGCATTCATTAGTTTAGATGTATTTATGTTAATGTAAGTTTTTTAAACACAGCAGGTTTATGCTGCTCACTTGCTATTAAGAGATATTCAGAAAATGTTCAGTGAAGAGATCTCCTGCTTGAGAGCAGCAGAGTGGATACAAAACATCATGAGAAAAGAAAATAACTGTTCTCTAACAGAAGAAAAATGGACAGATAAAGATTATCAATCACAACAAGGGTCTTATAGTGACATTGGAAAAGGTTCCTGTGAAAACCTTCAAAAAGGATATGACCTAATATATAATATATCCAGCTAGGATACTGAGAACCAGGAAGAAGAAAAAAGTTCAAAGCAAGATAAATGATGGGGAAAGTTTAAGCAGAAAAAAACATGACCAATGTTGTCAAAGATATTTAGAAAAACAGATTGTTTACTGCCTCCAAGGAAAAACAGATTTTACCTTCTCATCCTACTGTTGGATACGGCCATTTGAGAAAGTGATGCTTGAAGATTTTGCTGTCATTTTGTAACCTCTGGCACACTGAGGCAGAAAAAGTATGAAAAGAATTCATGTCCTTGATGACTCTTCACTATACCACTAAGACAATCCTGTTTCCATCTATCTCTAGACTTCTTGAAGGAGATAAAATAAACTCCAACTGTTCAATCTTTTAGGTGAGTTTTCTATTACTTGAGTAAAAAGCACTCTAATTGATCCTAAGTGTAAACAGATTGTTATGCAAAGTAAAGATACTTAAGGCATGAATAATATGCCAAGATGAGAAAAATACTCACCTTGTTTGTTCAGTTTTGTCCCAACTTCAGGCAGACTACAGTAAACAACATCTCCCAAAGCTTCCTAAAACAAACAAAACACAGACCTCTAAGAAATCAAATTAAACCTCCTAGTAAATAGGAACAAGCCAAACACTAACCTTCTATAATTCAGATAGTTCCTATTTTACACTCGAGGGACCACATTCATTTGTTTTTCTTACAACTCTTCAAAAATGCAAAACTATTCTTAGCTCAGGACCTGTAAGAAAACAGGCTGCCAGCTAGCCTGGCCCACAAGCAGCAGTCATTCCTGTCATAAGCCATCCCATCAATATTCTAGCTCCTCTGAGAATAAACACACCTTGTGCTCTTCCACCTTTGCAGCTGTGCTTAGGCCATTTCCCCTGCTGTATTTGCTGAAATCCTACCCACTGATCTGTAAATCATCGTCCTCAGGCCTGGTCCTCCCTGAAGACCTTGACTCCAAGTTAAGAAGTCAGCTCTCCATCAGGGGAGTTACAACCCTTGTACTACTCAGATCATCATCCATCATGTACTATTTTGTGTATAATTTCCCATGTAGGTGATTCTCCTATAAATAAACCGAGGAGGTGAAGACAGCGCCTGTACAGTATTGTACACAGTACCATGTACTGGGCCACACATAGGCCAGTGAAGATACAATATGGGATCACTGGGAATAGCGAAATTAAGAGAAAAAGACTGGCTAAATAAAAGGTTTGCCTTTGTCTAGTCTGTGCCAATCTGGGTTTTCCTTCTTCATGCCCCCTGATTGTGCATGTTTTGTTATCCACAAAACACTGTCAACATCCCAGGCCTTCTGTTTCTCTTATTTTTCCCTTAACTGCCCCAACACCATTAAACATATTTCTTTCTTGAATAAGGTATGTTTACTTATAATTGTTAACCTTTTAATAATCTCTTAAAACACTATATACTGCCCTAAATTATATTTTGCTTGTTTACTTGATTGATGTTCTTTAAACATCAAAACAAAGAATAAGGGGCAGAATAATAATTTTTAAAAGGCAGACAATCCAATTTAGGCAAGAGCAGACTGTTTTAAGTATTTCAAAACAATCCAATACCTGTGCAAAATTGCTGATTCCTACTGTTCCAATACCATTTTCTGTTGTTATCCATTCATGTTTGTCTGTGAATTTACGCACTAAAATAGAAGACCAATATTTCAGAAAAGCAGTGGTATCACTTCTTAAAAAGCACTTTTCATATCAATACTGTCAAAAGGCAAGACTTCTCTAGTATTTGTGTTTGACTCACTGACACCGACTTTTAGTAACATACTGCTGAGGAAAAACCAGATCACATGAAAAGACAAAATATCTTCTCAACAGTATCATTTAGGCAAAGATGACCTGATGTGAATGGATACCTTGTGTATCTTTTGGAGATATGGTTATTCCAACATTAGTGTAAATTACACATATAAACTATGTATACTTATTCATTACTGGTCTGTCTTACAGAAGGTAGTCTGTCCCTCTGTAGACAGACTTGGATTGAGGAAGCACAAATGCTCATAATGCTCATAAATGATTTAACATGAAAAAAAAAATGTGCCTGTTTAGGTGAAATTGACAGAAGAGGGCTTCACTGCAACTTGGTTATAAAGCGGAATCTTACATAACTGAAACTGACCTGGAACAATTATAATTTGACTAAGTTCTTTAAATTCCATTTTTTTTAAAGATTTTATTTTATCTATTCATGAGAGGCACACAGAGAGAGAGGGAGAGAGAGAGAGGCAGAGACACAGGCAGAGGGAGAAGCAGGCTCCATGCAGGGAGCTCGATGTGGGACTCGATCCCGGGTCTCCAGGATCAGGCCCGGACCCGGGCCGAAGGCAGCGCTAAACCACTGGGCCACCCGGGCTGCCCCTAAAATTCCATTTTAATTGAATTCAAACCTGCCAGTGAAGAAAGTGGTCACTATCATTTAAAGAAACTTTAAGATCAGAACTCAACAGTCACCTCAGAGCTAAGGCATTATTAACTGATGGAAAGTCAAGCTCTGCTCAACATTCAATGGCTAGGAAAAAAGACTGACCAAAGTTCGAGAGATGTGAAAAAAGCTATTTAGAATTTAATGTCAGAGTACTTGCTTTAAAGAATAAATTTTTGGGGCAGCCCCAGTGGCTCAGCGTTTTAACGCTGCCTTCAGCACAGGGTGTGATCCTGGAGACCCGGGATCGAGTCCCAGGAGTCCCATGTCAGGCTCCCTGGGTGGAGCCTGCTTCTCCCTCTGCCTGTGTCTGCCTCTGCCTCTCTGCCCCTCTCTCTCTCTTCCCCCATGTTTCTCACAAATTAATTAAAAAAAAATCTTTTTAGAAATTAAAAATAATAAAAGAATATTTTTTTAAAAAGCATATGCTATTTTCTTAAATATACGTATCACGGTATGAGGCCAAGTATTTTTCCAAAACCAATGCATCAGAAATTAATAGGACAATGGTCCATCAATTCAAATGCTGTTTTAGAGTAAGTCTTTCTGGTTCACTCTTATCCTTTATCCAAAAGATAGTTATACTTAAAACAGCATTAAATTGCTTTGATCACATAGCTATTAGAAGCAGAATGTAACTTACTACTTTCTTTTCCCCCTAATCATTAAAAAAATCTTAATTTCATAGTCTTCCCTGGAAGAATTTCTAAAATGTCACAAAGGAACTTGCTTTGCTTCGTTCCACTTCAAATACTAAATACTTCAGGTCAATCTGATCTTTCTGCAAAGTTTCTACTTGGTGTTCTGACTGGAATTCTCACCACCCCCCACCCCTCTGCCTTTTCTTGACTACTTCAAGTTGAGAAGCTCTTTTCTGCCAAAAATCCTTCTGTAGCCCTCCAGCTGGCTCCCACGGCATTCTGCACCACTCTCCCTGGACCGTGGCCCTACAACACACAGCACTTAAGGAGCTACACATATAGTCCTTTTGTCCATTCTCCCCAGGAAGGAGACGAAGCACAAAGCAAGCAAGAGCATTGCTTATTTCATTTTTATTTGTATTCTCAGTTCTAACTCAGAGCTTACCACTCAGAAGTTTAATGAGTGAAGTAATTCTTTGTTTTAAATAAGTCAAGGAGATTCTGACCAAAATATCTATATAGGTATGTGGCTACACACACTTAATTCTCCCTATCATGGTTACAACTCCAGAATTGGCTGATTACAATACCAATTATGAAAAGTTTAAATCTATACCTTTTTTTAAAGTTTTTTTAAAAGATTGTATTTATTCACAAGAGACAGAGAGAGAGAGAGAGAGAGGGGCAGAGAGACACAGGCAGAGGGAGAAGCAGGCTCCATGCAGGGAGCCCAATATGGGACTTGATCCCAGGTCTCGAGGATCACGCCCTGGGCTGAAGGTGGTTGAGCCACCCAGGGATGGCTAAATCTAAACCTTTTAAAAGCAACCCTAAATCTATACCTTTTAAAAGTAACAACTAGAGCGGCCTGGGTGGCTCAGCAGTTTAGCGCCGCCTTCAGCCCCAGGTGTGATCCTGGAGACCTGGGATTGAGTCCCACATCCGGCTCCCTGCATAGAGCCTGCTTCTCCCTCTGCCTGTGTCTCTGCCTCTCTCTCTCTCTCTCTGTGGTCTCTCATGAGTAAATAAATAAAATCTTTAAAAAAGAAAAGAAAAGAAATTAAAAAAATAAAGTAACAACTGGACAACTATAAATATGACTTCTCTGAGACTGCTGTATCAATTTGAGCCTTGCCATCTTGCCTAATTGTAAAGATAATCTTAGGAATAAGGTTGCTCACACTCAGTTTAGCAACTGAGCAACCACAAGTTTAGAATGAAAGACAGCAAGATTAGTAAGGTAAATGCCTGCAAGTCCACTTAATTTAAAAAGTCTGCAAGACTCTACAAGGCCAAGCTATTTAGGCTAAAGACAATGATTAGTTTAATTCTCCTTTAACCCTCCTCAGCCCAAGAGGATAAAAGTGGACAGGTCAGGTAAATAATTACTTTCTTACTGAGCCTTTAAAAACATCATATTTGGCTTCATAATGAGGTGTTTTCAGTAATTCATGAGAAGTCTGCATTTTCCTCCTTTCAGAGTCATCAGGGGGCATCTGGCTGGCTCAGTAGTTGGAGCATATGACTCTTGATCTCAGGGTTGTAGTTCAGCCTCAGTATTGAGTGTGGAGCCTACTTTAAAAAGTATGTGTTTTAAAATCACTAGTCACCGGCGCCTGGGTGGCTCAGTGGTTGAGCATCTGCCTCCGGCTCAGGGCGTGATCCCTGCTCTCTGCCTTTATCTCTGCCTCTGTCTCTCATCAATAAATAGATCTTAAAAAATAAAATAAAAGAAAATAAAGTCACTAGTCGGATAACAAATATTGGCCAATTTTTACCTACTTGATTCTATAATATTTAGTAACATTTACCAAATTCATTTCATCCGCCCAACAACTCTGTATGGTAGAGGTATTATCATTTCCATTTTTCTGATGAGGGAAAACAGACTAAGAAGTTAAGTGACTCTGCCCAAGATCACATAATTAGTAAGAGGTAGGGCTGAAATTGGAACTTGGGCCTCTGTTCTTAAAAACCCTGGTTGAACACCAGATCATGGGTATTGATATTTTGGACAATATTTAACTAGGTAACTGGAAAGTGCAAAAACCCAGCAGTAGTGTCACACTTACCAAAAAAAAAAAAAGATGCCTTGAAATTCACTTCTTCTCTGCGATATGCTTTCCCTTTGTATTCAAATTGGTAATTATTGATATGTGTCACCAACAGAACTAAAGGAATGTGTTAGCAACGACAGAGAAGCATCTTTATGTTTCGGACTGGAGTAAATGTTATCAAACCTTCCATTTCCAAACAGGTTTGTAAAAGAGTGAAATTAATGAGACAACAGCCATCACAGACCTATATGCATCCCTAAGAAGCCTCAATTCCTGGAAGCGCAGTTGGCGTCTCATGCCCTCGGGCACGCAGTAAGAAAACTTTTTCTGCTGCAGCAATTGCGCTGAAGCGTCAAGTAGCACAGATGGCCAGGGCGGGCGTGGGCAGGGCCCCGGTTATTCCAACCCCAAGTCCGTGTGAGCCCTCATTTCTGTCCCAACACATCCAGGACTCAATACAGACTTTCGCAGAATGTCTGAGAGTCCAAAAGACTTCATCTCACTGTTTTTAGGAAATAGCTGAGCCCTCAACGTCACGCTCACTTTTTTGCTAGTAAAAATCTAGCTCCAGTGCTTTAATTTCATTAAGTGCCCTTGCTTTGATTTTACCTCGGAGTTCTCAGTGACGTCCACGTAGCGAACCGAAGCCCACCATGCCCCCACTCTCAGGGCCTAACGATGCACACCCGCGAGCTCACCACCTGAGGTCGCGGCGGCTTAGCGACGCGGCCCGGTCCTCCACGGCGAGCGAAGGAGCCCGCCCCGGGCGGCCGCGCGTGTGCCCCGGGCTCCCCGGCCCGCAGGAGCAGGGCTGCGGCGTGGGCCACGCCACCCGGAGGCTGCAGGGCGCGCCCCGGCGGGAGGACGCAGCGTGAGCCGGCCGGTCGGCCCGTCGCCCCCCGCAGCCCCGCCCGCCCCCACGTGCCCGCCCGCGCTTACCCGAGAGCAGAGCGGGGCCCGTGCGCAGCGTCCGGACGGCGCCCGCCCTCGGCCCCCAGGGCCGCGGCAGGCCGGGCGCGGCGGACACCGAGGCGACCCGCAGCCCGCACGCCGCAGCCCGCACGCCCCGCACCGCCAGGAGCGCCATGTTCGCAGAGGTGCGGAGGGCGCTGTGCGAGCGGCTCGGGCGCCCCGGCCGGCGGGGGCGGGGCCGCGGCGGCCGCGGACCGGAGAAAGCCGGAGCCAGCCGGCTGGGCCGGGGCGGGGGGCGGGGGGCGGGGGGCGGGGCCCGGCCGGGGGGGCGGGAACTCCGGGCCGGGCGCGGCCTCGGATAGGGCGGCGCGCGCGCGGGGGGCGGGGACATGCAGAAGAGCAGGAGCCGCGGCCGGAAGGGGCGGAGGGCGGGGGGCGGGGCCTGGGCCGGGGGCGGGGCCTCGTACCCGGGAGCCGCTGGGCCCGGGAGTGAACGTGCGAGGTCGGCCTCCCGCTCCGGCAGCGCGGGAGGGGTTCCCGGCAGCGACGGCTTCGCGGGATGCGCATTCCTGTAGCAGGGGGGCCCTGAGGCCTCAAGGAAGGTATAGGGTGTCCCCAGGCCTGTCAGAGGATCAAGGTCACCCAGAGCACGGCTCAGAGCCAGGTCTAAACGGAGTCATTCCAAAGAAGACAGTCGGGCATTGGCCAAAGGAGTTCAGACACGGGGTGTCTCTTTGACATTTCAAAATGCTGGAGACAGTCCGGGAACCCACGTTATTACTTTACAGATGCCAAGAGGCCTGGGTCCCCCAAACGGACAGACCGAATCATGAAGCTCATAATGGTGCAGGGACTTGCCTGATGGGGTGAGGTGGGAGCCAGCCGATGCAGGAGCAATCAGACGGCAAGGCTGAAACGCAGCGTGGTCAGTTCCTTGCTTACCTAGCCAGCCCTGTGACCGGGGCCTCTCCAGAAAGGCCGAAGGCATGTCCCCATCCAAGGAGACAGAAAATAAGTTCTGGGAAAGGCCTCAACTTCAACACAAATTAACTGGAGTGGGCGGGAATCAGCAAAGAAACCCCAGAGTGAAAAACATCTTAAGCTCCAGATCTTCATTATTCGGGGGTGGCCACCTAAAAGTGTGTGTGTGTGTGTGTGTGTGTACGCAGGGCTGTTTGGGAGACTCGTGTTGTTGCGCCGAGCTTCCACGTCCCTCACAAAACGGGCACTGTCGTCAGCACGTCTGTGCAGTGGCTTGCAAGGGCTGTCGTGCTGCATTTTCCGTTCCCCTGCTATGTGCCTAGGTCAGTGCAAACATTACCTTTTTAGTCCTCTCCAAACCCCGTTCTGATACCTATTACTTTCATTTCATAGGTGAAGAGCTGGAGGCTTAGAAAGGTTAAAAGACTTGCCCAGAAAGGAGTGGGGAAAGCATTCATGGCTTAGTTAAGCAGCTACTAGGTGGCAAGTAGCAGGACTTCACCTCTAGTTGGATTCACGGTGCACTGCTCTTAAGCCCTGCTGTACTTGCCTCCTTTGGGAGGCCGACTGGCTCAGAGTGGTCTTCTCCAAACTCCAGATCCTGGCTAGCTTCTATAATGTCAACATTCCGTTTTTGTTGTTTTTTATAAACCAACATAGTATACTACATGCCCTAAAATATTTATTCCCAGCTCTACTAAAGCATTTGGTGGGAAAAAACAAGGTCACATATCAGTCTGTGGACCATATCGCATGCTCTTCACCAAAACAATAGGAAATGTGTCATTTTTAAAAATTAATAAGCATTAGAATAATCAAAAATTCTCTTTTTTCGTAACTGATAATCTTTGTAACATCCATGGCTTGAGATTTGAAAGGTCATCTCAGCATGTTTGGTACATACAGATGCCGGAAACTTGCACATGGTTTTCTCTTTCAAGTGTCTTAAGAGGGACCCACTCATCTCTTTTTTTTTTTCTCTCTCTCATAGCAATACAATTGGATGAGCTGACAGTCTGATATTTACAGTCAGTAAAAGAGGGAAGAGTAGCTGGGAAAGATGAGAGAGATGAAGAACTTACAACTTCTCCAGAACCTTTTGTTCTAAGATTTTCAGAATCTTAGAACTTTTCCTATTTAAAACAGACTGTAGGGACCCCTGGGTGGCTCAGCGGTTGAGCATCTGCCTTTGGCTCAGAGTGTGATCCCGACGTCCTGGGATCGAGTCCCACCTTGGGCTCCCTGCATGGAGTCTGCTTCTCCCTCTGCCTGTGTCTCTGCTTCTCTGTGTGTGTGTGTGTGTCTCATGAATAAATAAATAAAATCTTAAAAAAAAAAAAAAAAAGCAAAACAGACTGTATGAGGGTGCCTGAGTGGCTCAATCAGTTAAGCATTTGCCTTCAGCTCAGGTCATGATCTCAGGGTCCTGGGGTAGGCCTGCATTGGGCTTCCTACTCAGCAGGGAGTCTGCTTCTCCCCCGCCCACACACCCCCACTTGTGTGCACACACTCACATGTTTTCTCTCATAAATAAAATCTTAAAAAATAAACTATACATGTCTGGTCTCTGTACCAGTCTATCAGGACATGTGCGTACACCTTGCTATGGGGTATTTGATGAATATCTCTGCCCATATAGCTCATGTTCATACCTGGCACAATAAAGAATGGATGATGGACTTTTACTTGGATAGAAGACAATGAAATCCCCAAGGTTTTGCATATGTTCTATGCTGTATGGGTCTTTATAATAAAGGATCCTTTTTATAATAAAGGATCCGTTTGTTTGTTTTTTTTTTAATTATCAGGGTAGGATCCTGATTTAACCGTCACAAAAACATTTAAGCTCTCATCCAGATAGAAGGCAATAGTTCAGTTCCAGAGTTGATTAAGTCAGTCATCAAACATCCATGTTCCTCTCACCTTTCTATTCTGCTATGTTCAGATTATTCCCTGTGGTCTCAAAATAGCTGCCAAAGTTCCAGGTGTCTTGCTTAAACCAGAAAATGTCTAGCAGCATAAGGCCCCATGTCTGTGGTGTCTCTTTATTACCAAGTAGACCTTTCCAGAAAGTATCCTGGAGACTTCATTTTTCATTTGCTGGAACTGGGTCCTGTGACTACCCTGAATCCCTCACTGTCAAGGGAAATGGATCACTATTACTAAGACAAATCAGGATTTGCCTTAGGTAGCAACAGGGTCACCTTCCCATGAGTCATGTGGGAAAGGAATAGATGTCTCCCTGAACAAAGTTGGGTTCTTTTTTTTTTTTTTTCCTACCATGTTTATTTATTTATTTTTTTATTGGTGTTCAATTTACTAAAATACAGAATAACACCCAGTGCCCGTCACCCATTCACTCCCACCCCCCGCCCTCCTCCCCTTCTACCACCCCTAGTTCGTTTCCCAGAGTTAGCAGTCTTTACGTTCTGTCTCCCTTTCTGATATTTCCCACACATTTCTTCTCCCTTCCCTTATTTTCCCTTTCACTATTATTTATATTCCCCAAATGAATGAGAACATATAATGTTTGTCCTTCTCCGACTGACTTACTTCACTCAGCACAAAGTTGGGTTCTGATTGCAATGAGGAAAGCATGGGATGGATTCAGGGCAGGCAAACTGGAGAATCTGTTACCACAGGTGAGTGAGGAAGAGGTACCAGATGGGTGAGCTGAAGAGGCTATGTGCTGTGCGTCCCCTGCATGGGGGAGGAGAAATGTGCCCTTATCCACACAGACACCTGAAAGCCTTTTCTTATTTAGGTCTGTGGTTCTCAGAATTTAGAGCATGGTTATTGAGTCTGATTATCAAGTCTGACTGCCCATTGGAATCACCTGGGGAGACTTTAAAACTACTATTGCCTGGGTCCTAGCCCAAAGGTTCTGATGCATTGGAATGAAGTCCGGGGAGTCTAGCATGCAGCCAAGGTTGAGAACCATTGATGTAGATCAACAATTCCCAAAGTATTGTCTAAAGAACACTAACTCTGACTAAGGTTGCTGCAGTACTGGATGCCTCAGAAGGGTTCAGGAGTCATTATACTCTTTATCTCTTGTGCTCATCTCATCCCAGGAGACTCACAGTGCCCATTTAGCATATTAAAAACTGACAATTCCCATGCTAAAGAACTTGTGTGACCTTTTATAATCTAGCGTTTCTCACATTTATTTGATTCAGAAACATTTCTGGGGGAATGATGCCTGTTATGATGAATTTTGTTCCCTAAAGAGATATGTTGAAGTCCTAACCCCCAGTACTCAAAATGTGATCTAATTTGGGAATAGGGTTGTTGCAGACGTAATTTGTTAAGATGAGGTCATAATAGAGTAGGATGGGTCTTCAATCCAGTATGACGAGAAAACTTATAAGACGAGGAAAAGAGGGGCGCCTGGGTGGCTCAGTTGATTAAGTGCCTTCAGCTTGGGAGCCTTGGGATCAAACCCTGCATCAGGCTCCCTGTCCAGTGAGGTGTCTACTTCTCTCTCTACCCCTCACCCCCCTCATGCTCTCTCTCAAATAAATAAAATATATTTTTTTTAAAAAAAAAAGAAGAAAAAAACCAGGACAGATACAAAGAGAAGGCCATGTGATGACAGAGATTAGAATGATGCGTCTATAAGCCAAGGAACACCAAAGGACACTAGAAGCTGGAAGAGAAGACTGTTCTCCAGAGTCTTCAGATAGAGGATGTCCCCCCTCGACACCCTGATTTGGGGCTCTATCTTCCAGAACAGAGAATGTAAATTTCTGTTGTTTTAAGCCAACTAGTTTGTGGTACTTTGTTCTGGCAACTGTAGCCAACTTCTATAACAGCCATTAACATCTCTTGGATAGATTTTGAGAAACCCTGAACTGGAATCATTCAGAAGCAACCCCTGACCAACCAAGAAGATTAAATAGTCTATAGAGATGATTTTTACCCAAACTCCAGACAATATTTGTTTTATTTCTAGAAGGAAATACATTTAAACAAACAGTCTATCACAGTAGTGGTAATTGCGTGTATCTGTATATATATTTATTTTTTTCACTTGTCAGACTTGGTGACTTTTCTATGCACACGGGAGAACATAGAGACTATAGAATCACCAGTAAGCATAGGTCCAAGGCTCTGGCCATCTTCCTTCTTAAGATGCTCATGTGTGCATGAAGAGTTTGAACTTTGAGCGCAGCTGATGCAGGTGGAGGGGGTCCCCGCCTCTGATGGCTACTTGGGCTGCTCACTGCTGCTTCCAGGCTCCTCTCTTTTACGTTTAATAGCCAAGAAACCGAGTATTTTCATCAGTAACAAATCAACAATCTCTCCTTCTTCCGACAGCTGAAGAGGGGGGAAAAAAAGCCCATGTGACATACCTAGAACCATCCTCTTTGGGGGCTTTTCTTTCTAAGGTGAAACCATGGCTTTATTGTCCAATTAGGTCTCTGCCAAAGTCACTTCACTCTTTAGAGTCTTTTTTTTTTTCTTTCTTTCTTTTTTTTTTTTTTTTGTAGAGATTCTCCCTTTTCTGGGAATTCCAAGAGTGTGTGCTCCCACTTATTCCCCAGGAAGTTCCTTTTTTCCCTCTGATGAGAATAATAAAATTCCTTCTACCACCCCCAGCAGAGGCTCTTAACGAATTTATGTACAAAGAACCTTGTGCATTGCTGCTGGAAATGTGAAAGAGTGCAGCTGCTTTGCAAAGTAGTTTGCCACAGCTTCTCAAAATTTAAACTAGTTACCATATAACTTGTTGCAATAAATCTCTAATCCCAAGAAACACCTGGGTGGGTCAGTGGTTGAGTGTTTGCCTTCGGCTCAGGTCATGATCCCAGGGTCCTGGGATTGAGTCCTGCATCAGGCTCCCTGCAGGGAGTCTGCTTCTCCCTCTGCTTATATCTCTTGCCTTTCTCTTTGTGTCTCTCATGAATAAATAAAATCTTTAAAGGAAAAATTTCTAAGCCCAAGATGGAGCTGGTCCTGCCTGGTATGCCATGTCAGCAAACTGAAGTTTACAGAACTTTTGTGTCTCTATAAATGCTCCCCTGCCCAAAATGCAGTATGCCAGGCTAGCCAGGACCTAAACACCAAGCCACCTCTGGGGTCTATACTTCTTTTCTATCTTACTCCAAACAAGGTTGACTCTGTGGCTCCAGCCAATCAGATCTTTTAAAAAATTTTTTCTCTTCCTTGTTCTTTATTCTTTATCCTATAAAAGCTTCTTGCCTTCCACCCTGTTTTACTTCTCTGAATGGAGACTGTCTACTTCATGAAGTGTTAAAGTTTGTATCACTTAAGTTATCTGCTTTAATAATTTTTAACAGGTTCTCTGCTTCAGCTGTATATTGCAATCACATGGGAAGATATCAAAAATACCAGAGCTTGACTCATTCACCCAGAGATTCTAATGTACACGCAGGGCTGAGAATCACTGGACTGCCACCTTGGAAATCAGGAGACCCAATTCTGGTCTGTCCTTCATTTGCTTGTAGTCTCAAGAAGTAATTTCCTCCTTCTGGACCTGTTTCCCCTCCTATGAAATGAGGGCTTTGGGCTACAGTGTCCCTCAAATCCCCTTTATGTCTAATGCTACTCAGTATCTTCCTAGTTCAAGGTCAGGGACTGTTGAAAAATAGGCCAGAGGGACTCACCTGATCATTTTTTTGCTCCTCATTGAAGGCCACCAGAATGACAGAGATAAATAGATTCAGCACCACAAATGTCATGAAAATGATGCAGGACCCAATCAGGAAGGAGCCAAGCACTGGGCTGTAGTCCAGGACCTGTCAGGAAGAAAGCCAGAGTCATCCCCAGGAGTCCGGTGTCTTAGCAGTCACTTCCCCATAGGCACTCTCAGAGGGGAAACTGGTTCCCAGACTAGGCAGAGACTGGAACCAGGAAGGCCCCCTGCCGCGTGGCAGCTGAAAGTATGGGCAGTCCATCTGGAGCTACCAGGAGAGGGAAAAGCCAACACCCCCTACTCCCTACTGCTACCATTTTCAAATATGGCTACCATTTCTGGCTAGGGCCGGGAACATTCCCTTCTAGATACCTCCCAGCACAGCCCTCCCCTGAGTAGCCAGTACCTGATGTTCTCTAGTAAGCAGGGTCCCCAGGGCAAGCTATAGCCCTAGTATGCACGTGTCTGCCTAGAGGAAGGGGAACGATTTTATTTGTTCAAAGCTGCCCTGTGCTTGCCAGGCCATGGACCCAAGGGGCAACATCTACCCAGGAGGAGGCACTTGAGGAGGGTTCTTTTTTTAACTTTCACAAAGGCTTGGTATACATGGTAGTGTCCATGTCCCTCACCCCACCATACCCCATTACCTCTTCGTAGTTAAAGATTCCGAGCTGAAGGCTGATCATTGTTTCTGCTGCATCAAAGAGGGTTTTGTAGGAACGGAGTTTCCAACCAAATATTAAGTTTGACTGTTATGGAAAGAGTCCTTATGAACACAGAAGGAAACCAAGTGACCTCCCCACCCCAGCCCGATGCCTGTTTGACAGTCGAGTCAGTGTCCTGGGTCAGCCATATCCTTGGCCTGGCAAAGCCGTCTGTCCTTACAGGGGCTTGCTAGTGGGTGTGTGTACATACCCAGCTCTGTAAGGGGTGTGTATGCACGTCTGCGGCTCAGGCATCACGCACTAGGCCACTGTTGTGTTCACTCAGATGGTTGCTCTAAGCCTCAAGGATGAAACTGGGCTCTTTGAGGCCCTAACATCTTTGCTCTGGGGCCGTTGGGTTGGATGACAAGAGGCTTCTGTCTGGGCAGGGCTTTCCCCACTGCCACTGTATTTCCTCCTTAGCACAGCATCCTTCCCCCCAAAGATTTCTGCTATTCTGTCAGGGAGGCCCAGCACTCCCTTGG
Organism: Canis lupus baileyi; assembly: GCF_048164855.1. Lineage (NCBI taxonomy): Eukaryota > Metazoa > Chordata > Mammalia > Carnivora > Canidae > Canis > Canis lupus. The sequence goes on from NC_132840.1 coordinate 18,234,818, forward strand.
CTCTGAGTTAGTGACTTCTGGTCCCAGGGGACACTGCAGTATCCCTGCAGCTCCTGCACTGCAGATCAAGGACTGAATAAATCCACATGAATTAAGGGGTCAGGTGGAGTACTTTTGATAAAACCAGACTCCAGCTTTTTAGTATATACCCTCCACCACTGCATCAATGCGCCTCACCCCATTTCTAAGGGTGAGAGAGGAAGATGGAGTAGGGTCAGAGATTAGGGAGTCAGGGTTGAGATGATAGGGACAGGAAAAGGATGAGGAATGGGAGGAGAGGGTTAGACAGGGAGTGGGGACCAGAATAAGAGGGATCATCAGGTTGTGTGGAGGTCAGGGATGGTGGAAAGTGAGATTGGAGGGGTTGGGGTAGAAAGTGGGTCAGGATTGAAGGGAGGGTCACAGAGGAGTGGGAGCCATGGTATTATGGGGAATGTGGACTTGGAGAGGATGGAGGGTATAATTAGATAGAGATCAAGATGTAGTAGAAGGCGTTTGTTCCCACATTAATTGATAATAAAAGAGTTGACAGTGCAATGTTTTTTTCATTCACAAAGGAGTTGTGATTGCCAAAATGCTTCTAGTGTCCAGGGACTGAATGGAATGATTTTTGGCCCTACTAAGTTCATGCCTCAAGTGTAAGGCATCAGGCAGTGACATGGCCTGTGGATGTATCTGTCCTCACAATTCATCTCCACATCCCCCCACAAAGGGAATATTCTGTGCATGTCTGAACAATTGGGATGTCAGGAGAACTAGCATATCCAGGTAGGATCTAGATACAGAAAAGAATCCTTTATTGGAGGTAGTTGGCCCTTTTAGTCTTAGAGATTATTCCTCCTCACTCTTACCTAACTGAGCCTTTGCCATGTGGGGTGGCCAGTTTATGAGCTCCAGCTAAAAAGTCTTGGACTCAGAAAATCCATCATCTCCCTCAGGTACCAAAATCTTCTTAACCCTAACCCTCAATTCCCCACCACTGAAAAGCCTTTGCTTCCAAGGAGACCAGCCCTGAAGGTTTTACCAAAGGGACGACTCACCGCAATGGAGTAAGCCAGAAGCATGATGAGGATGACGATGATAAACCCCGAAATGTCCCCCCAAGCACGGCGCAGGGCTGATGTGATCATGTTCATTTTGGGGTTCAACCTGAGCAGATGCCAAAGCTTCACTGTGGACAGCAGTACCAGGAAGGCAATGATGTAGCCAAGGGCAGCATCAGCCGCTGCTGTCTCACTGAAACTGATCCCCCTGTGGGACCAAAAGGGGAGACCGGATCTCAGAGACTATGAGTAGCTCACCCAGAGCTCATCTGGGCTCAATTGAGTCCAGGATGCAGGATTGGATTTATCATGATCTCAGAGGCCCATCACGTCCCACAGTAGGTCTAGGAGGTAGAACTGGTCCAATTCCCCCAACTAGGTGATGATGAACTGGTGATGATGGTGATGGTGGGGATGATGGTTATGATATGAATGATGATGATAATGAGGGAGGTGATAGTGGTGATAATGATAGGGGTGATGCTGGTGGTGAGGATGATGGTGAAGGTAATAAGGAAGATGGTGGGATGATGCCTCTGACAGGTATGATGATGTTGATGGTAGTCATGGGACCATTACCTAGCATTTTTGGTTTATGGCTGAAGAGCTTTGGAAGAATGGGAAAGGAGGAATCCTTCCAGCATCAAGAAGATAGAAGTGAGGGCATTCTGTGAGCCTCTCTTCCTGGTTTGGGGTCCCTAGATGCCATGTCCTCCCTCACACTTGTCTGAGTGTATATCTTCCTTTGAAAGAACGATGGAAGTACCATTTAATTTCTGTGCCAAGTAAGGGCCTAATGAACCTCAACTGCCCTGTCTCATTTGACCTCTCAGACCACTGGATGAGGTTAAGTACTGCTGTCTCTACAGATATGGACTAAGATTGGCACAAGGTCACAGAGCTAGTGACATAACTAGTGGTAGAAGAATGAGAGTTGGAATCCAGGCATGTCTGATCCCAAAGTCTGGGTCCTTCCTGCCCTTCCATCCTACCCTTCATTCCCTTTTTACCTTTGTACTTTTAATTCAGTCTTAATATTGGTGTGTTGTTAAAATGTCATAGAATCAAGGATGCCTGAGAGGCTCAGTCGGTTAAGCATCTCACTCTTGTTCTCAGCTCAGGTCTTGATCTCAGGGTTGTGAGGTTAAGCCCTGTGTTGGGCTCCACACTGAACATGAAGCCTACTTAAAAATAAATAAATAAAATGGAATAGACCTATATATATCTAGTGACATGGATAGAGAACAGGCTATTGTTACAGGATTTCCTTTTCTTTGGTGCCCATGGTTCTTGGTCATGCTGGTTCGAAGAGTGAAGAGGTAGATCAGATAAAAAGTGGTGGGCAGCAAATCAAAGTTTATTGAGCAATAGTAATGTGATAGTACAAAGTTCCTGAAGAGGGAGGGAACCTGAGAGGCTTGACATCAGAATTTTTTTTTTTTTTTTTTTTTTTACACCAGAATTTCTAAACCTCCGGGTTTTTATGGGCTTGTTGGCTGGGTTCTTGTAATCTGATTAACCCTCCCTGAGCCTGTCATCCAATCAGGCTTTTGTTATCCATCATTGTGAAAGGGTGGAGGGCTCCTTCCAGGGTGGTGTAAAATCCTTTTAAGGGTGGTTTTCTCTTAGGGCAGGGCCCCTTGTCTCTGCCTGCCTTTCTTCCAACTATCCATCATTACGGAACAGAATTCTATGATCTCTAGTTTTTATGTGTGTGTGTGTTTAAAGATTTTATTTATTTATTGGAGAGAGAGTGAGTGAGACAGGGCACAAGCCAGGGGAGGGGCAGATGCAGAGGGAGGAGCAGACTCCTCACTGTGCAGGGAGCCCAATGCAGGACTCTATCCCAGAACCCTGTGATCCTGACCTGAGCCGAAGGCAGATGCTTAACCGACTGAGCCACCCAGGTGCCCTGATCTTAAATTTGTAAAAGCATTGAGTGCCTGAATGAAAGTTATCCTTCTACCTAATCTCCTGCCTTCCAGCATCATCCTTCCCTTTGAGCAGACTGGGGCAGCTGGTATGGATTGCTGCTTCCTCCTTTGGCTCCTGTGGCACCTTTCTCCTGCCTCATTTAAAACATCTAACACTCTTATACCATTTAGAGCTTAGGGTTTGTGAGCTAAATGAGCCAGCAATAGGGTGGGAGGTTAGGAATGCAGAGTTCAAATTAAAGGCCTTGTATTTCCATTTCCAAATTGTGTGACCTCGGACAGACATCTTTTCTGAGCCTCAATTTCCTTCTCTGTAAGAAATGGGTGTTGATCTTTTAAAAGTTTTGGGAAGATTAAAGCAGATGAGATAATACTGTTAAAGTGGTGTTTTTATAACTGTATAGCATCCAACAATAAATAAATGTTATCCATATCAATAAAATCAGTGAATGAGTTAAGAAACACAATGGTTTAATGGAAGGGTTGGGATCCTAGAGACACACAAGCTAGGTATTTGGGGTTTAAAAAAAATTTTTTTTTAAGATTTTATTTTTAAGTAATCTCTGCAACCAACATGGGGCTCAAACTCATGATCTTAGGAGTCATATGTTCTACTGACTGAGCCAGCCAGCTACCCCTTAAAGATTTAATTTTTAAGTAATCTCGAGCCAAGAGGCTCGAACTTACAACCCCAGAGTCAAAAGTTGCACATTCTGCTGACTGAGTCCCTCACGTAAGCTAGGTTTAAATTACTTCTCTGCCACCTTTTAGCTGTGTGACCCTGGGGACGTTACCTCTGTGAGCTTCAATATCTTTATTTGTAAAATGGAGTAGTGATAATGTAAGCAGAAAGAGTTTAGGGAACCCCAGAAACAGAAAGACAGACCTAGCTTTCCTGACAAAGGAAGTCATCTTAAGCCCCCATCCACCTTGAGAATGAATGTAAGAATAAAACAGCCATTATCAGGCTGGGATGGGAGATAGTCTGATCCTATCAGAGGCAGTCAGTAATAAAACAAAGCCAAGATTGACCCGATGTGCATTCTTGAGTTCTCTGCAGGATCTAAACCCCCTTGAGTACTCAGATACCAAACCAACTAAAGCCAGAGAATTGATAATGATGATCTTTGCCTTCCTAGTGACTTTGACCAGGACTCAGTTACCCCAAGGTGACTTCTGCCTCAATTCCATGCCGTATTTCCCATTGTGTGCACAAGGCCTTGATGAATATGTATTGATCCTTACCTTAAAACTTCCCTAATTTTGTTGTTTGGGGAGACAATGCTTTGGGAAAGATCTTCAGTGTTCTCCTTTACCTGTTGCAAGTAAAATCCTTCTTTTTCCTGCTCTTTTTGCTTGGTCATATCTTTTGGCTCAACACCCACCAAGAGGCAAACCCACATTTGCGTCTACCACGATGTTGAGTTCTTGCAAGCATCTGAGAAGCTAGTGCATCATGACCAGCAGAGTAGACACTTTGTAAATGGTAGCAGATGTGTCCACACTGGTGGGCTACATCTTTTGGGAGGGAACCTTAACAGCATGTCACATGGTTTTATGTTTGGGTCAGATTTGCAAAAGTAAGAAATTGTTCTATTTTGTCTTCAAAAAGCCCTTTCCAACTGTATATGTGACAGGCCCCAAACCTGAATCTAAGTGGTAGTTATAGTTCCTTTTTTAAAGAGTGACCTGGATCATCTAAGGATCAGTAAGATTTCAAAAGCTGCCCTCCTTCCCCCCTCTCCCAGACCCTGGGGCCATGGAGCTGGAGGAAGCAGGTCTAGTGTGGGAGTTGAGGGCTGAGGCAGAGCCACTTACTCCTCCCCGTGGCTCCTGTAGTGCTGGATGTCCCGTTCTGCCAGGATGGCCCTCTTCGCAAACATTGCCAGGGCACTCCAACTGGCTAGGATGATGGTCAGCTCCAGAAGATTCCACTTGCTATGGAAATAGCACCACTTCTGTTTTCTCATGAGCTTGCCCTGGGAAAGGAGCTGGAGGTTCTGCCAAATGCTGTACCCAGAACTGTGCCTCCCCATCCCTTCCACCATGACTCTCCGAACCACCCCAGATGACCCTCCAGCAGGGGCCTACTGTCTCCTGGAGAGGCTTCTCAAAGCCCTAGCCCCACGTGCATGGAGTGCCTGGAGCCTCTCCCCTCTCCCCAGCCTTGTGCACAGACTGGTTATGAAAGCAGCCATCTGCTTTCATAACCAACTTGGGCTGCAGAATTTTGGAGGTACATAAGAGTAAATACAGCATCTGATAAGAAAAACATTTAATAATTTCTGATGCAAAAAATTGGGGAATGGGAAAGACCCTCCCACCCTTTCATAGAGAATTACTTTAGAAAACTTGTAATTGTATATTCTTTCTCTGCCCTTTTGAGATGTATGTAAATCCTTTTTCTTGTGTGTGTGTGTGTGTGTTTTTGTGTTTTTTTTTGTGTGTGTGTTTTTTTGTGTGTGTGTTTTTTTGTGTGTGTGTGTAAATCCTTTTTGAAAGTTAAACTAGCCTCAGGTATGTTTTTCTAAAGAACCTGGAAGCTTTCTCTTTGAAGTGCTATCATGAAGGGAGATAGTTGGGTGACGGGCACTGAGGGGGGCACTTGACGGGATGAGCACTGAGTGTTATACTATATGTTGGCAAATTGAACTCCAATAAAAAATGTATATATATATATATATATATATATATATATAAAAAAAGAAGGGAGATAGTTCCATTCACTCTCAGTTTCCCTGGGAGGGTAGGAGCCAAATGGTAGGCACCTACCTCCAGGTTGCAAAATTACCTCCTATTGTGAACATGTACATTTATTTTTCCTTTTAATAAAGGCAGTTGGCAAACACAAGTGGCAGCCCCAATTACCAGGTGAATTTAGGGTAGACTAGTGGGACAGATGCTGCCGTAAATCCTCTTGAGGATTAATTAGTGTTTATCTTAAGAATGAATATGTAATGAGTCCTATTTGCCTGGCAATATGCAAGGGTGAGATTCCTTTCTGTCTTTGGAATCTGCTAGCAGATTTCCTGGGATGTGCATCACATTGTAGTGATGCTGACTCAATAAGAAACATTGTTTTCTTCGGAGGCAGTGGGGTTGTTTTTGGGGGGAGGGAGTTATTGTTTAATGGGTCCAGTTTCAGTTTTGTAAGAGGAAAAAAATTCTGAAGATGGCTGGTGATGATGGTTGCATGACAATGTGAATGTACATAACGCCACTGAGCTGTACATTTTAAAATGTTTAAAGTGGTGAATTTTATGTTGTGTATATTTAGCTACCGCAATTAAAAAGAAATAATTTTGTTAAACTCATTTTTTTTTTCTTTGTGGGTAGATAGGTTTTCTAGATTGGCAGATTTTATATTTAACCTTGTTTCCACATCAGGTGTCACAAGTCAAAGGAATTATGCTATGCAAGTTCTAGGCTTCCCTCCATTTTTTCCCTCCCACTAAAGAGAAGCTTCTGTGGTCATTTCCTTCCACCTCCCTACTCTTGGATGCTTAGAGACTAAGTTTGCCTCCATTATAAAGGGATGAAGAAAGGGGGGATGATTTTAAGAAGTGGCATTTTTAGAAAAATTTATGGGCTTTGGAAAGAAGTGTTGTGGGGGCATGTACAATCCAGAGGGTAGGATGGCGTTGGGTGGTGGATGGTCCTCCTTTGATGTTCGTAGGTGGTTATTTGATGACTGTTCCCTGTTGGGTTTGCATTGGTGACACTCGGAGACCCCACGGGATCCAGATTTTATGAGTCTGATGGTGCCACAGAGGGGTTGAGTGTCAAGTTCAGGGGTCAGACTCTCTGGGTTCAATTTTGGCCTTGAATAAATTCTTCATGTCTCTGGACTTCAGCTTCCTACTCTGTGAAATGAAGCCAATAGCACCTTTCTCCTGGTATTAAAAGAGAAAAGCCATGCAAGGTTTTTTGCGTAATGCCTATCACGTGGTGAAAACACTCAAGATATCATCCTCACTTTCGAGTGGCTGTGGCTGTTAAGCAGGGGTTGGGATGCCCTCTTAAGATGTCTGATTTGCATTTTTGTTGTGGGGAGGGGTGAGAGCATATACCAAGCTTTAGATGAGTTCCCAGCTTCCTCAAACCACCAACATTGTCAACATCTGCACCTTCATTTTGCAACATGGTGTCATTTAAAGGTGGCAAAGGGGATTTTTTCCTAATTCCCAGGGACCACAGGTGAACCACCGGCTGTGGGCACAGCCACCTCTCTCCTTTCTCACCTTTGACATTTTTTGGAATCTCTCATTTCCTCTCCCTTCCTCACCCTGGAAAGACTACCCTCTGAGTCTCAGTTCCTGAGAAATACCAAAAGCTGGTCCCTGAGCTGGTCCCTCAGGACTATAGACGGACCAAAAGGGTGCCATGGCAAGAGGGTAGCAGAATATTTCCCTCTCCCTTCTTTAGGCCTCACTTTGGGGAAGCTGTGTGAGAGGGGACAGGCACACATTGCCGCCTCCATCCCCATGGAGTCATAGTCCACCCCTCACCTGCACAATCATGTAGTAGAGAAGGAACAGGAGGTAGATGGCCTCTGCTGCTACCACGAAGGGGTGCCAGCCGTCAGTGAAGGGGTACAGGCGCAGGCTCTGCAGGTTCGCATGTGGGAAGAAGGTTCCTGGGAAGCAAAACATGTTCTGCTCACTCCTGGTTACCTGCCCACTCAGAGCCACCACTTCTGACTGGAAGTCATCAGTGGCATGATGTAAGCTCAGACCCTTCTGAGGGCTGGCCAGAGCAGAAGAGCAGATAAAGACCCTTCTGACCCACAGACTCAAGGGACTGGACACATAGTGGATTCCAAAGACCATGGACATATGAGAGGAGATGCAGGGAGCTGCACTGGAAGAGCCACTCCCTATACTCTGCATCTGGTGTCAGCCATTCGTGCACTTGGTTGCCTCCAGCCAAAGCACACTCCCCACTTAACATTAATTTACTCAAGGCTGGTCCAGCGAAAGAGGGTTCACTGAAGATCAATTCATCAATTGACCACTATGCCTAAAACTCAGCCTTTTTTTGGATCATCTTTCATCCATTTCTGTGTCTTTTCTTTTGGGGGGTGGTATTGTAAAGATGTTTTAGGATTATTAAAAAAAAAAAAAACAGTTTGATAAGGCTACTGCCTCTGAAGACAAAGTCAACCCAAGAATGGCAGAATGGAGAGACAGAAACAACCTGGGTCCTTGCTGACATCAATGGACTGCTTGAACCAACCAGACCTGAAACCCACCCTCACTTCTCATTTGTAGGAACACATAATGTAATCAGAGGTGTTTGGGGACAGGCTGTTTAATTGGTCCTTAAGAGCCACAAAGGTGGCAAAAAGAAGTAGAGGAACACAGGAATACAAAATAACTGCCTCCCCACCAAAGGATTTGAAAGAAGCTCTTGACAGTGGCCAGTAATCATGGAAGTTGAAGGCCTTTTACTTTTCACTTTACAGTGTTCTGAAATTTAAAGAACTATATGCATGTATTAGTTTTATTAAAAATGTAATTGGATACTAAAAGTTGCTTAATATTTAAAGGAGAGGTGGTTGAATTTGGGGAAAATTAATTATTAGCTGAGGAAGCTTTAGGTAGTATTTTCCATAGATTTTGATAGGGATAAAAGAGGCCAGAGGCAGGAAGTGGGAAGAAAAGTGGAACAGAACACAAAATACTGGAGTACATTACATGTAGTGAAAGGAAATATTTTTGAAGCTTTTGCCTCAGTTATATATATTTGTGTGTTAGAATATGATGTGAAATGTACTTTGTACTGTAGGTTTGAGGTACAAGTTGTAAAATGCTGTTTTAAGTGAAATTATCTATTACCAGTTCGCCCCCTCCCCAGCCTTTCTCTGCCAGCCTCCCAACCCACATTCCCCAGAGTGGGTAGCTCAAGATGATAAGCTGCCTTCAGACTGCAACTGGGTTCTCTCTGGGTATCTTGAGAGACAGTCTAGAGAGAAGTGGAGGCAACTAGGAATAAGAGTGGAACAGCCCTGGAGCCTGGCCTTAAGGTGCCTATGGAGAACCAAGATCCACCCCCCAAACAACCATTGGCCCCAGAACTCTGGCCCGGGGCTGCAAGGCCCAGCCTGGTCAGGAGCTCTGGCCCAGAGGGAGGGGTGTCTGTCTTCCAGAACACTGTAGATGAGGTCACAGGCAAGGCTGCCCACCCAGGGCGCTAGTCTCCAGGGTCAGAGTGATGATGCAGAACAGGTTCACATTGGCATTGTAGACAGTAAACTCCACAAAAACAGCTCTGGTCAGGCTGTCCAGCCAGGTGTTGTCAAAGAGGTACTGGAGAATTCTGTAGGAAGAGGGATATTTAACGACATCTCCATCTATAGCGGCTCCCTCCCCGCTCTGCCCAGGAGGAGGCCAGGGTTTCCCATAGAAATGTATCCCTCTGGCTCTGCTTCATGCCCTGGACCATAAGGCCTTGGGGCTGCCCTTGCAAGTGATCATAGTTTCCCACCAATGGTGCATTGTCATGGCACCCACGGTCTCCTGGACGTTAGAGCAGAGGTCCTCAAAGTGTGTCCCCGTGCTGCCAGCATCCACATCTGGAAACTTCGTAGAAATGCAGATTCTCAGTCCCCACCCCAAGTCTCCTGAAACAAACTCCTCTTAGGATGGGGCCTGGGGATTTGTATTTTGATGAGCCTTCCCAGGGATTGTGATGCCTTTTAAAGTTTGAGGATCACCATGTGAGAGGAACCACATAGAAAATCAGGGGCTTAGGCAGACAGCAGTAGCAGCAGTCGAGACCCCTCTTGGGTTGGCAGTTCACATGAGACCAGTTTCTGGAGGTCTGCCCACTGGTGTGGAAAGAGTATATGCTGGAAGAACTGGGGTTCAAATCCTGACTGCCTCATGGGGAAGCTAATAGCCTCTCTAGGACTCAGTTTCCTCAACTGCAATGGTGTTAACTCTAGTGCCTCGGGAATGTTGTGAAGAGAAAATGCAATAGTGTGTGTGTGTGTGTGTGTGTGTGTGTAAAAGTGACAGCTGTTATTACTGGCAGCAATAGTGATGGGCCTGTTTTAAAATATGCCCCTTCCCATTGGGTCTATGTTCCTGCTTGGAGTATAGAAGAGATAATACCCGTTGTTGCAAGTGGCAGGAAAACACCTCTTATGCTGAAATTGACTATTCCTGTCCTGTCCTTAATCCCAGGGGACCCCTGCCAGTTGTTCTCCCTAGGAGTTTGTTACCCGTGTTCCTTGGTGTTATGATAATAGAGTGGAGAAGACTGAGGTGCATATGGGCTCACTAACTTGCCTGGGGCCACACAGCTAACTAACAGGAGCAATGCCAGGGTTTCAGGCCTAGGGCTCTCTAACCCTAGAGTGTGCTGGGAGAGGCAGTCTGCATGGGCTCTGGATATCCATGCACAATCATGTTGGGTATTCCAGGAATGCAAGGTCCTGGCTGGGCTTTACCCAAGGCATTTGCTGAAGCTGTGTTTGTAGTGAGCAATCTCGGGAGATAAGGTGACATCCTTCAGACAAAGAGCAGGCTTGCTTCTGCCACTATAGAAACAGTGAATACTCCAAACTCTTCTTCCTTGGTACTGTAAGTCACTACAAATAAAAGCATGATTCTTGGCTAAGGTTAAGAGCCTTAACTACTTCCCACTTGCCTGATGGTGGAGGCTTTGTGTGGTGGACTTCCCCATCCCTACACTGGCTCTAGCAGAAGCCACCAGACTCGGCCCACCAGGCTGAGAGTGCTGGAGAGAGACCCTGAGACCCCAGTTTCCAGGGCCTGGAAATACAATCTGAATACTTCCAAATCCCCTGGTCACTCCCTACAATGACATAAATGAGCTTGGCTGCATCCGCTAAACCGACCTGGACTCTAACAAATGGCTTTCCTTGGCCGCACATGAGTCAAGTGAGTCTTACCTTGATGTACTTTTGCGATCAGTCCCTAAGGGGACCACGTAACCTCCTCCCCGGTACACAGTGAGTTTGCCCCAGATGGGATACCCTCGGCGTTGTCTCTGGTTCTGGTATTGCCAAGCCTGGGAAAAGCCCCTGCTGTTATTGAGGATAGAGGCATTCCAGCCTTCCCCATAGTCTGATAGGTCTTCAATATCCAGGGAATATGGTGCATGACATCTGTCAAGAGAAGCCTGCAGGTGTGGGACAAGAGGGCAAGAGTTTTCCCGGACTCTCACTTGACGAATCTGGGCACTGCCAACCAGCTTAGAGTTCCCATCAGTGATAAAGCCTGGAGATGGAAAACAAGTGGGTCAGTTTAGACATCAAAGTCATCTTAGAGCATCCTGGCCTGGATGCTAATGTGAACTTCAGTAGAAGTTCTACTTTATTGTAGAAACAGTCAAGAGTAGTTCATGGCCAACCACAGGCTGCATTCCTCACCACCTTCCCACCTTAGGTGTGGTGTGGTCTACTTCCTACATAATCTTGAGGAATGGTACCCCCACCACCTAGTCATCAACTTGGAGACTCTTTGTGTCCTTTCCCTCAATGCCTACATACTAATGGTCAACAAGGCTCATCAACTCTCTTCAGTGTTGTCTGCACCCGTACCCATCTCTCTATCACCTCTGCCCCTCATCCCTGCATCAGCCCCATCGTTTCTCCCCAGCATCCTAACAACTCTGTCTTCCAACTTCCCCATGATTCCAGAATGATCCTTCTTAAATGCAAATTTGATTATGTTACTCCCTCATGGAGAAACTGTTCAATACCTTCTCATTTCCTTAAGCATAAAATATGAACTTCTGAGACCCTTCATGATTGGCTCCTATTTCTCTCTCCTGCTTTGCTTTTCACTGGTCCTCAACTCATACCTTATACTGCAGCCACACTCAATGCTTTATAATTCCAGGAACGTGCTGTGATGTTTCAGACTTGCCTTTTCTCACATTGTCTTTCTGTCTGGTATACTATTTCTGCCTAGCCGATTCATGCTTGGTTATCTCTGATTTACGAAGCCCTCCACTCTGCATCAGGGAAGAGTTAGGACCCGTCTCTCATGCACACACACACCCTTTTGAGGGTTTCTCCTTCAAAGCATATGGCCTTGTGGTTATCAGTTCTCTGTAAGGCTGATGGTGACAGTGGCTCACTCTTGTTCCTAGAAAGGAGTCTACACAAGGGGGCTGACACACGTCCTGGGGTGAGGGGAGAGGACCTGGGTAATGACTGTACAGGTTGCTCACGAGGGTGGTGTTGGCCCACATGAAGAACTCCTTGAAGCTTAACACAGCTGAAAAGCCTTGAGTGAAGCTGTGCTCCAGGTGTCTGTTGAAGTGGTAGGTGCTGGGGTCCCTCTGCCCATAGGCAACCAGCAGCAGCATCCACAGGAAGCCCAGGTATGCTGAGAAGGGAGGCATAGCCCCTGGTCAGGTAGGGTCCCCAACTTCCACCAAGCCAAAGGCAAGAAATGAAGTGGTACGTGGCTCAGAATAGTCGAGGTCTTGCAGACCAGCTACTCAACCCCCTAGTGACAATGGAACCAATCCTTAGTGGGAATGAATGAAGTCCACAGATCATGAGCTTCCTGCCTGGGTTCAAATCCTCACTCTGCCACTTCCAAGCCATGTGCCTTTCACAAGTGACTTAACCCCTCTGCTTTACTCTCCTCCTCTGTGAAATGGGGGTAATAATTCTATTTCACAAAGTTGTGATGGTGAGTCAACAAATTAATATTTATAAAGCACTTAAGAATAGTGCCTGCCCAGAATGCATGCTACATAAATGCTTCTGGAAAAGAATCTTTTAAAAATGAGGCTCCGTCATGGTGCAATGCTGAGGATGGAGCAATGAAAATGACAGTTGTGTTCTCTGCCCTCATGGAGCTCACCTATGGACAGGTGAGTATGATGTAAGGGCCCTTCACATACAAAGATTTAGTTTAGGATGCAGCCATCAGGATGTGGGGGATGCAGACCCTTACCCAGAATCTCTGGATCCAGGGCCTGGGAATATGCATCCCAAAAACCCCCTCCCTGGGATGAATTGGGGCTCTGCCCACACCCCTGGGCTCTCTTCATTCTGTAATATGCTGCTACTCCTATGCAGGCTCCCCTGCTCTCTGCATTTGTCTGGCCCTATGTGCTCAGACATTGGGAAGGCAAGGTGGGAGTGCTACAGGGTCAATGTCCTCCCCGGGAGCAGCCCTCACCAGTGACCTGTGAGTGACAACCTGGGGGTGTGTACTACATGCCCCCACAGAGGTCCCCACAGGACTGAGCTCCAGTTCCCACATGGAACCCACTCATCAGCTCAGTTTCTATTGCTTCCCTTCTTTCTCCTGTACTTTCCTCTACTCTACTGTGTTTCCCAGGATCACCTCCCAAACCAACTACTTATACCCCAATCTGCTTATGGGAGGAACCCAGACTAAGATACACTGTGGTGTTTGGAAGCCCCTGGTCAGTAGCCTTGGAGAGCCTTTCTGAAGCCTTCAGGCTGAGAATTAAAAAACAAGGAATTAGCCAGAAGAAAAGACAGGGAGGAGAGAAGGTACTTTCCAGGCAGATTAGATTAGCCTGGGGAAGGGCCTGGGGTCCAGAGAGTGCAAGGAGTCCTAGGAGCTGCAGAACATGGTGTGACCACAGCTCAGGGCACAGAGGGCTGGGAGAGGTGACCCAGGGTGGGCAGAGCCACGGTAGGGAGTTCAGATTTTATCCTAAGGGCCACGTGGGGCCACCAAGGGATTTTAAGTGTAGGGGAGAAGCTGGGGCTTCTTCAGTTCTGTGCTGACAACCAGCGAGTGGGGAGACTGCTTGTGGGTGACGTTGGTTGCTTACCCAAGATTTCTCTGATGAAGGCAAATGCCTTCTGTTCCTTGAGATGGGTGGTTTTCATCTTCTCGATGTCAGTGGTCAAAGGTGGCTGGTAAATGTCCTTTCTGCTGCATCTTCGTGCTCGGAACAAGGCAGTAGGGTCTGTGAAAGCAAGGGCACGAGGACAGTAGAACCAGCCTCTACTTTTGCATCCAGAAGTGTCCCCTCGCACAAGGAACATCAGGATCTATCATCCCTCCTCCTCAGGAGCCATTTTCCGGGGCTGCCCTCCATGCCTCTGCCCCACCATCCCAGTGCTCAGAATGCTGTTCCTCCTCCAGCTGGAGGATTCTCTTAGTACTGAAAGCACAAGGCCCTCCCCACCCTGTGCTCCTGGACCCTAGGACAGGTCTCAGTCTTCCTGAAACCATAACAGATGGAAGAAGGAGGGTAATTTATATTTCAAAGTCCTGTCATGTCTAATTCTAAATATCTTCTTTTTCAAGTCACTTCATCGAGCTATGGTTTTCATAAATTTTCCCATTAGAAGGCTACCTCCTTCGGTGATTTCAAGTACATGTACAGAGTTGGGCAACCATCACCACAACCCAGTTTTAGAACATCTTCATCAACCCAGAAGGTTCCCTCACGTCCCTGTGAAGTCAGTTCCTACTTCCAGTCTGTTCCACCCTCAGCCTCATTAATCTGCTTTCTGTCTCTATAGATTTTTTTCTGGATCTTAGATTTAGATGGAATCCTACAGTGCCTCGTTTCTTGTGTCTGGTTTCTTTCACTTAGCATAATGGTTTGGAGTCCATCCATGTTGTTGTGTAATTAGTATTTAGTTCCTTTTTTTGGTATGGATACACTCCTGTTTGCTTATGCACTCACACCTAAATTATTTCTAGCTCTGGCTGTTATGAATAATGCTACTATGAACATTCATGTACAGATGTTGGTATAGACATATATGTTCATGTCTCTTGGGTAGATTCCTAGGAGCGGCCATTTAGCTATTTCAAATGAACCTGCTGTGAACATGACTTATTCTCTGCATGGGAATAAGTCTTCATATCTCTGGGATAAATGCCCAAGAATGCACTTGCTGGGGCATATGGTGAATCCATTCTTAGTTTTGAAAGGAACGGCCAAACTTTTCCAGAGTGACTGTACCATTTTATATTCCCAGCAGTGTGTGAGTGCCCCATATTCTCTGCATCCTTGTCAGCATTTGGTATTATCACCACTTTTTACTTTAGCCGTTCCGATAGGGGTGTACTGTCCCAACTGTCTTTTGAATCCATGCCTTTCTTTCCATCCCCCACGGCCAGCCCATGTCACCTCTTGTCTGGATCATTCCAGTAGTCTTTTCCCCACTTTTACTTTTGACCCACTACTTCTGGTCTCCTAAGAGCAGCCTCTGTAATCTTTCTCAGAGCACAAGATAGACCATGCTTCTGTCCTATGTAGCAGCCCTCCAAAACCCCAGCACTTCCCGGGTGCCTCAAGGCTGTGCTCCCCACCTACCTCTCTGCCCTCATTTTGAACCATTCTCCTCCTAATTCCTTATGCTTGGGCTACACTGTCAGTAATCACTGTAAAATGACAAGCTCTGTCCTTTCTCAGGGGCCTTTGCAAGGGTCCAGGGTGCAGTCCCTCCCTTTGCCAGGCTCCAGGAGCCAATGTAGTTACCACCTCAGCAGAGGAGCCTGCATTCTCCTGGTCTCTCTCCAAGTTCTCCTTACATTTCACACTTGTGTTGTTAACTTGTTTAATGGGTCTCCCTAAGTGGGCTGTACCTTCCAAAGGCAACCTGCTCCATTATCCAATGCTGCATTGCCTAGGGTGAGAGCAGAGATTGGCTTCAGATGGTCAAGAGGGAACCTTCTGAGGGCTGATGGAGCTGTTCCGAATCTGAATTAAGACAGTGGTTGCACAGTTGTAGAAATCTACTAAAATCAATGAATTGTACACTTGCAGCGAGTGGATTTTATGTAAATCATGTTCCTAAGCCATCAAACTGCCTGGCACACGGCAAGTACTCCCTGGGTGGCTGCCAGAGGAATGACTGAATGAATATTTAATTGTTCTGGAAGCTGGCATCTCTTTGGACAAAAATTACTCTTTTGTCTTGGGAAGAATATTTTAATGGACCTTTTGGATCTGCAAAGCCAAAACAAAAAACAAACCCAAACCCTATCTTAGAGTGGAAGAATACAGGCCCATCGAGGAGGTAACCACACTATATAATAAGGTCAGTGCAATAATGTCGGTGTGCCTTTTGTATATTTGCTCCCGTTTCATTTTCCCTGAATGTCAGAATATGTGCATAGAGTACTAGAGTGTTGATTCTGTTCTGTTTGCTAGTTTTTATGATTGTCTTATTGTAGGCATTCTCAGGAGTTTAGGTTGGGAAGTATGAAACCAGGTTGGGGTGCAGGGGGCTGCTCAGTGGCCTCCTCTGACAGGGGTCAGCATGGCGCTGTTCTAATAAAACTTCATTTATGAGAACAAGCAGTGAGCTAGATTTGGCCTCCTGGCTGTGGTTTGCAGACCCTTGTCCCTGAACTCTCTGCAGCTCACCTCAAGCATGTTCTGTTTTGGTTTTTGTTCTAAGACCAGGGCCTTGAGCCTTGGAGGAGAAAGCTCCTTGCTTGTGATTACACAGAGAATGACAGCCATGCAGAGCTCGGCCCCCAAGGGGCCTCTTCTGGCCAAGGGGTCATGCTTGGGTGCATGACCAGAGAGAAAGGCTGGGGTAGAGAAGGAACAAGGTTGCTCTAGAGACAGGAAGGAGTCGTTTGGTTTTGGATGGTTTGGGGGTGCTTCTCCAATCAGGGGTGAAGGATTGATGGGGCAAGAAGCTCAGCAGCTGGGCTCTATAGGACTGTCTTAGCTTCATTGGGTTCCAGGACCCTGCCTCTGCCTGTGCGCCATTACCTGGGCTAGACAGACGTCCTGGGAGGGAGGCCACGGGCTCCTCCTCGTCCTCCACTCTCTTCAAGACCAGTGCGAAGAAGGCAGCAAAGCCCAGCACCTGGAAAACACCTGCTATGAAACCCAGGCCTGGGATGGAAACTATCAACTGTGTCCTGGGCACAGAAGCCATGCTCTGGGGAAGTCAGATGGGAACCAGCCCATCCTGTGCTGAGAAGGGATGTGGCTGTGAAAGGAGAGGGCCAGGGCACCTGGCCACCAAGCAGAGCCAGTGAATCCTGAGCTCCCCCTGCTTCTCATACCAGCTTTCCCACCTGCGCCCCCCCTGCTGGTGGACCCTCTTATGTCTTATACTACTTCTAGTGCTGAGTTCCATCTCCCTTCTCCCTCCGTCCCTTCCCTTTCTTCTGTATTAAGTAATTCATTCCATCCATGCCTTCATCTCTGCACCTAAATGCATGAGCTTAGAAGGATTCTGTGCTTTGGTTGGGACCAAAATGGCTCGTGACTCTATTCTTACTATTCTCAGACTAGATTAGAGATGTCAGGAGTTGTTTAAATCTTCTGATAAAGGCTATTGGGGGCAGAACTGGGGAACTAATGGATGCGATGGGGGTGAGATTTGGAGAGTCTCATAGGCGTCCAGATTCACTGTAAATATCCTCTCCTTTCTGCAGCCCCCACCCCCTACCCCAGTGCAATGATATATTCCTACCACCTGATTCCTTCCAGGGGGAGCTGTGGCTCAGTATTTCTCCAACTCTGACAGTAACTTTACATTTCAGAGATAGGAGTGCATCTTCCAAATGATGCACGTATTTAATGACTTGGTGTTTTGTTTTGTTTTGTTTTTTCTAAAGATAAAGTTCCTACAAATTGCTGGCCTACCTCACAATTAAAAGGACTTCTAGAATTGAGGAAATATGGTATTATTCATATTTATACATGTGACCTAGCACAAGATGTTTGTGACTTTACCTTCCTAATCTCAGGTTATCATTTTTAGTACGGAGATGAGGACCCTCTTGAGGGTGACTGTGACTCTGACTTACCACATCTTGGTGAGCTGCCTGGCCTGGCCTAGTCTCTGTACACACCCCCCTCCCCAGCCCCAATCCCAGTGCTTGGATTATTATGGTGATTAACTTCATTATCATTTTCCCCCCAGCAAGGCACAGACAAGGTACTGTGTAGGTTTGTAATGAACAGATAAAGAATGGCTGAGCCTAAGGACAGAGCAGCTGGGAGAAAGGAGAGTGTGGGCACAGGCGTCAAGGGCAGCCTCACCTTCAGAGGCTGGGTGATGAACACGCTCTCCACGAAGGAGATGGCCACGGAGATGAGCCATTTGAGGGAGCCGGCCCGCCCGTAGTGCAGGCCGTAGAGCATGGTAAAGAAGGCTGCCACGCCACTTGTGGCCGCCACCAGGAGCCAGCCCACTAGGACGCACCACCAGGGCAGGCCACGAGGAGGCTTGCTGGCCATCCGGAAGCTGTAAAGCAGGGTGGGTGTGATCAGAGTGGCACCCTCTGGGCTCAAGTTCAAATCCCACTTCACCCCCACCAGCTCTCTGGCTGGGGCCAAGCTCTTTGACCTCTTAGACTCTCAGTTTTCTCCTCTGTATCTCATATCCTACTCAAAGGGCTGTTCTGTATTCTATCTGGCAGGTAGACTTTTGTTCTGTTGAGGTCACATTTATTCAGTGCTTCAGAGCCAGTCCCCACATGAAGTGCTTTGCACAGATTTGCTCTGTTATTCATGGGTTTAGAAGACCTATTGAATATAGAAAGTGCTAGATTATTCATGGGAAGCCTAGAAGGCTGGTACTCTATAATTTTTTCTAAAGTTTTTATTATGAAAATTTCTCATCATACAAAAATCAGTGAGCACTACATACCTCCAACAACTAGCTCAACAGCCATTCAACAGCCATCACTTCCCTGTTATGCTTATCCCATCTATCTTCAGTGTCTCTCTCCCTCCCTCTCTCCATTTTGGTTTTTGGGTTTATTTATTTTATTTTTTGCTGGGATATTTAAAAATAAATTCTAGACATAATGTGAAATCATCCCTAATTCAGAATATTTCTCAAAAATGATGTTCTTACTGAATTACAGTGCCATTGTCACACCAATCAAAATTAACAGTAATTCCTCAGTGTCATCTAATAGCCTGTGTACTCAGATTTCACTGATTATGTTTAAAAATGTGTTTTGAGTTAGGAGGTAGGAATTATTCCCATTTTACAGATGAGGACACTGCAGCTCAGAGAGGTTGAGGGACTTGTCCAAGGGTGCACAATTAGGAAACAGCCCACATGAATATGGTTCTAAACTGTAAACTACAACTGCCTTTGGCAAATAGCCCTATTCAAATCCTTCCTCCCTGAATTTGTACAGGAATCCTGAATCACTTCTGCCTGGGGAGATTTGGGTGAACATCCTTCCGAGGTGGCCTCGGATACGCTCTCTCTGCAGGCTCCCCCACTGGGGGCAGGTGCCCACTCAGCACCCAGGGGAGTGGATTACCCAGTGTATGCTGGGGGTGGGGTGCCCAGCTGTCCTCGCAGGCGGCCCTTCAGCATCTGCAGTTGGCTGAGGGCCCGGGTGTGGTTCTGGCCCTGCGGGAAGCCATGGGGTCCCACCAGCTGAAGTTCTTGCTCCATGTATTCCAGCTGAAGGTAGAGACACTGTTTGTAGGCATTGTCCTTCAGGGAGTCACTTGGGACTACCTCCGGCATCAGGCATTGCATTCGTTCTGGAGGGCAAGGGAGAGAGAGCATCAGCTGGTGCCGAATGACGGAGCAGACTGCCTGCCATAAAAACAGTGGTGTTAGTAACAGCTTCCTTATGTTGAGCACTTACTATGTGCCATGCCATGAGAGATCTAGGCTGAGAAAGATGGGGAAAGGTGCCAGGCTGCCATGGCCAGTTAGGATTCGTATGTTCAACTCTCACAATTTCCTAATATATCGACAAAAGAAAACAGAATAAATACCTATCACCTGCTGCCACAACCTTTTGCCAATCTTGTTTTGTCTCTGCAAACTACCCCCCCCACACACACACAACTTTTTTCTCTTTTTGGAATACCTTAAAGCAAATCCTAGACATGGTGTTATCTCATCAGCAAATAATATATACAAGATTTGCCTGGTGACAAAGATTGTTTTAGTCTTAATCTTTTGTTTTCAACTTATTTTTATTATGAAAAATGTTAAACTTAAAAGTAGAATAATGGAATAATGAGATAAACCTGCACACACCCACCACTCAAATTATCAACTCGTAAAAAAAAAAAAAAAATTATCAACTCGTGGCCAGTCTTGCTTCCCTGGCACCCAGCCCACTCTCTCCACGTGGGTGATTTTGTTTTTTGTTTTTTTCAAATATTTTATTTATTTATTCATGAGAGACAGAGAGAGGCAGAGACATACACAGAGGGAGAAGCAGGTTCCAAGCAGGGAGCCCGACATGGAACTTGATCCTGGGACTCCAGGATCATGCCCTGGGCTGAAGGCAGGCACCAAACCACTGAGCCACCCAGGGATCCCAACACATGGGTGATTTTGAAGCAAATTCCAAGGCCCAGGTCATGTCACTAAATATTGCAGTAGGCTTCTACAGAAGATAGGGACTCTTTAAAAATAAAACCATGATGTCATTTTCAACTTTTCAGTAACAATAATCCCTTAATCAGATGAAATACACACATGGTCACCTCTTTCCCCAATTATCTCATGAATATTTCCCTACAATTGTTTTTTTTTTTTTTAATTTTAGCTTCCTAAAAAGTTTTAAAACAAAGGTTTTTTTTGTTTTAAATTACTCATTGCAAGAAAAAAAACAAACCTGAACATTTCCACTATTCCCCATGCTTTGACCTGGAGAGACCATGGGGGAGCTTGGCCTCTCCCAGCAGAACCAGGCCTAGGACTCTGGAGCCCAGGGGCACCTTCTTCCAGAGCAATAAGGGCCCAGGTTGATCAGACCAGTGTTTATATTTGCAAGAGGTATGTGAAGCTAGATAGGGGAAGTGGCAGGAGAGATCACCTCTCCCACAGCTCCTCAAGGTCACCAGTGAGAAGTGAATGAGTGGGAAGGTAACCAGCATTGTGAAGGGTACAGCTAGGCTTGGGCTAGATGACGGTGAAGGTCTGGGGCCTCCCTCTGACTCAGGCCTCCTCCCTCAGCCTCCTTGCAGAAGCCACAGCTGCAGGTTCTGACATCAGCAGCCTTTATGTTGCAAGCCCTCTGGCAATGTTTCTGGAAGATACCATCACTCCCGATCAATTGTAACACCACCTACTGAATGCCTGCTTTGTATCAGGCTGAGTCTAAACTTTTCATGTGTCTTATGACCTCATTCAGTTCTCGGAATGAGCCAAGAGGCAAGGTGGATCAATACTCCCATTTTACAGGCGAATAAGCTAAGTCATAGGTTGAGCAACTTGTCCAAGGTTGCACAGCTGTTTTTGCAGCTGGGGGAGTCCCAGGGCCTGACTGACTCAAGAGTCCATAGTCTAAGGCCTCTGCTATGAACACCAAAGCCCCCAAATTCAAGGCCAGATGTCCAGTGCAGGTATGAGCAGAGTTCCCGCAGAACTGCCTTCATAGCCCAAGCCCGGCTCTCTGGGACAAATCCTGCAGGGTAGCTGGAGCATGGGGTCAAGGTTGGGCTGACCACAGAGTCAGCATGGGCCCAGCCAGTAAGGACATATGATCTTGTCTTGAGGTCATTGACTCTCAACATTCAGTGTGCTTTTAAGTCACCTGAGTGACTGGTTCAAACTGCAGATTCTGGCCTTAGCTACAAAAATGAAATCCACTATATCAGAGGGGTGGATGAAGAGTTTATGAATTCAAATTCCCCATTGTGTAGACCCTATGTCTGTATTCTAAACAAGGTTTAGTGGTTAGCCTGGTGCGCTAAAAATGGCAGCATTCTTAACCCTCACCAGCCAGTATGATAGCCACTGGCCCCCTTAATTTATTGAAATTAAGATAAGAAATGTAGTTTTCCCATCACACCAGCCACATTTCAAGTGCTCAGTAGCTACATGGGGCCAGGATGGTTGCAGATTTTAAACAGCTCGTCACACAAGTCATGATTTGGCAGCAGGCTGTGTAAAAGCAATGCAAGAGACACCTAGGGGCTAAACAGTATGTGTCTGGAGATCTGTTGTGGCCTGAAGTATGGGGTTGCCCCCCTGAGGAAGGAGTGCTTAAAACACTCCTTTACAAACTAAAGTCTGATTAGAAATTAGCTAAGAGAGGAGAAGAGAAAGAATATTCTTAATGAAAGGACAGGTACATGAGTAAAGGTCTTTAATGGCAAGGCAGCTTGGTATCGTAAAGAGAGCGGTTTGCCTGTGTGCACAGTGGGAGGTGATAGCAAGTGGTTGCAGTGGAGATCAGTGAGGGAGACCAAGTAGGACTTCACTCCCTAGTGATACAGACCTGCCTCCACCTGGCCCAGACATGCCCCCTTTCTCAGCTCAGACACATCAGGACTTACCTTTCACTTGTAGAGACCCAAGAGGCAGTATTAAAGGGTCCTCTCTCTGTTTGGCTTCCTCCCAGAACTCCTGCCCTTCCATGTTCTGTAGACAGATGACATCTTCCATCAAGACCAGCAGTTGATTGATGTCCGTTAAGGTTGCTGAGTCCCAGCCAGAGGCAGGTGGTGGCACTTTCAGAGCTTTAAACAGGTTGCTGACAAGTCTCCACATATCCTGCAAGTCAGCCCAGGTTGGGTAAGGGAAAGGTGAGCTAAAGGTGAGGGGGCAGCATAGTGGTTAAGAGCATTCACCCCGGCGCCTGGCAGTTTGGGTTTGAATCCCAGCTTTGCCCACTGAGATATCATGTTGGATCATCCCAAGCTTCCATTTTGTCACCTATAAAATCCCTTTTCTAGGATTCAAACTGGCTCATTCCAGGCTCTTTTTCTCAAAGTATGTCATGTATTAGGTGCTCGGTAAATGTTTATTAAGTGAATGAATGCAAAGGGAGTCCCTTCTGTGGGGATCCAGGGATCCAGCTGGGATCTATGATAAAAGTGTAAAAGTTTAATATTTTGTATGCACTAGGAACACAAAACGTGTGTGCGCGTATATATATGTAGGTGTTTGTGTGTATGTATGTGTGCATGTGTATATGTGTATGGTGTGTGTGCATATGCATGTGTGTACATGTACAGGTATACAAAGGTATATATGTGTGTATGTCTTTGTATATATATGTGCATGTATACACATGCACCTGCACAATGTGTATGTGTGTGTACACATGTATATATGTGCACAACTGAACGTGTGTGCCTGTTGATGAACCTTGGTGACTGATGCTGTCAGACATCATGGGGTGGATTGCCGGGCCTCAAGCCCCAGGACTCCCTCCCACCATTTCTGCCCAGGCCCAAGCACCCTCACACCGCCAAGGTTGAAGACATGCCTTGGTCACCACTTCAAGTGTCAGAAGACCATCCTCCATGGGCTGCAGTGAGGAGGCCAGATTGAGGGGGCCTCTGTCCCATTTCCCAGTTTTCTGCTCCTTAGTGACCCGAGGATGGGTGTTTCGAAAGATCTGAACAATTAGGAGGTTGATAGGGAACATGAGGAGAGAGCTCTCCAGTCCAATCATTACTTCCTGCCAGGTGAATTCAATTTTACCTAGAACAGAGGAAGGAAAGGGTCCATGGGAAAGTCTCCTCCACTGCTTCCAGAAAGTGGCTGCACAGTAAAGATTAATCTTGCCCAGAGAGAGGTCTTGCCCTTGAGTGGCTCCTGGGAGGTGACCTCTAAGCTCTTGAGATGTTCTGTCTGGTAGGTTCACCTTTGTTTACCTGAGATCTTGGGCCACACTGTATAGTCTATGTTAAGAGTGATTTATGATGTAGGCCTTGGCCACACAGTATCACCTCAGTCTCTGGAGAGGTTGGATGCTAAGGTCAGCCATGTGGGGGTCAGATATGTCTATGTGAGCAAGCCCCAGTAAAAATTCTGGACACTAGGGCTCAGGTGAGCGTCCCTGGTTGGCAATACTCCATGTATGTTGTCACACATCATTGTCAGAAAGAGTGAGCATTGTCATAGCTCCCCTGGGAGAAGACAACTGGAAGTCCTACCTGGTCCCTACCTGGACCCTGCCCCATGTGCCTCTTTCCTTTCCTGGTTTTAATCTCTATCTTATGTCTATAATGAGCTTAATGGTGTTTCTGACTTCTGTGAATAGTTCTAGGGAATTACTGAACCTGAAGGTGGTCTTGGGACCTTGGGAGTTATGTGGCACCCACTGGCCACTAGCTCTGTCATGACATTGTGAGTTACCCAAGTCCATCTTTTGCTCAGCTGGGTCCTTGGGAACACCCCAGAACATGATGCTGGTCAGCATGGTGCAGAGAAGCAGAGAGAAGCAGCAGGACACCCTCTGGACACGGGTGAAGTTGCTCCTAGCTGAGCAGCTGAAGATGGAGTACCAGATGTGTCCATCCTGGAAGCCCGTGGAGGTCTTCACGAAAAACAGGTGGCTGTGAAAAGGCGGGGTAGGGGGCAGGGATGGGAGAAGACTGGTCTCTTCAGAGCAATATTAGCATAAGAGGGAGGGGTTTGTTTCTAAGATTTATCCTCTATGTTCTCTAATGTGGAAGACATGTAGCATCTTAGGATCACTTAGAGCTAATGATGTGGGCTCCGAACGGAGTGTGTTGGAATCCTAGGCAGCCCTCCTACTCACAGTGTGTCCTCAGACAAGTTCCTTTCCTCTTTGCATGTCAGTTTACTCATCTGCAAAATGGGGATTATAACAGAACCTGCCTCATGGGATTGTTGAAAGGATTAAGCAATGATTTTTGTAAAGCATTTGACAAAGTAGCTGGCATATGTGGGAGTGTTCATCAGTGTTAGCAATGATTATTTTTGTTATAATTTCAAAATAATAATGTAACTATAATGTTGTTAGGTTTATTATAGTCGGTGAATTAGAGGATACTGGTTAAAAATCCTAGGCTCTAACTTCAGGCTCAGTTTGAGAGGATCAAAATTGCAAGACAGAGTTTCTGAAAATGGCACCATATTGTCCTTAGGCATCTGTGTTGGTCTAGAATTTAGACTAGAATTCAGTTAGTCTAGAATTTAGTCTAACCACAGGACTTGCACAGGAGCCCAGATTCTCCTGAGAGTGTGTGGAACTGACATCTCCAGCTGGCGCCTGTTCTGGTGGCTAATGCCAGCACCCTTCAGGCTTGCAAAGTACTTTGACCCATCTCTCTGCTGTGCAGAGTAAAGGTACGTAGGAGAAAGGTCAGGTACCAACACCAGTGACTTTCCACATGATTGTTCTACTCATCGTACTACTGACAGTTCAACAAATATTTGGTGAGTCTGATGCAGTGTGCCACATGTTCTGCTGGGCACCAGGATTCATGGGGGAATGACACAGCCCTGCCTTCAGACGGCTCTTTGTCTGGTTTCTAGGCATCACACATTTGATGCATTGAGAGGATAATATCTGTTCTTATAATGGAGCACTTACTCTGAGCCACTCACTGTGCTAAGTATGCTACCCACATCATTTCACAGGACCTGCACAGGTCCCCTTGGGGCAAGCACACTGAACAAGTCATTCTTTGGATGTAGAAACTGAGGCCTGGAGAGATGAGCTGACTTTTACAAGGGCATGCAGCCAGTCAGAAGGAGGCCTGTGGAACTGTGCACTGTGTGCCCACATCGATGTTCTGCTTCTCCTGGGGCTCAAGTCTCTGTGACTCCAACTTCTTCCCTTTGCAGGCTCAACTGTTCACAGTGGCAGCAAGGAGGAAAAGTCACCTTTTAGTAAACTCACTGGAAACAGACTTTGCTCTTGAACCCAACTCAGAAGCCATTTAAAGTAGAGGTCACAGGGATCCCTGGGTGGCACAGCGGTTTAGCGCCTGCCTTTGGCCCGGGGCGCGATCCTGGAGACCCGGGATCGAATCCCACGTCGGGCTCCCGGTGCATGGAGCCTGCTTCTCCCTCTGCCTATGTCTCTGCCTCTCTCTTTCTCTCTCTCTCTGTGTGACTATCATAAAATAAATAAAAATTAAAAAAAAAAAAGTAGAGGTCACAAAGTCAAATGCCTAGAGGGACCTCTAAAGTCAAGTTAAATCAAGTGTGTTGGGAGTAAGGTATTAGGGAGTAGGTGAGGACTGTGGCAACACAGAGAACACATGGCTCTTAGAAGAAGGCTGGTACTCCGCTCCAGCAGATTGGAGTCAAGCAGGAACACTGGCCCGGCATCTTCATACTTGTCAGAATTTTGTGGAGTCTCTTGACTTTTTTAATATTGGTTGGGAACAGGCTAAATGTCCATTGATAGAAGAATGGTTGAATTAGTTGTGGGACATTTAGTCTGTGGAGAATTGCACAGCCAGTGAGGAAAACTTTGACCTAAACTTACTGTCCTGGAAGGATGTTTATGGTCTATCATCAAAGAAAAAAGGTGACAGGGGCACCTGGGTGGCTCAGTCATTTGAGTGTCTGCCTTAGGCTCAGGTCATGAGCTCAGGGTCCTGAGATAGAGTCCCACATTAGGTTTCCTGCTAAGCTTCTCCCTGCTTCTCCCTCTGCCTCTCTCCTCCACTTGTGCTCTCTCTTGCTCTCAAATAAATAAATGAAATATTAAAAAAAGAAAAAAGGTGACATTTAGAGTAATGCCATTTTAAAAGATAGAAAATAAATAGTCTGTGGTGTTATGTGTGTGTACACATGAGTGTGTGTGTATATATTTGTACTTGCTTTTATGTGTTTAACCAGATGTGGAAGGAAGGAAAGCCAAAGGACACACATGCTGAAATACCCATCTAGGGTAAAATTGCATGAAGAAGGAGCCCCAGATGACCTGACATGGAATCACCATTCAAATCCATCTGTTCACTAATATAAAATATATTTTTCTAAAACATGTGTAAGGAAATATGGATAACTGTTCAACAATTTCACCACCTCAAAGATCTATGTCCAAGGGTCCATGTCCCTCCAGGGCCCCTCAATCCCAACAAGAAAAAATAATTGGTCATTAATGTCACCCAGTTCCAATAGCCAAAATGTGCTTTTATCTTGCTTTGATTGGATTGCAGTGCAACTTCCCTAGAGATGAAACAACAAGGTAAACAGCATTTCCTTAAAAAGAAAAAAAAAGTACCTGAATTGCTTCCTGTCCTGCTCTGTGGCCACAGGAAATACTTTGTCAAGGACACAGTCTCCGACATCAATGGACAGCCACGAGTTGCAGAGGAAATGCCACTTCCGGTCCCTAGCCAGGTCATGCACCAGCACCCGGCTCACATACCTGGAGAAGAGACCCATACTTCTGAGGACAAGGTTAGGGGTTGAGGCTTCTTTGGATACCATGAAGGTAACAGCTTTGCAAACCTGCATTTAAGAACAAAACCTCCTAAAAAGAGAGATTTCGTATTTTTCTGCACTGTTTTTATTTGGTGCCTTGACCAAAATGCCCTAATCAGTGGGTGAATTGGCCTCATGTGGGAGCTCAGCTAGTGTGGAGAGCCAGCTCTTGGAGGCTGCCATGTTTTCGCAGATATGCTGCAAGAAGGTACATTCTGAAACTATTAACTCTGGTGCAGGGCAGTAAGCCCACGGCCAGTAACCAGATGCAAGTGAGGAAAGCCAAGTTGTGTAAATTGTATGCATTCAGGGAGGTGCAAACTTAGGCACACAACCTGATCTTCCTGCAGGCTTCCACCCAGAGAGTAAACCATCTATTTTGGACTCAGGATTTCATGGGTATCATCCAACCTGATTTAGGTCTTGGAGACCCAGGGAAGAAATGAAATCATCTCTCCTCTGCTGGTATGTCAGCAGTGTAAGTGCTCTGTTTTGTTTTGTTTTTCTAGGATTTTATTTGTTTATTCATGAGAGATACAGAGAGAGAAGCAGAGACATAGGTAGAGAGAGAAGGCTCCTCGCAGGAAGCCCGATGTGGGACTCAATCCCAGATCCTGAGATCACGCCCTGAGCCAAAGGCAGATGCTCAACTGCTGACCACCCAGGCGTCCCATGCTCTGTTTTTTGTTTTTTGTTTTTAAGTTGCAAGCCACTGATGGGTGATCAGATTGGAAATGACTCCTTTAGGTCACTAGTTTTGGCCTCACACAGAATCCTCAGGTGGATGCTTAGCTCGGAGTTTGCCAGGTGTGTCACCTTGGACAAGTCACTTGTCTTCTCTGAGTTTAGATTTTTCCCACCTATAAAACAAGAATGAGAGTACTTGCCCTTGAGGAGCCAATGAGAAAAGGCACAGAAACAGGAAGGCTTAACTTAGTGCTCAGCTGTGACAGGTGTTCTTAGCTCTTCTACTAAAGAATCAGCCCAATGTCTCATTTAGTGTCCTCTTAGTAGGCAAGATTTGTCTTTACAATGGGCATCTATCCCCATTTTACAGATGGGAAACTGGGGGCTAAATGAAGGTTGATACTGCACATATGCCAAGGGTGGGGCTAGCACTGGACCCCAGGGTTGCCACTGCCAGTCCTTCTCCTAGGTATTGATCCAGTCTGTGTGGCTTGTGGATGGGTAGGTCTCTCTGACCATCAGTGTCTCTATCTATGAAGTGGAATCCATTCTATGTATTTGCAGAGACATGTGAGGATCAGCCAGGCAGCAAATGCACAGTGCCCAGCTCTGGTGTGGTATTTAGTGGGTTCTCATGGTGTGCCCACCCCTGACTTACCAGGATGGCCGGTCCCCTGAGTTGTCATGCCATAGCCGCAGGCTCTTCAGTTCCCCCAGGGGGAACAGGGTGGAGAGTAAGAAGACATCCACTCCTCCTCGCTCAAAAACTGGGATGTCAGGGTCTGACAGGTGGTGGGGTTCACTCTCTCCATCCAGGCCATATAGGGTGACAGTCACCTGAAATCCAGAGACTAGGAGTGGCCAACTCCACGTGGTAACCAAGCCCTAGTGGATATGTTTCATTGGAATTTCCCAAAAACCTATGAGTACCAACATAGCATGCCCCCTTCATTCTCTCCTCCTCCCATCTTGGACCTGCCTGAGTTATTTTTCAGTGTATGAAGATTTGGGATGACACTATCTACATTTATATCTTCAGCACGAGTTATAAAACATTTCTTGGTAACCTTTTTAAACTTTTCATATATTTATTTGTAAGGGCTATAGGGTAGGAAATGTCCCCCTCCCCCGCTGGCAACAATTATATTCCCACAGTCTCCCAAAGCACCTGGCACTGAGATATAAATCATGAGTGCCCATTATCTTGAAAGTACATATTCCTAGGCCCTCCTCCAGACCTACCAACTAAAAATGCTGGGGACAGGGCCCAGGAATCTGCTTTTCTGTAGCCATCCAGGTGATGCTGATTTCCTAGCCAAACAGCTGCAGCTCAACCACCTGTGCTCAGCCCACATCCCTCAGCCTCACTGCTATAGCAATCCCTGCACCTACATCCAACTGCCAGCAGCTGCATCACTTTCCGGGGCGGGGGGTGGGGGGGGGTGGGTTTGGGCTGTGAGAGCAGAGACTGGAAGAGCCAGAGAATGAAGGGTACTGTGAGCTGTCCTCCACCAATGACTGGTGGGATTGGTGCATAAATAAGCCAGCTCCCTCAGCCATCAGCTGGGATGACTTTGAGGCCCACGTTGGTTACTGTTTTCCAAAGTCCCATCATGGGACTAGCTCCAGCTGCCTAGTTTGGCAGCCTTTATTGTCTACTTCTGTTCCCTGTAGGCTTCTTGTCCTCTACTGGGGTGTCCTAGGATCCGCCCCTCAAATCAGCTTCTTACACTTACACTGCTTCTTACACTGGAATCCTAGTTTCAAGTCTGCTTCCATAGCAGGGTTTCTTCACTATGGACATTCTGGACTCAATAATTTTTTACTCTGGGGGCTTTCCTGTGCATTGCAGGGTGTTTAGCAGCATCCCTGGCCTGTGCCAGATACCCAAACTAAGACAATATCAAATTGAAATGTGACTACAACTCTCCAGAAAGAGAACTAGCCTGTGGATAACAAGTTTTCACTCCTTTCCTGGTGGACTTTTGAGTATCAAATGGAAATGAGATGAATGTTTCATTAGATGGATGAAGTTAACTCCTATGTTTATTCCACAAGTAGTTACTGAGCACTTACTCCATGTTAGACAGCTCGTTGAGGACCAAAGACACAGCAATAAATCAAAATAAAATAATTTTTAAAATAAAAATAAGATAAATACATAAATAAAAATAAAATTTAAGGGCAACCTGCGTGGCTCAGAGCTTTGGCACCACCTTCAGCCCAGG
This sequence comes from Canis lupus baileyi, assembly GCF_048164855.1. Taxonomy (NCBI): domain Eukaryota; kingdom Metazoa; phylum Chordata; class Mammalia; order Carnivora; family Canidae; genus Canis; species Canis lupus. The sequence continues at coordinate 18,264,801 of NC_132840.1, forward strand.
TCGTGATCCTGGAGTCCTGGGATCGAGTCCCATGTCGGGCTCCCTGCATGGAGCCTGCTTCTCCCTCTGCCTGTGTCTCTGCCTTTCTCTCTCTCTCTCTCTCTCTCTCTGTGTGTGTCTCTCATGAATGAATAAGTAAATTTAAATAAATAAATAAATAAATAAATAAATAAATAAATAAATAAAATAAAATTTAAAAAGTAAAATGTAACTATGAGAGGCTCCTAACTCTGGGAAACAAAGTGTTGCATAAGGGGAGGGATGGGGTGGATGGGGTGAGGAGATGGGGTAACTGGGTGATGGGAACTAAGGAGGGCCCTGGATGGGATAAGCACTGGGTATTATGCTATATGTTGGCAAATTGAATTTAAAGTTTAAAAAAAGTAAAAAGTAAACACTCTGCTCTAATGAAGCTTAATGTCATTTTTGAAAAAACAAACAAACAATAGAGCTTTCTCCAGGATAATATACACAGTGCCAGTGATTCTCAAACTATGTTCCATGGAGCCCTCAGTTTTAGTAAAGACTACCACAGAGAACAGTATATTCTGATGAGGGATGTGGCACAGGCTAGACTTAGCTAAGGATGCTGAGACATTACAGAGACAACCTGCTGAATGCTCCACAGCTAAATGCTCAAGAAATTCAGAGAATTTATGAGTGAGATAGTTTTTTCACTACCTCTAGCCAGCCTGCTAAAGGACAGATGGCTCAGCCTGACCTCTTAGCTAGATGCCAGCTCATCAGTTTATCCAAAAAAATGTAACTCAAGACTCATTGTTTTCAAATGGTAGGCATTTTTTTCTTTCCTTCCATTTCCTCTTTTCTCTTAAAAATTCTGTTTTCTCTTTATTCACCAATAACAGTTTACTGATTCTTCATATGTGAGCAGATTTGTGAGCAGGTTACCAATTAACCATCTGAGTTATTCTTTGGTAAGGATAAGGGAGATAACCAAAGGCACAGTGCTAGACCTCAACTCTCCCTTAACCTATTTTCCTCTATATTTTTAAATATTAGGGCTTGGGGGGGGATATTTTGTTTGGCAAAAAGATTCTTTCCTTTAAAAAAAAAACAAAACACCTTACAACACTAAATCCACCATGCTAAAATGACTTGACAATGAGCCAGCAAGCGCTTTGTGGGGTGGGACACACTAATCAACGCAGAGCAGGGGAGGGGGGCTGTCTTGAATGATCAGGTACCTTCGAGGAAGTAGCTGCCCCTCTCCGGTGTCCAGTGTAGACTGTCAACAGGTAGTGGTACTGGGCAAAGGGATCATTGTCCTCCAGCACTGTGACCCTCACCTGGACAGAAGGATGACATTAGGAGGGCCCTGTCCAGTGGGTTCATCCACTACACAACAGCCAAGAGTGAGCTGGTCATTCATGACAAAGAGAGAGAGCAAAATTATGTATGTCATTTATTCATCCCACCAGGTGAGAATAAGTAAAATAAAAACCTTTTTTTAAAAAGTACAAAATGCATTTAATATTCAATACAGTTCAAAAGTAGACTGGAAATGAACTTGGTATGAAGCTGAGAATGTTCAATGTTTGATCTGGTGAATGATACAAACTCTGTTTATATAGAATTTCTAACATTGGCTACCAGATTGCAACTCCAAGGGAATTTAAAGGGAATGAACGTTAAGGTGGTTTAGCAGCAAAACAAAACAAAGCCAGACTCTCTAGGCTACAGTGGGCAGATGAGCTGCCCGGATTAGCCAATGGAGGGGTTGTCGTCCCCCCCCCCCGCCCCTGTTGCCAGGGATGCAACATCCACCTCTCTTGAGGTCATGTGCCCACCTGGGGAGGCTGACACACAATGGCAGACTGATGTGGTGTCTGGGCATGATCGAGACCTGGGCATCTTGACCCAACTTGGTCATCTCTGGAGCTCCTAGCTCAGTTTCTCTCTCTGCTCATCCTGCCTCCTTCTCTCCCTTCCCAGCGGTTGATCCTTAGCATCCCTTATGAAACACTGCTCAACTCCATTTCAGAGTGTGCTTCTTGAGAACCAACCTACAGGTGAGGCATTTAAAGTATTAATGTTTAATCCCTTGGGTGAATTGAAGACAGCAATATAAATGCTGCAACCGCTACTAAGTTTTATGCCACCTTAACATCCTAGGAGGTGTTGCCGTGTAGGGAGAGGATGGAAATGGAGGATATTTCAGAGCTTTGTGATACATCCTTGTAATCGCTGATGTACTCACTCAAGACACAGAATTTTATCGAAGGCTCACTCACTAAATGTCAGACATGGCGCATATATTGGAAAAATAATCAGAACTTTGTTGTTGGCAATTTGTTGAGGTTTGGTCTCATTTCTATTTTCAGATCTGTCTTATGGTCAGGCAGATCCAGGTTTGAATTCTGGCTTCAGGGAGGTGGCTTTGGACCAGTTAGTTGCCCTCTCTGGTCTTTGGTCTCTTCCTCTGTAAGATGATAGAGGTACTGTGCAGTAAAGGGGGGCCTCAGAAGGCCTGGGCTGTCCAAACCCTACACATTTCAAAGAAAGGCCTGGCTCTTGGCCAGCACCTAAAAGATAACCCCTATGTCCTCAGAATATCCAGCATGATAAGAGTGTCTTTGAATACCTTGGTCCATCCAGGTAGTCTGCTAACAATGTGGTTTATGGTAAGGGCTTCAGGCCATGCAGTAAGAGCCTGACCTCTGGGTGTAGGTGGTGATGGGAAAGTGCTTTGCTGGAGCCTGAGTAAACTGAGTCATACGGCCACTCTGTATGTATGTGACTGACCCCCAGTTAAACCCTGGACACCAGGCCTCAGGTGGGCTTCCCCTATTGTCAATACTTCGTATGTACTGTCAAATGCCATTGCTAGGAAAATGAAGTCTGTCCATACAACTCCACTGGGGAGTATAAAGTTCTTGCTGGATCTCTCCTGGACCCTTCCCTTTGCTGATTTTAATCTGCTTCCTTCACTGTAATAAACCATAATCATGAGGATAACAGCTTTTCTGAATTCTGTGAGTCCTCCTAATAAATCATTGAACTTAAGAATGGTCTTGAGGACTCTCAAAACAGTATCTTCCCTTAGGGCTGTGGGGAGTATTAAATGGGATAATCCCTGGCATATAGTAAATCCTCAATAAATGGTCAGTAACACAATCCTCCTGACAATTTGATGACAAAAGCCATTTCACATATAATGAGGCTGAGGAGCTGGGTTTCCTGGGATGACCTGGATTTGCCACTAGTCCTTTGGCTTCCCAGCTGGGCTCCATCCCCTGGAGATACTGCAAGGGAACACCCTACTCCTTCCTCCCATTCTTAAGGGCCATGCAGCCTCACCTTGGCCTGATCCTGAGCATCCTTCCTCTTCGCCCAGATCACCACAAGTATGTAGGCCACACAGAGGCAGCCCACGGTGGTCACAACCACGGGGTTGTCCTCAAAGGTGGCAAAGAGTTCAGCGGTCTGGCGGACATCGATGGTGTTGGGCATGACCAGGAACGTGCTTCCAAAGAAGGTGAGGTGATTGCAGAGGCAGTGTGTCTGGGAGAGGGTGGTCCGTGGCCCCACCTGCAACCCCAAAGAGGCCGTGCTAGAATGGCAGTACATCTGCCTGGGCTTGCTTGAGCCCAAGGGAGATGGACACCGCCATGACAGTCTCCCCATAAAGCTGGCTGGGGAGACCAGCTTTAGGGTTCTCTTGAGCTTTAGCTTTTTTATTTAACTAAAAATTTTCAAATGCTGAGAATATTATCTATAACAACTATCTTTGTACCCATCATTCTCAGTGGGCAACTGTATATCTTGTCAGTCTTATTTATCCTTTTCAAGAGCTATTTTGGGTGAAGTCGAAGTCTCCTCTGCTCCCCACCCTCCATAACCAGTCATTATCACAACTTCGGTGTGTATCATTCCAGTATATTCTCCGCCTGATGCTTACTCATTGGACAGATACATGTTGAGTGCTAATTCTAGGCCAGACAACAGGTTAGGTGCTGGGAGGACATCTGGGATAATTAGATCATCTCAGTTTCCCAGGGACTTTCCTTCTTCTGAAAATGAAAGTCCTGGTACACCTGGGTGGCTCAGCGGTTAAGCTCCTGCCTTTGGCCCAGGGTGTGATCCTGGAGTCCCAGGATCAGGTCCCACATCAGGCTCCCTGTATGGAGCCTGCCTTTCTCTCTGCCTCTCTCTCTGCCTATGTCTCTGCCTCTCTCTCTGTATCTCATAAATAAATTTAAAAAAAAAAATCTTAAAAAAAAAAAAATGAAAGTCTTGTGCCCTGGAGGCCCCTAGTCCTGGCCACACTAGGATGATTGGTCATCTCACAGAAAAACAAAAAAATGGAGATGGGGGGATCACATAAAGAGATGAGAAGGAAAAATGTTTAAATCCTAAGCTGTTGTCTCAGCACCAGGAAAGCATTCCCTAAATTTTACCCCTTAGATTTATGTACCAGGGACCCCTATCTTGGGCCTGTGCTTTGAGGAATGTCACTCTAGCTGCCCTCAGGCTGTGCACATCTGCACAAGATAGGGAGACAGGGGGCCCTGGGGACATGCCCATCACAGCATATGCCACCCAGCTGTGTCTAGGGTGAGGCCCTAGGTGACCCCAAGAATGAGGCCCTCCTTAAATTTTGCACTATAGATGCCTCACTTACCTTACCCTAGTCCTGGCTCTGGGACTTCCACTTCTAGACTATGGTTTAGGGACTTGGATCTGGAACTCCTTGCTTCTAGGGCCTGTATAGACCTGTTCCTCAGGATCACTCTTCCCTGGTGGACTGACCATGGGTGTGCCCACCTCTAGGCACAAGGGTGGCAAGATGTGGCTATGGGGGGCAAGGTGTGTAGATGGAGCTTGGGTACACAGTCCCCTGTATTATAGGATAATGAGGTTGGGGTTGCAGGAACAGGAATGGGCCAGGACAGGGAACCCCTTCTGTGCTCTTAATTCACAACTGGCACTTAGGGCCTTCTCTAGATCTGTCGACTTGCAACCCCGCCACCCCACCAGGGCCATTTGGTAGGCTAAGTTTTCATTCAGCCCCACGACTCAGCACCATCTTTTTATCCCAGGATCTACCAGGAGGTGTTAAGGTGGGAGAGAGCAGAAAACACTGGCATGCAGAAAGTTCTTCTCTGCTCAGCACATAAGAAGGAAGAAGCTGCTGCAGCCCAAACTGTCCCAACAGGTAAATCTTATCTCTTTTCCTTAACAAGCCACCCAGCAAAGGCTGACCCCTCCACATGGGCATGACCCCAAATGTTTATTGACAGATTTTACTTCCGTGTTTGCTCCATTGTTTTTCTGTTTCCCAATCGTGGTCAGAATTTGGTTTGCAGCTGTGGGGCTTATGGGAACACCTGGCACTCCTGGAGAGGGTGGAGCTGGTTTCAGAGAAGAAACCCAAGCAGGTGCTGGTAATGAGACCACCTCAGTGCTAGGAGCCCAGGGACCAGACTTTTTATGTCTACATCTCTGCCTCCCTTGGCTTTCACAACCCTCTCGGCATGAGAGGCTCTTGAATACCGGGAATTAATCTGCTCATACCCTCGTGACAGCAATTGTACCTTTAGTAACCTTTGAGAAAATATATAAGCAAGAATCTAGGTTCTCAGACCGTTTGCAATAATTCTTCCTTTATCTGCTAAGAAAATCTACAGACCATAGATTGGGAGCTTTCTTCAGCCATGTAGAGAATTTGGTGCTGGTTTTCCACCCGAACTTGATCGTGTTTGCTTATTTATGGTTCTTCAGTGATTTCTATATACCTATATCTGTATTTACATCTATATAATGAGCATCAAGTACACAATATTGGATTCATATAACTTTTGGTCTCTGACATACCACCTTTGTATGTCCCACATTCCTGGATGCATGTATTAGTAGGTGTGTATTTTCAACAACATAATAAGGACCTGAAAACCCCTACCTACTCAAAAGTTAGAAACGTTCCAATAACTTACATCTAGCTAAGTGGTCTTCCCCCCATCTTCCCTCAAACTTCCCCCACCCAGTGACCACCCAAATCCCATGTTCATTGTTTCCTTGATTTCATGTGTAGTTTTGTCTTCTCTGTGTTCACTGTTCAACATAGCAGTCACTTTGTGGAGCACTCACTGTGTGTCCGGTACCTCGCTAACTACTTTCTCCCCTAATCTTGCCAAGGTCCCACCCCAGCAGTAAGTGGTATCCATCATTTAGCCCCATTTTCAGATGAGAATGCTGAGAGAGGTACAGTGGCTTGTCCAAGGTCACCTTGCTAGTATTGATGAAGTAGGATTGGACCCAGGTCTGTCTGATGGCAGAGCTGTGCCCCTAGCTGCTGCAGCATCCCCCTTTCTGAGGACAGCCTTGCAAGGCATCCCAGGCCAGCATCATGGCATCAGACAGCTGCTGGGAGTGAAGGCTCTGGAAGGTCGCAACACACCCAGCATTTTATTCATGAGGCACAAAGGCCTCTATTGCAAGCATGGGGCATGGGGAACACACTGTCTCTTGGACATGTCAATGCACTGGTTTCTTCTTGGCATTTTGGGAACTCCCTCTGTGTGGTGGCCGGAAGCCAGGGTAGGAATTGACAAGGGGGCTGAAGTTGTGGCAGAAATAAACCCAGAAGGAACTTGGCTCTGAGCCCCCTTCTGTGGCTCTGCTGGGGCCTGGCCTCTTACACTACTTGTGACCATTGTCATTTGATCATGTGTGCTATTTGCTTTTTGGCTGTGCCCTCTGCTAGATGAAAGCTCATTGATTTCTCTAACCATTATATCCCCACTGCCTTGCACATGGTAATTATTTGTTAAATAAGTGGAAGAAGGTATTTGTAGTCTAGTAGATGGAGGCAGAAGTGTGATAAATTTCAGCTAGATGTGGAGGTTTGCTGTTCTTGGGGAGGGTGTTAAGAGCTGTGGAAGTCCAGCAGAGAGAGGCTCCTGATGTCTGGAAGTTCCCAAGGAGATGGCATTAGAATGGGAAAATTGAAGGGTGAATAGGAGTTTTCTGGGCAGGGTAGGTTGTTTCTGGGGAGAGACCAGAGTATGAAGGGCATGGAAGAAGGAAGAGGAACACCGATGCCCCAGAGATGGCCTCTGGTGGCCTCAAAGCCAATGTCTGGATGTGTCATGCACAGAACTGAGCTGACCTGAGATAGGGATCTGATTGCAATTAATAGAGCCACATGCCATCCAGGTGTTTGGCAAAACTGGATTGGGAGCTGGACACACAGCACTGCATATCCCTGAAGACTCCTGCTCTGGAGACAGACTTGAGTTTGAGTCCCAACTCTGTTACCTACTAGGCAAGGGATTTGAGCTAAATGTGTTTACTTTCCTGAGCCTTTGTTTTACCACCTGTGGAATGGGAGTACCTACTGTCTTAGAGGTTACTGTGGAGATCTGATGAAGTAATGCAGCTGAAGCATGGAACACAGCACCTGGCAGAGAATAAAGGGCTCAGCTCTGAGTTTGGTCCCCTGGAGAGGACACCCTGGCCTGGCCTCCTAGCAGCCCAGAGTCAACAGGGCTTCCCAATTATTTGTCCATTCCTTCAAGAGCCATTTGTTTTCAGTGGTGAGCGAAGCCCACTGTTCCTGACTTATGGGGCTCTCAGTGCACCATGGGAACAGACCTCATCTCAGGGACCTCCTGAGTAGATATGAAATGGCATAATGCTGTGTTTAGTGCTATGGAGGAGCAGATGTATGTACCAGGAAAGCCTACAGGGGGAATCTGATGTAGCCAGGGTGACAGTTTTCTCAAGGAAGTGACACTTGCAGCAGGATCTGAAGGAGGAGTTGACTAGACCAGGAAGAGGGGCATTCCAGGCACAGGGAACAGCGTAGGCAGAGATGCTGTGGTGGGGTGCAAAATGGCCAGCAGAGACACTGGAAGGAAGCCCTAAGTGAGTTGGACACACCCAACCATGTTGCTCTGCCTTCTTCTTTGTATCCTCTCCTTACCTGGCACCCAGAGTTGTCCCAAGTCCCCTGGACCTCATCCCAGAACACACAATGGGACAGGAAGGTGGTGATGCCAACTGTGAGGTCCCTGCCAGGGATCAGTTCCAGGTCAGACTCGGGGACCACAGTCAGATAATAGACCCCTTCTCCAAAATGCAGGTCCTCTGGGTTCAGGATCCACGTGGACAGCCCATCTGCAAGAAATAGGGATCCAGGTCAGCTGGAAGCCTCATGGAGCCTGGGGCTAACATCATGGAAGAGAGAGACCAAGGAGACTTGGCAGGGAAGCTCACTTTGGTGATCTCCCTAATGTCGTAGGAAAGCCCTCTCCTCCTGAGACCTGGAGCAGAGGAGAGGACACACTCCCAGGTCCGTGTGCAGAGCACAGCTGCCAAGTCACATAGATGAGGGCCAAATTCTGACTCTGTCCCTTCTTGGCTGTGTGACTTTGTATCAGTTACTTAACCTCTCTGTTCTTATCTGGCAAGAGGAAATGCCCATAATGCCCATCCTGAGGGTTGTAATGAAGATTACGACAAGGTTAGTTCTATAAGTGTTTGTCAGTTTCTTCAGGGCATGTAGTAAGTGCTCACTTAATGTTGCCAAATGATAATAATAGTAGTAGTAATAATAACACAAAAAATCAGCATTGAATGTGACATTATTTTTTTCTTTTTCTCTATGGCTTCTGATTCTCAAGTTTTAAGTTGGTCACCCTCTCCCCACCCGCAAGAAGCTCAAGAAGCTAGTCCAGTTGATGGACTACCTGTAGCAGCCATTGGCGGAATGTGAGCTTTTGCATCATAGCTGGTCTTATTGGGGTGGTAGCCATAGCCCAGGCTGAGTATGAGTGGGATGGCAGGTCTCCAGTGCAGCTGGATCCCCAAAGCTGCTCTGTCTGAAGTCAGGTTCACCCATAAAGCTTCAGGACTGGTCAGGTTTAACACAGTTGGCTCACTGTGCCCTTCCAAAAGCCGAGGCAGCAGGATCTGTTATCAAAAACAGTCAAAACAAGGGTATGTGGGGTGGGAATGCCAGGGAGCGTCAGGGCTGCTGGACAGAGCAAGGCAAAGTGAGCACCCCAGGAATTGAGATCCACACTGTGCTGTGTTCATTCTATCAGTTTCCTGGGGCTGCTTAACTAATGACCACAAACTTGGTGGCTTACAACACCCCAGATTTGCCGTCTTACAGTTCTGGAGGCCAGAAATCCAAAATCAACTTCATAGGGCTAAAGTTGGTAGGCTGATGCCTTCTGGAGATTCTAGGGAAGAATACCTTCCTTGCCTTTTCCAGCTTCTGGAGGCATCCATGTCCCTTGGCTCATGGCCTCTCCTCATATCACTCCAACTCCTTGCTTATGTCATCAGATAAGCCTTTTAAAGAAAATCTGACAGCTTAGAGCCTGGATGGTAAGGGTGGTTTATGTAATGAAGATGATTAAAATTCCAATCAACAGATATAAAGAAATGTTTTGATTGTATAGCCAAAGATTGGCAATGATATACATTTGTAGTTTTTAGCTAAAATACGATGTGTAACATAAAGACCATTCTAGGGCAGCCCGGGTGGCTCAGCAGTTTGGCGCCACTTTCAGCCTAGGGTGCGATCCTGGAGACCCAAGATCGAGTCCCACGTTGGGCTCCCTGCATGGAGCCTGCTTCTCCCTCTGCCTGTGTCTCTGCCTCTCTCTCTCTCTCTCTTTCTCTGTCTCTCTCTGTCTCTGTCATAAATAAATAAATAAATAAATAAATAAATAAATAAATAAATAAATAAATCTAAAAAAAAAAAAGACCATTCTACTCTCCTCTTTAATCAACTTTTGGTCTCAACCAAGTTGAAGAAGAAAACAGAAGTGATAATGGACTTCTGACAGCACCCCCAACTTCTACCTCGATATTCTCCGACAGATTCCTCATGGGTATGAGATGTCCACTAGGGCTGGTCAAACAGAAGCCACCAATAGTTCCACTGACATCAAAGTGACTTCGGGCTGGGAAGGGGCTCTTGGGGAAACTCATCACCTGAAACCAAGAACAAGAAGTGCTGGCTAAGGCTCCTGAAGGCTGGAAGGTGACTGCAACCCTATGTGAATGATAAGGCTTCCTAAGATGGGACAGACAAGTGGCCTTGTCCTATGGGGTGAGTGGGGAACCCGGCTGTTAGCTGTGTCTGGCCTTCCTGGGGTGTGTCTGTCCTCCAGGGCAGAGGACCCACTCAGGCCCATAAAGCTATACAACTACTGGACCATGAAACCCTCCAAGTCTTTCTTCTTGGCAAGGCCAACAAGCCCCCAAGAGAGATATACTTGTTTGCCTTCACTGGGGCTCAAAGAACTGAGAGTCGGATGTGCCCTCACTTGGGAGTGAAAAGAACTCTGGGTTCACCATTTCCTAGTTATGGAATGAAGTCCAAAAAGCTTTATTTCCAGTAACTAATTGAACCAATTAGCTGGAGAAATCCCACAACACAGTGGAAGAAGGATGGATTTGGGTGTTGGAAGGCCCGAGTCTGCATCCCAGCTCTGCCACTTTGCTTGTGGCATTGGGTGAATCACTGAACCTCATCTGCAAAATGGGTATAGTAATACTGTGTAACTGAGAGGGTTGTTATCAACCTAAATGAGCAAACACACATAAAAGTGACAAATAAGCTATAAAGGGCTGCTCCCAAGGAAGTTATTACTGTCGTTACCCTGATGTCCACAGGCTCCCAGCTGTCCTCCATGGAGCCAAGGGAGGAGGCCGCAGGCAGGGTAAAGGTTGCAGAGCTGGCAGCCTTAGTATGCACGGAGGAGCCTCGCCAACTCCGGGGCTGTATTCTGGCCACAGGTGAGAACATAGGTGTCAGGAGAGAGAGAAGAAAGCCAGTGTCAGAGGAACATCTCTTGCACTGCAGGGAACCCCAGCGTTGCCATCAGAGTACATGGCTCTATTTCAGTCCCCTTAGATGGTTCTGCATGCTCATGTCAGTAGGAGCAGCACAAGAGCAGCTGACGGCCCCAGCGCTGGGTTGGAGGCTCTATGAGGACAGGGCATTAGCCAGCTCTGTTTGCTGCCGCGCTCCCAATGCCTAGAAGAGCACCTGACATATGATGGTGGTCAACACATACTTTGTTGAATGAATAAATGAGCTGATGTGGACACTTTTCCAGGCTTATCCCCTCTACCTACTTGATCTCAGATGTCATGGGCTTCTAGCCCCATCTTCTCTGGCCTTTGATGTCCCATCTGATTAGATTGGGGACCTGGTTTCAGACCCTAGTTCTGATCAGAATGCTGTTTCGGAAAACTGCCCCTGGCACCCAAGAGGGTAACCCTGGCATGAGGAATCAAAGAAGGGGGCTCACTACAAGAGTTGCAGCAGTGCCTGCAGGGTGGTGCAGCACCTGCTTGTCGGGTGGAGGCATGCAGGGTGGAGGGCATTCTCAGGTACTGTTAGAGTGCAGCAAGAGGCAGGCCCTCCACAAAGAATTCCCAAGGCCAGTGTATCTTGAATCCCCATAGCTCTGTGGAGCAATGGGGTTGGCCAGGCACACATAGAACGTGGTGTAAAGTGGGCAGGCCCCCTTCATTCAGCCTCCCTGCCTGCTCGGCTCCAACATGATCCATCTCTCAGGACTCCTGGGTGGCTCCAAGATGGGACTTGGCACTCAACAGCTCCTTTCCTATGCTGTGCAAATACCCAGACCTCATCTCAGTGAAAAGCCCTCCCACATCCAGCTCTCTTCAGGTCCCCCACTTCCAAGGCTGGTCTTCTGGGCTCTACCTGGCACAGGGTCTTAGGATGTGGGTGTGGACCGAGCCAGGTCAGGGGACAAGCTCTCTTTGGACCTCAGTGCAGCTGGTTACCTGTTTGTATACACAGAGATGGAAGGGGTGGCCAGAGTGGCTGGGAGGCCCCCAGGCAGTGTCCCCAGAAGGAGGGCAGCCTGCACATGCTCCACAACTCTGAGCAGCTGGGGCACGGAGGCCATCTGGAAAAGAAAACAGGGGTAACTGCTGGGGACCCATCTCTGTATGCTGCCTTTGGTTACTGTCACCAGGCTAGCGTGGGACCCTCAGCAGGGACTGGGAGAAGGCAGAGGAGTTGAGGAAGGGACAGCACTACTGTTTATTGAGTTCCCGGCTCTGTGGGGAGTGAAAAGTAAGCACTCGTGAAGATTCCAACCCCTTTTGGAATGTGAACCCCTTTTCATCCAACAAGTCTGGAAGGCAAGTGCTCTCACTATATCCATTTGGCAGATGGGAAAACTAAGGCACATAAAGGATAAGTGACTTGCAGAGGTCACATGTTGATAAAGACTAGTGCCAGGACTCACAGTGAGGTGGCCAGGCATCTGGCTCCTGAGTCTGTGTGTTGAGCTGTCACACTGCGTGCCTCTCTGGGCTGCGCTGTTTGACCCTGACATCCACCCATAATCCAGGTCTTATTTGTGGGCAAATAGAAAGCCACAGGCAGAGCCATTTCACTGGGTCACCTGGGCTTGGACTGCTCCTCACCACACCCAACCCCCAGATGAGGATGCAGTGTCGCTGAAGCCAAAATGTGAGGATCTGAGACGGGCTAGATGTTTGCATGAATTGTGTGTGTGTGTGTGTGTGTGTGTGTGTGTGTGTGTGTGTGTGTGACTGAGTGGATGTGAATGTGAATATGTGTGTGTTTGAGGGTGACCTGTGAATATAAGGAATTAAGTATGTGTATCTGAGTATCTGAGCATAAGTGTGTGATTGTGAGTCTGAATGTGAATGTGGGTTTGAGGATATGTGTGAGTATGTGCTGGAACATAAGTGAGTGTGTATGTGGTTTTGTGTGTGACTGTAACCATATGTCTGTGTGTGTGTGTGTGTGTGCAATCATGTGGCCATGTATGAAGATAGAAGTGTAAACGTGCATCTCTGTGAGTATGTGTAGGACTGTGTGCTTACATGTATGTGTGAGAGTGTGAGTGCTTATAAGTGTGTGTTAGTGTAGGAGTGTGTGTGAGTGAATATGTTAGTGTTTGTTGGTGTGTGTGAGTGCATGGGTGTGTTTGAGTGTGACTGTGTGTGTGTATGTGTGTGTGTTCCCCACATGCTATAGGACTATGGAGCAGCAAGAAATGGGTTTTCCACTCCATCATGATACCATCCTAGGAGGCCCTTCCCCTTGTGCCCCCATCAAGGACGCTGGGGCTGCCTCTCTTCTAAAAATGTACTGTGTGGGGTAGACATGTGATCTCTTCCATTGGTGGCTTATCTGAGATGAGACAGAATGCCCTGATTTGCAGGTGACAGGTGAGACTGAGGGAAGTTATGTACCCTTCCCAAGTCTCAGGGTTTGAAAGTGACAGAGGCAGGATTGGAAGGCAGGCTGCCTTGATCCAGAGCCTGTGCTCTGCCTCCCAGAACCTCTGGTCTCTGTAACTTTTCTTCTAGCTCCCTAGAAATGGTTTTAACCTCTTTGCCTCTTTTTCTTCATCTGCAAGATCTAGAAAGGCTGGTGTACGCTGGGTGTGTGGTAGCTGGGAGGTCTGCAGCTGGGCTGAGACACCTACCTGACTGCCCTTGGCCTCTGCATGCTTTTCTGGTCCCTCCCTCAGGGAAGCTTCCAGCACGCTGCCCACAGCCTGAAACAGGTCCTTGGTGGCCGCCTGGCGCCTCTGGTCTTCAGGATGGGCCTTGGAACACAGTGCCAACAGGGCTTCACTGGCATGCTGCAGAGCCCAAGTGGCCTCCCACTGGATTCCCCAAAGGAGAAGGAAAAGCAACATGAGCCCTTGCTGATAGACTATCCCCTACACCATTCAAAGGACAAGAAGGGAGCAAGGTGAGAAACAAGGTAGGAGAAATCTAGGCCCATTGCACAGGCTGCCTGTGTCACTGACTTGAGGTAGGTTCTCCTTCCCTGCAATGTGCTAAATTCCTTCAGGAGAGTAGCCTCGTCCATCTCTGAGTCTTCCCAGAGTGCCTTCCACAATGCCTAGCACATAGTAGTAAATGTTCACTGAGTGGGGGATGGGCTTGGGTGGAAGGATGGAAGGATGGTTGGGTGGCAGATGAGTAGATAGATGGATGGATAGATGGACAAGACACTTGTTCAGTTTTGTAATTATGTATGTATTTGTGAGATTATTTGTGTAAAGTGTTGCTCTCCCCGTACTCTGAAAGTGCTGTGAGCAGAGACTATGTCGTGTGACTTGCTGAATTCTTGATGCACAGTTTTTGCACGGTACCTGATATATATTAGGCATTCAGGAAGCATTTGTTGAATGAATGAATAAATTAATGCATGGATGAGTGAATGGAAAGGTAGAGTGATGGATGTACATAGATGGGCACTGAATAGATGTATGTACATGGAGTGGATGGATGAGCAAATGGGTGTATAAATGGCAAATGTGATGTTAACAGCATCATGGCCCCAGAAATAAAGGTCAGCCTTGCTGGCTTCAGGCTGGAGAATGTGAGGGGCACAACCTCCTGAGAATAGGTGGAGCAGAGCCAGGATGGCTTTCCCCTCTTACTGACTAAGGGCTTCTTTTTTTAACCTTTTGTTACTATAACATGGGGAATATGGTGATTTAATTTGGGTTCTCCAAGAGGCAGAGCCTGAGGCAAGGGTTTAAGATGTAGGCAGGCAGAGTAGCTGGTGAGGTGGGGGGTGGGGGTCAAAGAAGAAAGAGACAGGAACTGGCAACTGGACATAGGTCTGATATGTACTAGTGAACTTGAGTATGTATGAAGTGGGGAACATGGGTAGGTTAGCAGCAGCATCTGGGGACACATTTAGTGTCACCCAGTGATTAGAGTCAGGTACCCCCTTGAGGTGCCACTGGCAGGTGGGGGAGTAAGGTATGTGAGCACACAGGCTATGACACCCAGAATGAGACACAGGAGCTGCAGGAGGACATCTTCTCTCTCGGCATCACTCATGCAGGATCATTGGAAAGAAGATAGTGGAAACCTTGGTGGCCCTGAGATTGAGGGACCTTTGACATGGGGGGAGTTGTCAATTACCTAGGGCAGAGGTGTGTGTCCCATGGCTTGGCCTGGGACAGCAGATGGGCCTCACTTACCTGGGCCTTGGGTGTGAGCTCCTCACTGTGGTGGGTCACCTCTCTCAGCACCTGGGCCAACCTTTGTACCTTCTGCATGTCCCCCAGGATGGTAGTGACTGCAGATAGTGACCCCAGCACATGCTCTCTGACCTTGATGCAGAGGGAGGGAGATGGGGAGAGAAAATGTAATTTCAGTGGTTTGATGAAATGATTTCAGAAAGATTTGGGGTCAGAGCAAGTGACCAGGCTCATCTGGAGTTTTTCCAAACCTCATAGACCTCTCATAGGATATGTACTGGGCAGTGTAATGGCCTCCCAAAAATATCCACATCCTAATCCTTGAAACCTGTCAATATGTCACCTCACATGGCAAAAAGGACTTTGCCAAAACTTTTTTGGAGTTTTATTTTATTTTATTTTATTTTATTTTATTTTATGTGCTCAGTGTGGGGCTTGACTCACACCCCTGAGATCAAGAGTTGCATGCTCCTCTGACTGAGCCAGCTAGGTGCCCCTGTTTTGGAATTTTAATTAAGTTAATGTTCTGAGATAGGAGTGGATCTGGATGAACCAAGTGGGACCTATGTAACCACAGGGGTCTCTGTAAGAGGGAGGTAGGATGGTCAGAGCCAGAGAAGATGTGTGGATGGAGGCAGAGGTGAAGAAGAGGCTGGGGAAGGAAAGGAAAGGAAATGAGGAGGGGAAATTTGAGGAGGGGAGGGAGGAGAAGTGGAGGGAAGAGGAAGGAAAGGAGGAAGAATCTAAAGGTGCTGAGCTGCTGGCTTTGGAGATGGAGAGGAGTGTGGAGGCTTCTGGGGACCCTAG
The DNA here is from genome assembly GCF_048164855.1 of Canis lupus baileyi. NCBI lineage: Eukaryota > Metazoa > Chordata > Mammalia > Carnivora > Canidae > Canis > Canis lupus. Next base: position 18,280,610 of record NC_132840.1, read on the forward strand.
GGACCGTGCTCTCTGAGCTATGGAGCCCTAACAAGGGGCTCACTGGGGGCTGGTGTTGGCAGCTGCAGAGGAAACCTAAGAATATAATTTCAGTACTGCCCAGAACTTTCCACATTGATGAAACAGTCCTATCTCTGCACCGTCCACTCACCAAATGTGACTATTGAGCCCTTGAAATGTGGCCAGTGCAATCAGAAAACTGAATTTTTAAAACTTTATTTCATATTAATGCATTTAAGATAGGTGTAAGTACCTAGATACGGCGAATGGCAACCACCTGGCACAGCACAGATCCAAGTGAACAGTCCCCATCTTGCAGCCTCTTCCTGACAGCTCACTCAGCCTACCTGTCTGACAGCCTGTCTTGGCAGCTGCAGAGTCTGGGCATGTCTGCTGTTAGCTCAGGGTGCATCTAGGCTCTGGCTAGGATGGAGGAGAGAATAGGCCAGTGTATGAGGGGACTCTTGTCAGAATGTTCTGGAAGGAGAAATTGTGTTTGATTTTACAAATCTTCCCTCCCTCCTTCCTCACTGTCCTGAAGGCAGCTTCCATGGAGATGCCACAATTCCTGACTCTCTGGCCAGTGGATTCACTCAGCAGGAAATGAGAGGGCAGGAGGAGAGAGAGCGAGAAGCTATTCTGGTGCTTCCCTCCCTCCACTGGTGGGTCAACTGCCTCATTCTTCAGAAGCTATTGCTTCCACCATGGAGCCCCTTCCATGCAGCTGCCCCCTCCAGATTCTGGTCACTTCAGGCTAAGCCCCAACTTGAATCAACAGAACTCTTCTTAAATTCTTCTCAGTTATCCTGTTAGAGTTTTACGCCTGCCTCCTGCCAGGACCCCAGTGTTTCACGAGGAGATCTTGGATCAGGCTGCCATAGTCTGTGTGCTCAGGGACCACAGGATTCCAAATGGAAGTCTGCCATAGCTAATGTTCAGAGTGAAAGCAACCAAGACTGAGAACAAGGGGTGGGTGGGTGTATGGAGGGGCTAACATGAAACAGGGCAGGGCTGAGAGTCTTGGAGGGCAGGAGGTGGATGGGGGAAGAGCTCGTCTGGGTTGGAACCTCATCTTCACCTCCACCTTAGAAATGTGGGCCTGGGCAAGCTGTTAAAATTCTCTAACCCTGTTTCCTCCTTTGTGACATAGACAGGGATCTCACCATTTATCTCGTAGGGTTTTAGTGAGAATTACATATCCATGAAGATCTTGGGGTTGGCAGCACATAGTAGGTATTCAATAAATGTTAGCTATTTATCTATAAGTAGTTACTATGACAACCACCACTTCTTTGTATTAAGTACTTACCACATGTCCTATACCATGCTAAGTACTTTCATGCAAACCCTCCAGGGACCAGAGAAGTCCATCTTTTCTTCTCCATGCGCAGCAGGTGTATGTGATGCTGTGTGTGTGTGTGCATGTGTGTGTACCTGCACCCACACAGGTTCATATAGCAGGTACCAGGAGTGGAAGTAGTCCTACGCTCTGTCATAGTTGTTTGTCATGTCAGGTTGTAACACATGAAACGGCCATTCTGTGGATTACAACTGGTTGGATGTTGGTAATTTCAAATGGCTTGACCTAACCTTATGAGGAAAACACTATTTATTATCCCATTTTCCAGATGGCGAAACAGGCTTAGAGAAGTTCATTCACCAGCCTGTGATGGTATAGATGGCAAATGACAGAGGTGCAATGACATCCAGGGTCTAACCCCAAACCATGAACTATATGAGAGTGGCCAGGCCACTTTTCTCCTCTGTTGTCATCTTTGACAGGAAGGACTGGAGCGATACTCTTAAATTCCCTCCTGCCCTGGAAGCCTTTGACGCTGTGAGGCAGAGCAGGGAAAACAGGTTTCCGTCATTTTAGGTCACTCACCAAGAAAGGACCAGAGGGGGAGGTGATGTCAACAGCTAGGCAGATACTGAGGCTTCTCCACAGCTCCGTGAATTCCACTCCCCACCCTGAATGGCTGTACAGACCCTGGGGCCCCAGTAACAACCTAAAAAGGGGCCCGTCTTGAGCACCTTCTGTCTGACATCCATGTTCAGCAGCTGCCTGCAGCCCTGTCCCTGGCTCTCCAGGTCCAGGATGGATGACACAGCCGTGGCCAGCTGGAAGAGCCGTTCAGGGTCCCGCTCGCCTTGCAGAGTGACGGTGACATTCTCCAGCACTGCGGCCTGGAATGCCACGTTCTCAACACAGATGTCTCCAAGTCCCACCTAACAGGGAAACCAGAAGCACGCTCAGTGCAGGGCAGACCTTGGCTCTCCAGTTCTTGTTCCAGAACCCGGAGCCCGAAGTCACGGTATCATGTGGCAAATCAGAGCAAGGCTGGAAGGCCTCACACTTAGTGTGGGGTCTCTCCTGAGGCTTGAGGGCAGCTGGGCCCACTTGTAGCAGGCGGCCAAGCCCCACTGAAAGCAAGCCTTACATGAGTCACTGCTTCTCCCTCACAGCCCTCCTCATCAGGCCCCCAGTCCCTTTCTGCTCCACCTGACCTCCCATCCTTGAAATTTACCCAGATTTTGTCCAACCCCTCTGCCTTGTAACCCTGATAGTTGATTTTGGTCCTCCTTCCTCTGGACTCTGATGACACTGGTCAGACTCATCCCTGGATCTTTGTGCTCCAAACCTCCAGGGCCCTACCCTTCTGCTGGCCACTGAGATATAGGATCTGCAAAGGTAGAGACCATGTTTGTTTTGTTCACAGCTGTGTCCCCAGGACCTGGCACATTGCAGATGCTCTGAAAATACTAGTTGAAGGAATGAATGAATCAGTGACTCAATGTGGTCATGCCCTTGGCTTCCTTCAACATAGCCACCTTCTTGGTGAGGTTCAGTTGGGTCAACAAGTTTTCTCAATAAAGAAACAAAAGGCAGCCACCACCCACCTTCACCACTGCATGGGCCTGCTGTTTGTCCCCTGCGAGATTGGAAACAGAAATGACCACCGCCAGCATGAAGTCATTGTTTACTTTCCCAAGTGGCAGATAAACTGATGAGAGAGCAGGTTCAGGGCCACAGTGTAGACAGGAACCTAGTAAATGGAAACTGAACAGTTAGGGGGGCATCTCCAGACCCCAGGGAGACTGGAAACCCATTGAAGTAGAGCCTGATGACAAGGGCACAAAAGACCCAGCTCATGAAGGCATGGCAAGCACTCGGGGACTCCATGCTTTCAGAGAGAAGACAGCCGTCTATACTGATCCACCAGCCTTTCTAGGTAATTGCAGGCTGCTATGACTTGGGAATAATTTTACTAGTATCCATAAAAAATTTTAAAAACTTTTCCTCCTTGCAGGCTTAAAAAAAATTCAAGGTCATAAACCAAATTTAAAAAGGAAGAAGAGATCTTTAAAATTAGCTCAAAACATATCCAAGCTCACTCACAAGTCAGTTCCTGTACCAAGACCTTCCCAGGCTGGTGGATCTAAACAGCCTCCCCCAGCCCCACCCTCAGCCTCTCCCAGAAGTGGATGGCTGGGACACTGTGCCTGGGGCTAGGGGAGTCTTCATTCTGCAAAGCTCTCTCACACATGGAGCACGCTTTTTGTAGCTCCCACAGGGAGACAGGCCCCTGTTTTGGGAGAGATGGCGCCTAGCAGTGGAAGGGAATGCATAGCCCTGGGCCAATACCTGACTCCAGACAGAAGCAGTACTCCAGGGGACCCAGGGCCGAGGATGTGTTACAGAAGATGGTGAAGCCCGTCAGAATGGTACCCTCTTCTGGAGTGATGGTGCATCTGGGCACCTCCGGGGGAGGCAGAGAGCTGATCACGTAGGTGTCCTCCCCATAGGCATGCCTGGTCACTGCTGAGGAGTGAAGACAGAGAGTGTTTGGGGGACCCTGTGAGTCACACAAACCACCATGCTTCAGGATCGCCCTGGGAGCTTGTTAAGCATGCAGATTCCCAGGCCGATCTCCTGACCCCGACCTCCCTGGAGGTTCTGGGGTGGGGCTCAGTAATCTGAATATCTAACAATTCCCTCTGATGCAGGGTATCCTGGGGTCTCACTTTTTTAAGAGCCAGTCCTTCTGTAGAACAGGGCTAATATTAGTCGCTTCCTTGCAGCTTTGGTGAGGAAGAAGTATATTGGGAAACAGAATGACTTGCTCAAGATGACTGAGCTTGGAAGGGCCATGGCCAGAATCTAGAAACAAGGTGACCCTGCCCAAAGCCTTGCTCTTTCCAGGCCTCCACCTGCACCAGCATCCCACACCACCTGGTGTTTCAAAAACAGTATATACCTGGAAGAGCCGGGCATAAAGAGAATTTAATCAGTTAAAAATGGATTCCTTAGCATAGACCTAATTCAGAAGGTTTAGGGCAAGGGCAAGCCTTGGGGTATTTATCTGATTTTATTTTTAAAGATTTTATTTGTTTATTTGAGAGAGAAAGAATGAATGGGAGAGAGAGGGAGAGAATCTGAAGTGGACTCTGCACTGAGCACAGAGTCCAATGGGGGGCTCGATCCCACAACCATGAGATCATGACCTGAGCTGAAACCAAGAGTCAGATGCTTAACTGAGCCACCAAGGCACCCCTGGAGTGTTCATTTTAAACTGGAATCCCAGGTTGTCCCCATGTGGGTGGTCTCTGGGCCACTTTGAGAAAAACTGGATCAAGTGAACCCATCTGGAAGAGAATAATCACTCATCATTTGTCATTTTGATAATCTACCTTTCCCACCACACAGGGCTTGTTTAAAGTGAGAATCTTCCTGGCAGGACATGCACCACCCCAGAATAATATGTCACATCCACCCTGCATAATGCCATTCAGAGTCAGGAAACTGAGGGATGGAGAGTTTAAATGCCTTGCCTCCCAGGTAAAAAGTGATGGTGATGGGATTAACACCAGAGCCTGTGTATGGCCCCTGACCCTGCACTGAAGTCCCACATTTCAGGGCTTCATGTTTGTCTTGGTTCACTTTCTGGGCAAATGGGATCTGTGACAGGAGACTGAGGGGAGGCCTCCACACCTGTGGCTTTGATCCGGATGGCCTGGCCCCAGGTCTGCAAAAAGGAGCTGTTCAGCCGCAGTGTAGAGGTGTTGCTCTCAATGAGGATTAAAGCACTTGGCCAAAATCCCTGGAATCTGCAGGCAGCTGGGAGAGGCTCAGCCTGAAAGAGAACACCATCCAGAGCTCCTAAGGCTTCCACCTTGATGCTGGACCCCAGCAGGGCCGTGGCTTCAGACCCCTAGGAGGCCTTCCAGATTTGTCTCTGCTACAAAGGCACCGAGTGCTTACCTGGGACACACCAAATACCCAGTCTCCAGCCTTGTTTAGGTGTTTGTCTGAGGTCAGCTTCCCTTGTTGGAAAGCCTGTGACTTTTGTGCACAGGTCCTTTACTGAGAGAGGCCTCTCAGGAAAATCAGAGGGGAGAAGGAAGTACAGTAGGGCAGAGAATGAAACTAGGGAGAGAAGTGGCTTCAGGAGGTGTCCAGCCAGCCTCAACTGGATCCAGCAGGGAGTGTGAGCCCCACCACAGAAGCTGTCTCATTCAGAGGCAGGGTGGCTGGGCCATTAGACCCAACCTCCATTGATTACTGGCCGGCAGTCACTGCCCAGCAGCTGAGGATAGGTGCATCAGCCTGGGAAGAGGAGCTGGGCTGGGGACTAGCAGCATCTGCTGTGAGGTTTCTCCATTGCTTCTGCTCCCTTGCATCTGTTCTCCCTTATGACCAGTGCCCTCCTTTTCCTCTGGGGAACACCACCATCCCACCTCCCCAACTCTGCGGGCTCTGACCCACCCCCAGCTCAGTACTGGCCATGTGACACAGGCCATGTGATCGCCAGTGTCCTCACCTTCTCCAGAGAAGTGTCCTCTAAATACCAGTTGAACATGGCCACTGGGGAGTCATCCCCCAAGGTGACTCTGAGAACAATGTCTTCACTGGTATTTGCTGGCCTGCAGTTCTTCTCACAGCTGAGAGGGAGACAAAATGGAGTGCAGAAGCTCACTCAAGCCTCGTGGCTTGCTCTTTTGTCTGGTTCTTCTCAGGTCCTTTGCAAAGGTGGCAGAGGGCCTTTTTTTCAAGTGAAAAATAGAATAAAAGCAACCCAATGCCCCAACCAAAACCAGAACATAGTGTTGGTCATGGAGATGGAGTGATCTGTGCCTGCCCCAACTCCCACTCATTCCCTATGAAAGACAATGGTATGGAAAGTGCATGAAGCCCAGGGTCCTCAGATCCTGCCTCATATGAAAGGTCACCTTGCATGAGTCACTTAAATTCTCTGAGTCTCAGTTTCCTCACCTGCAAAGTGAAGGGATAAACGCAGATGATATTTCCGTGATTCCTTCTAGCTCTAACAATAATAAAGGAATGCTATGGTTTTATCACATGTAGCCACAGGTTATAAATTATTTGCTTCATTATTCACTTATCCAGTGCTTACCACCACCCTGTGAGTGATATATCAGAATCCCCTATCATAGACAAGCAAATCAGGCTCAGGGTGCCAATGTGATTTGTCCCAGGTGACATGACTCTTGAGTGGGGGAAGGGAACATGAACCAGACTGTCTACATTCAGATCCTGGGCCTTCTCTATAGCATCCCTGCCCACATCTGTAAATAGACCCTTCGTCCACCTCTCATCAACTCCCAGTTTGAGGGAGACATCTCCTTGTTGGGACCTAGTTGATAGACCAAGCTACCTTGAGCTTTCACCTTGACTACTGCAAGAGCTCCAGCAATCTCTGGGAACCCTCTCTTGCCTGCCTCCAACCTGCTCTCCACTCTGCTATCACAGCATTTTGAAGTAAGACGTGGTCACGTCCCCAGCCTGCTTGCAACTAACTCTTGGATGGCTTTCTAGAACTCTTCAAAATCATGTCTGTGGCACAACCCACAAGTTTCCACCAGAGCCAGGCCCTGCCTTTTCCCCTAGTTTCTTCTTGCCCCTCTCTCTCTCCCTCCATACTTGAGCCACACCAATCTCTTTCACTTCCAGCTTATTCTATGCTCCCTCCCTCTGCCGCTCAGTTCCCTCTGCAGCCCCCTTTCCCTGCCAAGTTAATTCCTCTTCCCTGTTCACATCTCATCTGGGGAATGGCCTTCCTTGACCCTGAGTCAGGGAAGTTGTCATAGAGGTGAACCATCTCCCTCCATTTGTTGGGGTGGATCATTGCTGACCACCAGGGAGTGCTCCCTGTGAGAACTGTGACCCAGTCTACTGGGCCACCACTGTTAAGACCTAACCCCTACACCAGTGCCAGCCGGCTCTTCAGTAAATGGAGGCTGAAAGGGTGGCAGCACTGCAGAAGTTTGCTCTCTTGCCCCCACCTGACTCGAGGCCTGAGTTCCAGGGGGGCAGACACATAGAGGCACTGCTCCTCCTGGTTCTCCAGCTGTCTGCGTCTCCAGGTGGCCAGGCGCAGGGTGATGGCAGAATTGGGTGGTGGCAGGCAGGATGGAAGAAGCACCAGCTCCCTCTGGTCTGTGCGGAGCAGCTGCCTCTCAACACAGTAGCTCCACTGGGCCCAGCAACGTCCTGAGAGAGAAGAGCAAATGGGGTTATCCATCCAAGGACCTCTGTGATTTGGAGTTTTTGGAAGAAAAGTCATAGATTAGAAAAGCAGCTCCAAAGAGGGAGTTTGATTTTTAAAAACACTCTCACTTGCAGGGTGCAGGAATGCTACTGGGAAGGATGCTTCTGGGGAGATGAGTGGCACTTCACTCTGAGTCTGAGCACACCTGCAGCATATGTCAGCTGCTTTTGCCCCAGCAATTTGTATTGATGAATGAATGGGCAGGCATATATAGCAGGAGAGAGGCCAGGAGATTAAACAGCTGTGCCTGGGAGAGCATCCAGGGCAGTTTTTTGTCCCTTGTGTAACTCTTACTCCACGTGGAAGCAGTTGTCCTCAGCTGTGTGTCTCTGTGGGTATCTTGGGGACCTGGGGGCTATATCTCCATCTGGGAGGCTGCATGTTATCTCCTGCTTTATGATACCAGCTCAGTAAATCCCTGTATCCTTTGCCCTTCATCTCTGTTGATTGATGTTTATCCATCAATCACTTTGCTTCCTCTTCCACCCAGTAGAGTATGGAACATGATCTAGGGTCAGGCCATCAGCTCAACCACCGTAACTCTATATTTGTATCCTCTATGAATTCTGATAATGAGAATTAATTCTGATAATGAGAATTAATATTCAAAAGGATGTCCTGAGCACTTACCAATGGATTATCGAAAGGCTTCAAATTTTACTTGATTTTTGACCCTTTTTCAAAATTCTTTTATTTTCTCAAAACTTATGAAAGTTCACTACAGAGGCAAATAAAGATAGAACTACAAGGATGCTCATTACAATGTTGTTTATAAAGGCAAATAATGCAAAACAACCTAAGTGTCTAAAAATAGGGCACGAGTAAATAAATGATCGGATACCAACTAGTCTATTATGCAGTTATTGTGAAATCAAGATGGAAAGGATGGCATTAAAATATACAGGATATATTGTTCAAAGAAAGAAAACTAAAATAATATGTACAGTAGGCATGGCATTCATTTCCAAAAGAACTTGTGCCTAGCTAGGATATAACCCTATAGAAAGGAGGACAACCATTTCTACATAATGGGTACTGGTGCTACCCTTTTGGTTTGTCTGAAAATACCTCCTCACTTCTAGACTCTCTTCCCAGTGACATACCAAGGGGAAGGAAATGAAAGGAGGGATCCACCCAGAGAGGAGGAGTTGTTTTATTTCATCACTGATGTTGTTTGTGGTGAAAATAAAGCAGATTGACTTTTAGGATTAATTACTGTTCTTTGATTCTCTGTAAGTCATGCACCTCCTTGTTGCCTGCCTTCAGGTTTACCTCTGCCTCGGTTTGCCACTGCTTCCCCCCACCTCCCATTTCCATGGAATTCTTAATCCCTGCACATGCAAGGTACACAAAATGTCAGGCATAAGTAATGCCTGTCTGAAGGTTAAAAAACAGCAAAGCTGACCCCTATCCATTACTTTGTGTTGAGTTAGGACAGTTCTAGAACTCTACAGCCACCTACCACATGACCACTGGAAGCGTAAATCCTTGCCACTGTCTGGCCAGCCCAGAGTCACAGTCGTGAAAGGATCCACATACTGACCAGGTTCCACATACACCTGCACATCCCCTTTCTCTCTCTGCAGAAAAAGCAGCTGGCTGGTGAGACGCCCCTCCACAGTTGGTACCCCGCCACCCACCCCACAGCAATCTGTGCCAAGGGTAGTCACAGCATAGGCCACGGAATGGGAACAGACCCTGTATGATGCACCTGGCTCACCTCTGGAGATGAATCACAGGGTAACTAACATTATTATTATTTTTTAAATAAATTTATTTTTTATTGGTGTTCACTTTGCCAACATATAGAATAACACCCAGTGCTCATCCCATCAAGTGGCCTCCTCAGTGCCCGGGACCCATTCACCCCCACCCCCCACCCACCTCCCCTTCCACCACCCCTTGTTCGTTTCCCAGAGTTAGGAGTCTCTCATGTTCTGTCTCCATTTCTGATATTTCCCACTCATTTTTTCTCCTTTCCCCTTTATTCCCTTTCACTATTTTTTATATTCCCCAAATGAATGAGACCATATAATGTTTGTCCTTCTCTGATTGACTTATTTCACTCAGCATAATACCCTCCAGTTCCATCCATGTCGAAGCAAATGGTGGGTATTTGTCGTTTCTAATGGCTGAGGAATATTCCATTGTATACATGGACCACATCTTCTTTATCCATCATCTTTCGATGGACACCGAGGCTCCTTCCACAGTTTGGCTATTGTGGACATTGCTGCTAGAAACATCGGGGTGCAGGTGTCCTGGCGTTTCACTGCATCTGTATCCTTGGGGTAAATCCCCAACAGTGCAATTGCTGGGTCGCAGGGCAGGTCTATTTTTAACTCTTTGAGGAACCTCCACACAGTTTTCCAGAGTGGCTGCACCAGTTCACATTCCCACCAACAGTGTAAGAGGGTTCCCTTTTCTCCACATCCTCCAACATTTGTTGTTTCCTGCCTTGTTAATTTTCCCCATTCTCACTGGTGTGAGGTGGTATCTCATTGTGGTTTTGATTTGTATTTCCCTGATGGCAAGTGATGCGGAGCATTTTCTCATGTGCTTGTTGGCCATGTCTATGTCTTCCTCTGTGAGATTTCTGTTCATGTCCTTTGCCCATTTCATGATTGGATTGTTTGTTTCTTTGCTGTTGAGTTTAATAAGTTCTTTATAGATATCTGATACATCATTTGCAAATTCTTCTCCCATTCTGTAGGTCGTCTTTTAGTTTTGTTGACTGTTTCTTTTGCTGTGCAAAAGCTTCTTATCTTGATGAAGTCCTAATAGTTCATTTTTGCTTTTGTTTCTCTTGCCTTCGTGGATGTATCTTGCAAGAAGTTACTGTGGCCAAGTTCAAAAAGGGTGTTGCCTGTGTTCTCCTCTAGGATTTTGATGGAATCTTGTCTCACATTTAGATCTTTCATCCATTTTGAGTTTATCTTTGTGTATGGTGCAAGAGAGTGGTCTAGTTTCATAGGGTAACTAACTTTAATCGGAATTCAGACTCAGTGCTAAGGGTCCGCCATGCATCCAACTATTAACAGAGCCTGCTCTGGGCCAAGCTCCATGCTTGATGCCTAGAGATACAGGAATAGAGACCTAGGTCTTGCCCTTAAGTTTGGGAGGGAAGACAGACAAGGCAACAGACCATTAAAACCCAGACTGCTAACTGCTACGGGGGGGGGGGGGGGGGGGGAGTGGCAGAGGATTATGAGAATGTGTAAGAGGGAGGCAGTGAGTTGAGAACATGTGTTCCTCTGAAGGTTTGATAGCATTCGATTCCTGGGTTGCTGTGGATTAAATGAGAGAAGCCAGTGACATACTTCCTATTGTGTCTGGTGCAGAGGAAGGCACAGAGTTGTGACTCTGCAAAGCAGATAGTTGGCAAGCTTTGCCAGAGGACAGGACCACAGAGCTGTTGTGAAGGAGGAGTAAGCTTGCGGGTTTTAGGAGAGATTGGCAGGTATAAAGTGTACTCCTGGTAGGACCTATTAAATGGCCAGGCCTAGAGGGCTTAGTTTGGTGTAACAGGAGGCTGCATAGAACAACTCAATCCCTAGTGGTCTCCCATGTCCTGAGAATAAAACCCAAACCTACCTAAGACCTCATGAGATCTGGCCTAGGTCCATCCCACTGTAATCTCCTACATGCTCCCTCTCCCCTATAAATCTCAGGCCAATTTCTAGTCCCAGGGCCTTCATATCTGTGCACCCAGAAAGCTCTTGTTCTGCTTTCTGGCATAACTGACTGTCTTATCTTCAGGTCTACACTGGAACATCACCTTCCGAGAGGCCTCATCTGATCACATTTGCTAGGCCACCCTGTATTGGCTGCTGTCACTGTACCCTGTTGCTTCTAGTTAGACACTTATCACAACTCTTAATGAGATGCTAATTTGGTGACTTCACCGACTAGGACCCAAGAAGTCAAGGACATGACTGTTTATGCACCTTTGTAGCCCTCGTCCCAAACATCAAGCTTGGGACATTGTAGATGCACAGTCTTCATTATTGAACAAGTGCGTGCACACTCTATGTCAACAGCAGAGTTGAAGACTCAGTCTTGTTGTGAAAACTGTGGAACCTGGGCCTGTTTTCTAAGTTAAGCATTAATAGCTATAAATTTCCCTCTGAACATTGCTTTAGTTGCATCCCACAAATTTGGATAGGTTGCACTGTCATCACTCAGAAATATTCTTAAATCTTCCTTGTGAATTTTTTCTTTGATCTGTTAATTTTTTTCAAGTGTCCTGTTTAATTTCCAAGATGTCTAAAAGGTATGTACATATTCCAGATATCTTATTACTGATTTGTAATATAACACTGTTCTGGTTGGAGAACATGCTGGTTTGATTTCATTCCTTCTGGATCTCCTTTCAAATGGAAGAAACCTCTGTGCTTCCTAGTACTCTGGCTATTAGCACCAGAAAACCCAAACTCAAAACTAAAGCAAAGTATTTAGACATCTTTTTTCTCGTGAGGTTAAGTATTTAAAAAACAAATACTCACATTCTTTTCCTTGGCCTTTGTTCTAAATGATCCTTGGAGACTAGAAGGAGCTATAAACACAGTGGGAACAGGTATCAGACTTTGGTAGTGTTTATAAGGTTGCTAAAGGGCAGGGTCAAAGGGTATGCAAGATGCCCCAGGGGACCCACCTGTCTTGGAAGTGAGTTAGGGAAATTTAGCAAACATTCAGGTCATAGAAATGGGTAAAAAATCAAACCATCATGTCCACAACTGGACTAAAGACACCTCTTTGGTTAAGAAAGAGGTAGGCAGTTGCCAATGCAGATAAAATACACATGTAGAGACAGACATGTGACTGTATGCTATTAATGGTTAACTATCAATTGAGGCGGGGAGTGGGGAACTCTAATTTGTTGTGTTTGCTACTTTCTGTGGCATTGGTATTCCTACTAAGGCAAATTTCAAGCTACCAAGCTGACCTCAGTGAACGTAGAGCAAGAGATGGACAGAACCAACTCTGACAAGTGGCTCGGAGCCAGCCTCAGCACATCATGGTGTATTTCTGGGTCCTTCTATTGGCCTCTTCCTAGCTATGTGAACCCGGGAGGGTTAGTTATTCTTTCTGAGTCTTAGGTTCCTCACCCATTACAGAAAAGCAATCCCTATTTCTCAAGGCTCCAGGAGACCTGAATGTTGTGCTTATATACCATTGCTTTGTAATCTGTACACATATGTAAAGAGTATTAGTGTATCAAGTTAAAAAATGGAAAATGTGCATGCAATTGATATGCTCTGAAAAATACCATAATGTGAATATCATTAGTGTCTAATTAAAGTGTAGTAATTGAAATAGAAATATGTTTTATCTGCACTGGCAGATCTACATGAGTCTCTAGGCCTCAGTAACCTGGTTATTTTAAGATCTGGGTTCCCTGATTTTTTAAAAATTTCTTTCCAATGCATTCTCATTCGGAGAACTCTGACTTCGAAGGTCTGAAAACTATATACAAAGTAAAGCTAAGATGCCAGACACAGAGGCCTTTATTAATCTTAAGAAGGAAGATGGTCCAGTAACCCTGAATGAAGAAATCAAGAGAAATAATTGCTGCCTCTGATCTTGCCATGAATTAGATGAGTGGCTTTTGGAAAGTCAGTTAATCTCTCTGGTCCTGAAATTCCCTGTGTGGAAAAGGAGCCCTGTGGACAGTAGCAAGGACATTTGATGTTTTTTTCCCCCATCCAGGCATCTCTGCCCCCTTCTTTTGGTAATAGCACTTTTGATAACAGGTGACATTTTCACTGGGGAACCATCCCTCCCCCATTCCCAATCCTTGGTTTGAGTGAAGCCAAGCCTGCGTCGTGTTCCAGGTCGGCATGCGATTCTGATCTGCCCAAACTGAATACCACTTTCCCCTGGCCTCAGCACGTTCCTGGAGGGAACGTCAACTGAGCTTGGACTGGTAAGAGGCAACCTCAGGACTTCTGGAAATATCCACAAAGAGGCATTCCTTATCTGGGGTTAAAGACTGAAGCCTGGGGTCCTCCAGCTGCTTGGGAAGAGGGAATCAGAATGAAGCTAACATAGAACCAAGAGATGGGAAGAGACAGATTTCTGATGACATTGAGTGACTGGATCCAGCTGTGCCTAAAGCCTGAAGTTTTCCTTTTCTGAGTTGATAAAATTTCTCTTTGACTTGAGCCAGTTTGAACTGCTTTTCTATCCCATGCTACTCAGAGTCCTAGCAAACAAAATTGCAGTGAACTTTAGGCTCTGTGACTGCTACTGTTGGCTGCCTTCCCAGCAGCTAATACCCCACCCTTATTCTTGTTCCCAGAATCCACCTTGTCCCACAGAGCTGGAGGTGCTGAATACCTGCTTCTCAGCATCCCTTATAGCTGAGGTGCATGACCCCGCTGAGGTATCTGAGGGGAAGGTTGCTGGGGTCTAATGGGGAAAACATCCCACCCCACCACCCCATAATAAGAGCTATAGAGAGGGGAATGGGCTTGTGCAGCTGCTAGATAGTGCTGGGCTGACATGTGATGTCTGGAGCTGCAGCATCAATGTTGATGAGACACAAGCCTAAGGACAAAACAGCAGCTCTAAGGATGGCAGGATGGACAACAGAGTGAGCCTGGGTCCTTGCTGGTGTCACTGAGCCACTGAACTACTGGAACTACTGGAACTACTTACCCCCTAATTTCGTAGTATGTGGGGTAATGGAGACTTGAACCTAAAGCCATCTTGGTTAGGCTTCCTGCTGCTTGGAGGCTAAAGTAGCATAAATAATGCAGACTTGGATGTTTTAGAATTCTGTAACAATGGTTGAATGTTTTACTGTATGTATCACTTCCCCTTAACATCTATAGAGCAAGGTAAGTATTCAGAGCTCTGTTTTGAAGAGTCCCTCACTGGATGCCAAGCAAGTGCAATGCCCCAGACTCCTGGTCATGAGTTTTATACTCCCATGCAGAAATTCCTTGCCTGTGACAGTGATGCTTCCGACTTCCAAACTCAAGTTTGAAAAGGCATTCCTCACCATCACAGTGACCAGAAAGGTGCCTGCAATGCAAAGGATGGAAAATTATGGGGATTGCAATAAATTGTTTAATTTATGCTGGACAGCTCTCTCAGCATATGCTTCTCAGGCCCACTGATGGCAGCATTTGAATCTTCTATCCTTCAAGCATTTGATGAACTCCTGTTGTATACCAGGCATGGTGCAAGGCTTTGGGGACACAGAGATAAATGAAATGTGGTCTTTGTCTTCAGGGTCCTTATAGTCTACTAGACATGCAGGAGACCAAGTGCCAAACCACAGGAGGAATTGCCATAGGGGCATTGTGGACACAGGGCAGAGGTCACTTCATGGATCATGGTTCACAGCAGGGCTAAAGCTAGAGTTCAAAGTACAAGTAGTGCTCATTAGTCAGGTTAGAGAAGAGATTCCAGCAGAAGGAAAGACATGACAGGATTTTTTTAAAGATTGAAGGGTAGGGACGCTGGGGTGGCTCAGCGGTTGAGCATTTGCCTTTGGCTTAGGGCATGATCCTGGAGTCCCAGGATCGAGTCCCACATCGGGCTCCCTGCATGGAGCCTGCTTCTCCCTCTGCCTGTGTCTCTGCCTCTCTCTCTCTCTCTCTCTCTCTCCCTCTCTGTGAGTGTGTGTGTGTCTCTCATGAATAAATAAAATCTAATAAATAAATAAGATTGAAGGGTAGATAAGGGAGAGAAGGATTTGTAAGATTTATTTGGGGTATGTGTGTATCCCACCTCTTTTCCCTCAGGGTGGAAGGTGATGGGTGCTACTTTCTCTTCTCAAATCTAGACGGAAACATTAGAAGGGACCCTTGGGAAGGTGGATATGTGTTCTTTGAGGTTGAGGACTCCCATGGAAGGGTTCCTTACTCATGTCCTTTAAGGATGCTTTCTGACAGGGGTAGGTGGAATGAGAAGGAGAGAGGGAGGGAGGAAAGGTCTACATTCCTGCAATTGTTTGGAAATAACTACAGTCGCTGGTAGCAGACCAAAGAAAAGGTAAGAATTTTCTATAGACCAGATGTTTGTCTCAGGAAGAGGGTATGCTGGAAAGGGTAGTGAGAATGAGAACAGAGGGTGACCCTGTTGATGATCCAAAAGAGGCAGCAGCTGGGCACATGTGGCCAGCTGAGGGAGAGTCATCACCCTTCATCCTGGGAGCTGAGGAACATTGCAGGGACCTCAAAAGCCCATAGAAGCTCTCACAAGAGGCAGCTGCAAACATCTGCTAGGCCTTGAGAGCAAGGCCGGCCAGGACTGGGCCAATACCACCAAGTGAGGGCCTTCCTGTCCTACCTGGTTCCCTCTCTTTCCTCCTCACCCCCTTCATCCCTGGAGTCCTCCAAATCTGTTTTTCTTGTGGAGAGAAGACTACTTCTCATCTAAGAGTGAGCCAAAAGCTCACAGGGCCTGAAGAGATGTTATCTATTATCCCCTGCCAAGCAACTTTTATAGAAGACAAAAAATAATAATAATTTGTGTTTGAATTATAGCCTATATATTGTGTGTATTTTCCATTGTCATTTCATTTTATTTCATTCTGGATTCTCCCTGTTTCAAGCTAGACCTCTGATACCTGGCAAAGTTCCAATGTTTTTCTTCTCAAATCTGTCATTTAACCTGCTATTTCTTTTGCCAGATCTGCTCCAGAGGAGGGCTTGGTAGCCCCACACCTGCACAATGTTGGCCCATTTCCTGCATACCTGCGGCGGACAGGGTGCCAGGTGGGCTGGAGACTCTGCGACCCTCATCACATTCCTGCCTCCTGACTTCACCACACTGCCCTGAAGGACTCTCTGTTCTCTCCAGATTAAATGCAGATGTCTGCTATGGTCTCCTCCCCTAGTGGTGCCAGCCAGTCTGTCACCCTGTTTCTGTTCCAGCCAGCATCGTGACACTTCCTCTCTTGTCCCTCCCCCTCCTACCCTTGTTTTTACCTCTATCTCTCCCAAGGGCATGGACTAGTTTCCTGAACCACACTCTCCTCTAAAAATGATGGAATAGTTGGAATACTCCATCTCCCTTTTAATGGTTCTCAGGGGGAAGATTTTGCTGTCCAAGGGACAGTTGGCAATGTCTGGAGGTATTTCTGGTTGTGATGACTAAGGGGGCAGGGGCTCCTGGCATCTAGTGGATAGAAGTCAGGGATGCCACTAAACATCCTACTTTGTGCAGAACAGCCCCCACAACAAAGAACGATCCAGTCCCAAATGTCAGAAATGCCAGAATTGAAAACTCCTGTGACTCTAAGCTCTATAAGGGCAGATAATATGTATCTTCCTTATTTTGTAACCCAGGCTGAATGCTGTGAACCAGGTTTGCGACAAGAACACATCAAAACTGGCTGGCAGGATCAAGGACACCCAAGTCAAGGGAATAGGAAGGAAGTTTAGAAGGGGGCCCACCAACCCCAAGTACCTTCAAAAGGAACTGCTACGTGGTAAATCCCAAGTGGTCCCTCGAGGCTTGCTTCTTCATGGAAGAAGGTTGCATTGAGTCCTGCCACTTCAAAGGTCAGCCCCTCCGGGATGCCATGAGCCACCGAGACATTGACCAGTAGGTCTTGTCCAAGCTCCAAGTGGTCAGAACCCAAGGAGGCCTGTAGCCCTGACAGAGGCTCCATGAAGTAGACTGTGATGTTTCTGGAAGGTGCAGCGGTGGTGGTGTTGCTGGTGGCTCGGATCTCCAGGTGGTGTATCCCTGGGCCCATCCGTTGTTGGGCTGCTCTGTCCAGGGTCAGATTGTAGGGTAGCAAGCCCCTCGGCGTGGTGAACTCAGCCAGGGTTGTGTTACCCAACAGCACAGTGTAAGTTACCCCTGTTCCTATGTGTGGCAAGAAATATTTGAGAATGTTGGCAACAACCATGCCATAGATTGTACCGAGATAGTCAAGACTCAAGCTCTGAGGTCAGATTTTTGGATGTAGATAGGGACATGGTATTGCCATAAAGACATATGGAAGGATAAGATCCAACCCCAAGTATTAACAGTGATTATCTCTGAGTATTGTGTATGTGAATGATTTTTCTTTTTGGCTCCTCTCTGCTCATCTGCACATTCTAATTTATACTATGCATGTGTTAACCATAAACTTAAAGGTTTGTAATAGAGATATGAGAACATTTTGTTGACAGGTTTGTCCTTGGAGAGAGGAAGGCTAAAAAGGGAGCATCTCCTGAGGCATGGCTGATTTTTATGCGTAAGAATTAGCCTCCAGTCTTGTTCTAAGTAGGAGGAATAGGTGAAGTTTCCTTCCACCTCCATGGCAGACTGCCTGCAACCCTGCTCAACAGGAGCACTCAGCCTGTCCACAGTAAGATGGGGCTCCCTTATAGGTCGGGACTGACAGTCCTAACTGGATGCTAAATATTGTGGTTGACTCCTAAATCTGATTTAAACTACCAAATTAGGATTCTCTCCAATAGAAACCAAGCAATGTATTTCTTGTTTGAGTGATGATGATGATGTAGCTGATGCTGCCAAGAGTGATGTTAGCCCTCTGACTCTCATGTTTACTGCTCCCTCTCCCCACACTTGGTGAAGAGCAGGCACTCAATTATATTTGTGGAATGAAAAAATAAATGAAGGGTTATCTTAGGCTTCCCAGGGGTACATAGCAGCCATCTTCAGCCAACAAGCACACCAGAACAGAGAGGAGCCCATGTTTAAGGAGTGCCATGTTTAAGGACCCGCGATGGCTCTATCAAGTCACTGCTGACTGAGGTTCCAGGAGCTGTGAGGTCAGACTGAGTCATGTCCTCACCTCTGCAGCTCTCTGCCACGTGGTTTACCTCAACAGGCTTCTGTCCAGATCTCAAATTAGACCTTTGCCTGCAGGAAAGATGCTGCATTGGTGAGGATAGGGTTGGTAGGGTCTCCATTGAGAAAAGGGATGATATTCAGAATATTCAACAACTGAAACTGCATGGGTCCCAACCAAATAGGTTGGATGTTCTGATAAATCAGAATGGACACTGTGACCAATCAGAATAGATGCTCTGACTGATCGGAAGGGACACCTTGCCTAATCAAAATGGATGCGATGACCAATCAGAATGGCCTCTGTGACCAATCAGAAAAGAAACTGACCAATCAGAGCAGACACCAGCCATAACAGCAGCTGTGGCTATAGCAGAATGTGTCACCAAATAGCAGTCCTGATCAGGGGAGCATCATTGTGCCAAGCTGGTCAATGCTGGCCACACTGAGATGGGCTCAGGCCCAGCTGGTAGCTCTCCCGGTCTTCTCCAAGTTCCCCCAACAAGGAGTGACTTGGAAATTCAGTTCTTCTGATGGGACTGTGGGCATGCAAAAAGAGCATTCGGAAGAATGAGAGCTTCACTAGCTTACTCGTCTTATGACTTTGAACAAATTTCTGAACCTTTCCTCCATTTCTTCATCTGTAAACTGGAGATAACAGTAGTACATACTGGGTGGGCTAGTAATAAAGCATTTAGACCAGTTCTGGGCACACACTAGGTGCTAATAAATGGATAGCTAAAAAGCCGACTGAATACATGAATGCTGTTAGTATTTACTAAAGCCTGGGAATTGGATGGATAGATTTGGAGAAAATCAAGGTGGCCCTGACCTTGACCATTTCTGTAGACTCACCTCCATCAAGTACCACTTGAACCCACAATGGGTCCCCAAAGACAGTGCGGCAGAGAGGGCTGGCTCCTGACATGGACAGGCTGGAGCACCCTGTCACACTGAGCCTCTCCATCTTGTCTCGGATTGTCACATGCTTCTGGGCCATCACATGCCACTCAGTGGTTGTGCACTCAGCAAACACAGTGAATTCCCCAGGGGCTGTGAACTTGTGGATCACACTGCTGGATGAACTGCCGGCAAAACTCAGTGTTACCAGTGTTGAGGACACAAACACATGCATTCACATATGTGTGCACACATGCGCTCACCCACCTCACATTCTCCTGCTCTGCAAAGACAAATAGACAATAGATGAAGAAAGAGATACTACACAACCAAGCTCTTGGTTTTCATGAAGGTCTTGGTGTTCATGAATGTCTGGAACAGGTGGGAATGAAAGAAATAGCACTGCCCACCAGGAAGTTGAATATTTGGTTACAAGTCCTTTTTCTGCTATTTATTCCTTCAGTAGCTCACCTAAATCCCCTCTCTGGGTCTTCTTGCATACTATGCCTCAGCCTACCACATTTTCCCCATGTGTAAAGTGGGATCCTATTCCAAATGTATCAGAATTATGGGTATGTTTTGCTTCTCACTTTCCCAAGGGGATTAATTAAAAATCTCTAACATGGCCTATAAAGACCCACATGATCTGCCTTCCTGCCTTCACCCCTATCTCCTGCCATGCCCCTCTAATTGTATGTCCACTAAAACCTTTTCAGTTCCTGGGATGTGCCACTTCCTGTCTGCTGGTCTTTGCTGGGAAGGCTCTTACCCACCTCTGCTCATACTCAAGCTGCCCCTTTTGTTCTCAGCTTAAACATCACTTCCTCAGGGAAGCCTTCCTTAGGTCCCCTAAAAAAGGAAATGCCATAGCTTCACTGCTTCTCCTGGGGGACACTCATCCCTTGTGTGGTTGCTCAGTCACTCTCATTCTCCCCCCACTAGGTTGTCAGCGCAGACAGTATCTGTCTAATTTTTTATTATAAACCTGACATCTAGCTCAGCACCTGGCACATAGTAGATGCTGAGAAAAATTTGACAAGTGAATGTATTTTTGAAAAAGCTTAGAAAACAGTGACCTGACTTTTGGTGCTGACCATGGAGTAAGCCCACCATAGTCTATTGCTTCCATTGATTACAACTAAAAACCTGGGTAGAATTAAAAAAGAAACTTTCTGAGGATTCTGAAAAGTAAACAACAGCATACAGGTGGGGGAGAAAAATAAAAACTTTAAGAATTACCTACAAAGATGAGGTTTTCTTGTTTCATGTATTTTCTTTCTTTCTTTTTTTTTTTTTTAACCTCCTTTATCTCTTGGCTTTGTCCCTAGGGTAGCCTGAGTCATGAAACGGCACAATGAATGAGGTAAACAAAAACCTCAAGAGAAATCCTCTCTGGTTAGCCAGAGAACCAAGAAAAGGAGACCTAGTGAGCCCAAGAGCACAGGGAAAAATACTTGTTTTTGTTTTGGGTTGTTTCTCTTTTTTCTCTCGTGGCCCTAATCCAGACTGTCCTCTCTCTTGGAGCTGCACTGACTGCATAAGGTGATGCAGACACCACATCCCCAAGAGAAAACCCATCTTCCTATCCAGAGGAGCAATGAAAAGAGACCTGTGGGAGCTAGAGATTGTAGGGGAAACTCTAAAAAAGAGAGTTTTGGAGATGAGGATCCCCAACTTCTATGAACAACCCAGCACGAACCATGAGCTCACCCATAAATTATGCACGTGCAAAACAGACTCAAAGACACACAGCCAAGGCTTTGTTTGAATCAAACTACAATATAAACACCACTCTGAGTGGCACATGAGTGGAGCAGACCCAAACGGTTTTGGAAACTGAATCGACATGGGAACCATTGCTCACAGAAGGCAAGTCATAAAGTGTGGTCTGAATTTAACTGGGTAGTTTGCCTGCTGAAACAAAATAAAAATCCATTTTACAGAGGATTTTAACAAGATCCAGAGTCTCAGAACCTAATATCAAAATGTCCAGAATACAATCCAAAAATTGCTTGATATATAAAGAATGAGGAAAATGTGATCCAATCTCAAGGGAAAACATAATAAATGTCAGCCTTTAGACTACTCAGAGGTTGGAATTATCAGATAGACTTGAAATCCTCCATTATAGCCATGCTCCATGACATAAAAGTAGACCCTATTTAAATGAATCGAAAGCTAGACATCCTGAGTAGAGAAACAAACTATTTTTTTAAAATGGAAGTTTTAGAAGTAAAAAACAATACCTGAGATGAATTCATTGGATGCCTGCAACAGCAGAATAGTCACAACAGAGGGAAGTCAGTGAACTTGAACATAGAGCAAGAGAAAACCTCCAAGTTGAAAAACAGATATTAAATAACTGGAAACATTAACAAAATATTAAATTTTTAAAAATGAGCAGAGCATCAGCAATCTGTGTGACAATATCAAAAGATAAAATATTTGTATCATTGGAGTACCAGTGAGAAGAGAGATTGGTGTAGAAAAACATACTGAAGAAATAATGGGTGAAAACTTCTCTAGTTTGGCAAAACATATATTTAAAGATTCACGAAGCTCCATGCAACCCCCCCCCCCAAAAAAAAGGAAAAAAGTTAAAACCATGCCTACACATATAGTAATCAAACTCCTGAAAATCAAAGATTAATGAGCCTGGAAAAAATGGCACATTACACGTAGATGTGAGTGACTGTAGATTTGTCCCTCAGAAACCATGGCAGGCAGAAACTAGTGGCAACATCTTTAAGAAAAGACCTGTTGACACCTAATCCTATATCTAGCAGAAATGTCCTCCAGGAAGTGAAGCAAAATAAAGACGTCAAGACATTCTCAGGAATAAAGAAATCCTCTAAGAGAATTTGTTGCTAGAAAATCTGCCATAAAAGAAATGGTTAAGGCAGTTTTTCCAGCTGAAGGGAAATGATACCAGAGGTGAACTTGGAATTTCAGGGATAAAGGGAGAGCCCAAGTAATGGTTAAATATTTTGGTAAATACATAGATTTCTTTTCTCCTCTGAAGTTCTTTAAATGTGTATGACTTTTGGAAGGGGTTTTCAATGTATGTTAATGTCCTACCTAGGACAATTATTATATAAAGGAGGATGGGCAAAGGGACCTATATGTCAGTAAGACTTCAACATTTTACTGAAGTCAAATATTAACTCCATGTAGATAGTGAGAGGTTGGATATGTGTATTGTAATCCCTGAAGCAACTACTAAAAAAGTGGTAAAGAGAGCTATAACCCAAAAAGTTAATAGATATGTTGAAATAGAATACTAAAAATATTTAAATTCTCCAATAAGACAAGAAAGGAGAGGAACAGAGGGAAAATAAACAGAAGGGCAAAGAGAAAACAAATACAAAATAGTAGACCTAAATCTAACTATATCAGTAATTACATTACTTGTAAATGGTTGAAACACTCTAATTATTATGCCAGATGGGATTTAAAAAAAAAAAAAAGTCTCAACCAAAGACTTTCTACAAGAAGTCCACTTTAAATATGATATAGATATGTTAAAAGTACAAGTATAGAAGCCACGCCAGCAGACACTAATCAAAAGGATGCTGGATTAGGCTTTATTAATATCAGATTATATAGTTTTCAGAAGAAAACACTAACTCTTTAGAGAAAGTGAAGGATGGTTTTGAATAGCAAAATCTGGGCTGTTTTTCAGGGATCTGTCTGGAAGAAGCAACTCATTCCATTCCCTGAACTCTGCTGCCAACTGAAATTGCCCAGAACTAAAAGGCAGAGAAGCAGATTTTTCCTGATTTGTCTCCCAATGAGCTCACCCAAGGGAGGAGACAACAAAGTGGCTTTTAGAAATTGCTGCCAACGAAGGGAAGATATTCTCAGAGTACAAAGCAACGGAGGCAACAGCTAAACATTTTGTTATGATGCTGTGAGCCAGCAATTCCACTCCTGGGTGCAAACCCAACAGAAATATGTACATATGCACACCAAAAGACATGCATTCATATGTTCACAGCTGCACGATTTGTAATTACCCAAATGGAAAAGCATTCGAAAGGACTACCAACACTAGAATAGATAAGTAAACTGAGGAATGTCCATACAATGGAATCATACACAGGAATGAGAAACAAGAAATCACAGTTATACACAACAATATGGATAAATCTGAAAAAAGTACTATTGAGAGGATGTCAGATACAAAAGAGAGTACACTTTATGATTCCATTTCTAGAAGTTTCTAACAGGTCACACTGATCAATAGTGGTAGGAATCAGTACCCTTGGGAGCCTGTGGAAGATTCCTGGGCGACTGGTCATGTTTTGTTTCTTGGTCTGAGTGCTGGTTACATAGGTGTGTTCACCATATAGAAGTTAACTAAGCTCTGGTTTTGTGTGTGTGTAGTTTTTTGCATGTATCTTATGCTTCAATAGAAAATTTAAAAATTAGTTTAAGACACTGTGACTCACTGATCTGTACATGCTGCTCGGTAGTTGATATTAATGGGATGCAGCTGTTCTTTAAAAAATAAAATGGAGAAGAAGCTCCCCTCCCCCCCTTTTTTTATCTTTGCTTATAATGTCCAATTGTTAGGAATACCAAGGTCTGGGTCATTTTGTTAATGTCACTCACAAGTTGCTAGCCATCTTGGTAGATGAAGCCCCCAACCAGATCAGGCAGTGTGGTGGAATGGAAAGGCTAAGGAAGCTTCCTCCATCACCTGCATGACCTAATGTCTCAGCGCCCTTGTCCATGCAGTGAGGCGACAGCCATTCCTGGCTGGGTCATCATAGGGTTTACATGAGACTATGGCTGAGTAAGTACCTGGCATGTAATAGATTCAAATATTTGGTTGGTTTTTTTTTTGTTTGTTTGTTTGTTTGGTTGGTTTTTTGTATAATAGGATGACATTTATCCTACTTAGCCTCTTAAAAATACCATCTACTTCTATGTAATATGAAAGTAATGGCAACAGTTACCCATTTCTAAGAATCAACTCTGTGCCAGTTCTTTTCTTCTTTGTAGTCCCATTTAGCCCTTAAAATTACCCAGTGACTATTAGCAACACTTGGAATAATATTAACAAT
Organism: Canis lupus baileyi; assembly: GCF_048164855.1. Taxonomy (NCBI): domain Eukaryota; kingdom Metazoa; phylum Chordata; class Mammalia; order Carnivora; family Canidae; genus Canis; species Canis lupus. Next base: position 18,304,914 of record NC_132840.1, read on the forward strand.
CACATATCATGTACTGGAATGGCCTGAAGATTCTTATATATCCCCTGTCATGGATGCATGTCCCCCAGAGTCTGCCCTTCAAGACTGAGGGCTGCATCCCCCAGCACTCTGGCATGTGAGTGGCGGAGGGCTCACAGCTGAATCTATCTCCCCTTTAGCCAAAGGGAGCTGCCTGCCCTAAGATGTCATCCTGCATCCAATGGCAGCCCAATGCCAGAGTACAAAGGTTCTGCTCTCTTTTCTCAATAGAGACAGGTCCCCCAGCTCTAGAGTTCTCTGTAGGGATTGGAGGGGCCTGGATTGCTAGTGCATCCCAGTCCACCTTCTGCCCCTGCTCCATCCTGGTATCCCGCAGGAAACCTGCTGCACCCCAAAACAATTTTCTGGTACCCAAACTACATATTCTCTTAAAAACAATTTCTCTAAACTGGCTGGCATCAAGGCTCTTCATCAGTAGACCCCTTCTGAGTTTTCTAGCATCATTTTTCATACTCTCCACACACCCCTGAACTCCCGTTGTAGTAAGCTGCTCTGTGTTATGGGAGGAAGTTACACCCTTTGACATCCTTGACTTCATTTTCTCTACTTCCACTGCTCCTGCCTGATTCCCCTGAAAGACTTCAGTCTTTTGTGACCATCACCTTCCACATAATTCCTTTGATCCTCCCAACATCCTATGTATATCTAGGCCACTCTAATTTTTGTGTTGTCTTGAGAATTATCAATTTCCAGTGAAATCCCCTCCTGCAGACTCAGCTATGTGCAGAGGCAGCTCTGAACAGACCCAAGAACGACAATTCCCAGATCTGTCGGTAGGTGGTGCTGCGTTACCCAACGCTGGACAAGGACAAAGTTCACCTTAGCGAATTGTCCCGTAAGGCACATAATTAATTTCAGAAACCTAGAAAGTTTTTCCCATAACAAACAGTAAAGCAAAACAGCCTGACGTTCAAATGAACACAAGACATGGGGAGGGCAAGGCAAGAAGGAGCTTCTAAAGGAGAAATCCTTTGACTTTTATTATACTGTTTCTATTTGAGATTGGATTCCCCCCATCAGCTCATGTGATTTGTCTACAACAGAGCAGAAGTGTCTGATTTAGGTCTTAGCTTAACAAGGAGTTAAGCAAAAGAAGGGTTCTGTACAAACACATAAAAGCACGGGGACGTTCACACAAGGTATGTTACTTCTCTGTACTTAAAATTCATGCCATTTTTAATCTCATATTCTACCTGAGGTTGCTAGTGCTGGTAAGTATCAGAAATTTCTCTCCGAAAGCTAACAAAAATGATAGAAGAAGGTGGGCAGGTAGTTTTAAGGTCCAACAAGTTTTTAAAAATTAGTTGAAATTGGACGATTTGAGAGGAGTGATGGCAGAGGGTATCACCATCTATTTCTTTTGGAGAGAAAAAAAACAAAAACAAAAACAAATCCCAGTGGCTTTGGCTTCAAGTTAATGCCCAGAGGGATTGCAAGTGTAAAACACTGATTATTGTTTCTCTTTGATTATAAAAAAAAAAAAATTAATCACAAAGAATCCAGAGAGCAAGATGACAAACACCCTTCACCTCACCATCCAGAGTTGACAAATACTGACATTTTGTCCCACATGCTCCCATTTTTAGCTACTGTTTGTTTATTACTGGAATGTCCTTGTGTAACTGAAGGTCTTAGCAGGGTTACTGACAGTCAATTTTGATTAATGCCAAATGCAAGTTGTCTAAAATTTGGGGGCTGGAAGATTGTGTAGCTGAGCATTTATTGTTTATTCAATGAAATGATAGCAAGCAAGAAGAAACCTGCAGAGCAAGGCCGTGGCTATTTGTGTCACTTAAACATTTTCTTCCCCAAATCATCTTCACATGTAATTTCTCATTTTACTCCATGAAACTATCAAGGCCATCCATATAAATGTGACAGGGAAGGAAATGGAAACCCAAGACCAGGGATCGTCTTGCACGTGTTAGCAGCAGCTAGGACTAGAAGAACCTTAGCTTCCGGACATGCCATTTTATTTGGCAGCATGGCAGGATGTGTGAGACTTCAGAGTACCATTGGGTTTGAAACTAGCGTACACTGGGGCAGATCTGGGCCATACACAAGGCTGGCCCTCTCTTGGCCTCACCCCACTCAGGGCTTCTAGCAATGCCGAGATTGCACGGGGCTAGATTTGGACCCCCTGGCTCCCACAAGGTAGAGCTACACGTATTTTGGAGTTAGGAGAGGGGCTTATGGGCCTCTATGATTTCCCTGGGAATTCATGTTGAACTGAGGACCCCTGTAAGAAGCCCCCAAACCCAATGAGGATCTGGAAATTCTGAAACATTTGGGGGCACCCTGCAGAGCAGAATGGAGCTTACCCCAGACCCAGGTAGGACTTTGAAATGTTATGAATTGGGTTCGGCTACTATCAGGTTGGGGAAGCTCTGGCCCCTAGAGGATGCAGAGTACAGGCTGCATCCTGTGTAATCCACCAGGGGCTTCAGAGCCTCAGCTTTGATGCCAGACAATCCTGGCTTGCACCACCATGCTGCCAGTCACGAGCTGCATAGCTTGGGCAGTGCTGCTATATACCTCTGAGCTTCATTTGTTTTGTCTGTAAAAACAAGATGATAATTACCTAGCTCAACACCATCTAATAGAACTACAATGTGAGACATACAGAAATACAGTGTATGTTCTGATAGCCATATTGAAAAAGTAAGAGTAAGTCAAATTAATTTTAATACCTTATTTTCTTTAACCCAATATATCCAAAATACTTTCATTTCAACATATAATCAATATAAAAACGTTAGTGATATACTTTACATTTTTTATGGGAAGTTGGAGGGGAAAACTTAATCTTCAAAATCCTGTGTGTATTTTATATTTACATCATATGTTAAGACCTGCCACACTCACTTCAAGTGTTCAGTAGCTCATGTGGTGGGTGGCTGTTCTATTGGAAAGCATAGCTCCAGCCGATAGGGTTGTAGTGAGGGTTGAATGAGATTTTATGTGAAAGTTCCTTGGCTGGACTGTTTTTAATATCGCTACTATTATTTTTTATTATTCTTGCCAACAGAAAACATTCCTACACTCAGGTGAGCATTTTCTTCACCTCATCTGCTAAATCTGCTAAAACTGACTCCTTGGACAGTGGCCCAGGAGAGATTCTACACAGAGCCAAGACGTAAGGACCCAGCTCTTCATGACTGTTCATGTAGCCTCTATAATAAGAAAACCTGTGAGTGCCACTTACTCCCATTCTTATACGTTTGCCCAAAGGTACAGTGGCTCTGCCATTCCTTTCATCAACAGGTGGAGTCCATTCTTCACCTGTTGAACCTGGTCTTGGCCAGTGAACCTGTTTTGGCCAATGAGACATTAGAAAATGTGACACAAATAGAGATTTGAAAAATGCTTGCACATTAGGTCTTGTTCTTGCTTGCTGCTAGAAACCCTCAGACACCATGCCAGTGAGGCTAGGCCAGCCTGTTGGGTGATAAGCATCACATGTCCCTGGCCAATATTCAGCTAACCACCAGACATGCAGGTGAGGACTTCTGAGGCCATCCAGCCCCAGTTGAGCTGGCCCACATAAGCAAAGCCACCTAGCTTATCAAAAGAACCATGAGAAATAATATTATTGTAAGCTACTAAGTTTTGGGATGTTTTGTTATGCAGTAGAAACTGACTGATACATCCTGAAACAAGACTCAGAGATTCCTCTTACCTGGGGGGGTAGTAGGGATCGAAAGTGTGGCCATCTCCCGTACTAATTATACATGACAGATTTCCAATGTAGGGAGAAAGGAGCCATGTCAGGGAGATGGTGACATTGTCAAAGATGAAACTCTCATTGGACACCATCAGCTGCAGGCCTGCAGACCAAAAAAGGGAAATACTGTGTGCCATCAGAAAGCAAAATTGCATGTTTTTGTTTAAAACTTAGTCTCCTCTATCCACCTGTCCATCCTTAGGTGGGGCTTTTAAAGATTTTTTTTAAGTTCTTTTGAATTTTATTTTTCATTCATAGGTAATAGGTGACCAAGGTACAGAATTTGACATTTTTATAAAGGATGTAGAGTGAAAAGAAAGCTTCCCTCCCTTCCTTCCTTCAGCCCCCTCCCCACCAGAGGCAATCATTGTTACCAGTATCCAGAGTCACCTTCTAGGGATATCTTCATATTCACAAGCACATACATATTTTCCTATTTATACAAGTGGTACATGATATATACAGTTACTTTGACACTTTCCTTTTTTTTCACTTATTGTATCTTGGAGATTGTTGTATATGAATTTAGTTAGAGTTGCCTTGTTCTTTGTAATAGCTGCACAACGTACCCTATTTAACCAGGATTCTATTGATTATCTAAATATATTTTTATTATGTTTAAAAATACAAAATGCAAAGCTCCTTTAGGAAAATCTGCTTGGCTAAGGTGGCTAATGATTCATTGTAAGCCATTTAGCAGACATTAAATTTTACAAAACCTGACCTTTCAAAGTTGGCATGGAGGATGAGGAGGGGAATAGAATTTGTTGGGGCTTCACACAGCCCTGGGCTAATTTGTGCAGCACGATCTTTCCGTTTCCAAGCACAGACAAGGAAGGCAATTAAAAGGACTTTCCTGAGTTGTTGCCATCCTGATTCACAGCTACCTGAGGAAACCTGGACCATGGCTAGTGCCCTTTTGGGCACTGTGGCAGCAGGCACGGGGTTGGGGGATGCTGGATAAGTCTCTCCATTTACAAATCAGAAACATTGAGTTCAGAACACACCAATTCACAAGGGAGCAGGATTTTTGAAATCAAAGTTGGGGCAAAAATTTAGTTCAGGGTCTCCAGACCCAATATACCCCCTGGCCTAAGCAATGCGTCTGTCCAGTGTCAGCCACACTGTGACTGGCAGATCTCCAGAGGGCACCCTTTGTTCATTAGCAAAACCACCAGATGGAAAGTGCTGCCAAATCACATGGTCTCCTCTTCCCAGAAAACAAATGAAGACATCTCAGTCACTCTCATTTCACCCAAGCGTGTGTAGTAAACTAATGCTGCTGGTGAAAGCTGTCCTCTCCTCTTCTCTGTGCGGTCCTCCCTTCTCCATCCATAGACCCTGCTCTCCCAGATGGCCCCTGGAGGCCCCAACAGTCCCTGACTCACTCTTTCCCTTCAGAGCTCCCTGCCCATCACTCATGCCCTCAATAGAAGGTGCTGTTGTGACTAATTGGACAATGGCATAGGGGAAGTGGCACTCACAGATACTCTTAGTGGGAATATAAATCAATGCAGCCATTTTTTGGAGTGTAGTATCTATTAACATATAAAAAGCGTACACCCTGTGACCCAGCATTCCCTCTACTAGGGATCAGTCCTCTAAAAATAATCAGGCACATGTCAAGATATATGCACAAGAATGAGTGCCGCAGAGTGGTATTTAACAACAAAAAATCAGAAGCAACCAGAGGACTGGTCCAATACATTTGACATAATCTTATGATGGGATCCTATTCAGCCATTAAAAGAATAAGGTAGTGACTTGGATAGATGTCCAGGATATGTTATTAAGTTAAGGAAATTGAGCTATAAACTAATGCATTTAACATTATATTTTACGCATATACATTCATACACAGTCATGTGTAAAAACAGTTTAAAAAGCAGAGAAGAACTTATTCTGAACATTGAACAGTGGTTTCCATAAGGAGAGTAGGACTGTAGAACTGAAGGGAGGGGCTCTATCTTCTTGATTTGGACAAACTTTTATAAAGTGTAGTAATACGGGTTATTTTTATAGCTTTCAAAATTTGTTATTTTAAGAAGTCCCCGGTGTTCTAAGATGTAACTTCTTGGCAGGGTGATGTTTAGTGGGTGTAGGGTATGTAAGTGCGACATCTTTTGATTTTTTTGAGTCAAGCAATGTTGGTCTTGTCTGGATATTTATTGGGTCACTCCATGAAATTTAATCTGAAGCATCCTGGGAGTTAAAAATATATATATTTCTTAATATGTATTAATATATTTAATATTTATATTAAATCATATATTTAATATTATATAATATATTTTATATTTACAATATTAAACATATTAATATATTATAGTATTAATTAATTTTAATCTCTATATTAATATATTAAATATTAAATATATTTTTAAACTTCTGGCTTGATAGCTCGTTTCTGCAATAGGAGCCTCAAACTCTTTACCCCACAAGGCTAAGCCAGGTGGGGAGGTCAGGCTGCAGGGAATCAATAGTGAGGAAAGATTGGCCCCCAAGGGTAGTTGCTCCCTCTGTTCCAAGTGGGGCTGGACTTGGTGTGGAAATAAGGGAACTTGCACGTACTGGCAAGATGGGGACTCACCTTCCTGGCACTGGTACTGCACCCATAGGTAGCTGCCCTGGGTAGGGCACAGGTCTCCAAAGTAGGTCCCATCTGCTGCCACCTGGCATACCTGCAGCCCCTGGCACTGGCCTGGGAAGTGCCCGAATCCCAGCAGGAGCAGGAACAGTGTGAAGGACAAAAAAGGGACAGGTTCAGACAGAGATGAATGACCTCTCATTCATTTATTCACCCACCATCCCCCCACCCCCAGTGGATATCTGCTGGTATCTACTGAAGACCAGACACTGTGCTAGGTACTGGGGGGAAGAAAAGTAGGGTTTTTGCCCTCAAGCAGCTCAGGGTCCAGCACAGGGGTTCTCAAATCTTAGAATATACCAGAATCTCCTGGAGGGCTCTGGAAGACACAGATTTCTAGACCCTCGCCCCCCCCCCCCCGTGCTTCTGATTCAGTTGATATGGGGGACAGTGTAAGAATTTACTTTTCTAACAAGCTCCCAGGTGATGCTGATACTGCTGGCCTAGGCACCCCACTTTGGGAACCACTGGTCCAGTAGCATCCAGTCAGATGGCCTAAGTGGGAACTTAGATTTTGAGAACTGGCAAAAAGGGAAAAAAAAAATCAGGAATCTTATCTAGGTGCCCACAGGAGAGAGACATGTGGAGAGCCCAGGCCAGAAACTTCAGGTCATCCCAGCACCTCTCCCTCGTGCCCATGCAGATGAGTGGCTGCCTACAAAGAAGCCTAGGTGGAGGACAGGTAGGTGCTGCACACCTGGTTATAGGCCTGAGCTCCCATTTCTTTGCTGGATGTCATCTGGAACCCACCCTTAACTCCTACAGCCATTCTCTGGTCCTTGTACATGGCTCAAAGCCAGCAATGGGGTGTCAGATCTGTCTCACACTTGAACTCTGATCTCTCCATCAGCCTCATCTCTGGCTTCTAGCCAGAGAAATTTCTTTGCTTTTAAGGGGTCATGTGGTTAAATTGTGCCCATTTGGATAATCCAGACTAGGAACCCATAATTAGGTCTGCAAAGTCCCTTTGCTGTGTCAAGTAACATATTCACAGGCATGGTATCTCATCATACTAAGTTCCAGGGATTAGGGTGGCAAATCTTGGGGGCCATACTTCTGCCCATCCCTAACCATAAGAGGGCAGAGTGCTTTTCATCCTCTCTCTGACTGCAGCTCCCTCTGGATAAGCGCCCTCTCATGGTCCTCACTTACACAGGGCAGCCTGGACCATGATCCTAGCACCTCCTGGATGGTCCTGACTTCTGATTTTTATAAGATCATCCCCTCTAAGTCATCCCTCCAGCCCTTAGGTGTGGTAGTGGCTTTCCATTGCTGCTAATCTCAGAGTTATATCTTTATCCCCTGTTTGACTTCTCAGCACTTCCATGCTTGATAATCAATTCCCTGCATTGAATTTCCTCTGCTGAAAGACCTAGCATAATTTCTGTTTTCCTAAAGGGATCTAGCCTGATACACTCCTCAATCAGAGTTCTGTACCCCTACTATCTGCATTCACAGCCCTAGACTACACTTTCCAAGAGAGAGGAAGTATTTTGTTTTGTTTTTGTTCACTGCTCTATTTCCACTCCAGTTCACAGAACAGTACCCAGCACATGGCAGGTACAAAGTAAGTCTTGCATAAGTAAACACATAACACCTCTGCTCCTTTCTGTTGTGGCATTGAGCATAGTGCTAGGTGATTGCTTGTGTTCATATCTCTCTCCCCATTTGACTGCGAGCTCTTTGAAAAACAGACTATTTGATTGATTCCTTTATCCACAGAGCCCAGGATAGAGCCTGGCACGATGTTGGGCTCAAAGAATGTTTACTGGCCAACTGACAGTGAATGAGTGAGTGTGGCACTTAGATACAAACAGATTTCCCTGGGATCCTGCCCAGCTCTTTTCCTCTGACCCCTCCCAGAAGGATGCAGGGTTCTTCTCCAATGTGCTTTCTGGGGGGTGGCTGCAAGGTTTGGAAACTTGCATCTGGGCCTTTGCAGAAATAGCCCACTAGGTCCCCTCAATGCCTCCATGAGGGAGGCACATCCATCAGCCCACCTAACCCAGACCTTCCCCCCTCAGAGGGGCCATAGCCTCAGGAATGTCAGTGCAACAAGAAGAGTGCATGGGAACCAAGGAGCTGATTGCAGCATTTCCTTCCTTCACATCTGCTCTAAGGAGACCAGGGACAATGTGGGCCAGACGTGGAATGGAGAAGAACAAATCACTGTCCCAGGGAGACGTGGTACACTTTCCCAAACTGGGGTCGAGGCTGCTTGGCAGGTCCTGGGAGTACAGGGCACTCCTCCCTGAATCTCCATGGGCCCTTTGGGCAGAGGCAGAGCCACTCAGTGAATTGCCGAGAGGCTCTACATGGTGTGGTACTGACACTCCCTTGTCCAAGGGGGGCACAGAGAAGCTAAGTCATTAGCAGAGGGTCACAGAGGAGATTCAACCTGAGGCCCCAGAGCTTCTAGCTTGGACACAGACTGCTGTGTCCTCACTTGGCCAAGAAGCAACAAACCACCTGCCTTCCTGGGACCTTCTGGGCCTGATTCTACTAACCCAGCAAAGAGGAAGGAGGGCCCCTGTGTCCTGGACAATAGAGGTTTCTGAGAACTTTGCACCCCCCAGGAGGGTGCCAGGAGCCCCCATAACCCCTGAAACTGAACCCTTGTCATGAGGCAAATGCAGCTCAGAGGCAAATTTAATCTGATTTAGAAAAGCAAGGCCATGGAGAAGCTCTCCCACATGAACAATCGATGCTACTAGGAATGTGTATTTCAGCATTATTCATAATAGCAAGGATTGAGACATGACACATTCCACTCTCAACAGAGAAGGAGACACATTATGATATAGTTATAAACTGGACTAAACGAATAGACTAATACATGTATCAAAATGGATAATAGGAGATTTAAAGCTATACTCACTGCTATAATGAGGGGATGTTAAGCAAATATGACGTAATGTTAGGATTTAAGAACAATGGGTAGTGAGTCTATGGGAGGTCAATAAAATATTTTTATTGTCTACGTGCTTGGAGAATTTAGAAATTTTTAAAAATTTAAAAAAGAAAGCAATGTTTCTTGCACCCAAGTGGAGTGGGGAGCAGAATGCCTCCCTGGCCCACTGAGGTGGGTTTGCTAGCAGCTAAGGAGGCGAGCCATGTCCTCTTTGCTTCCCTACATGGTTCTGTGGGCAGAGACTGGCCTGTTTTCCTAATGTGGGAGGCCCAGATATGAAGATTGTTCAAGTCTTCCAGACCCCTTTTCTGGGTACCGGACACCAGGAACTGCCTTGCCCCCACAGCCAGAGCTGTCCTTGGGTTCCTACCTGCCACTTCATCCTTGACACTGGTCCAGCTGCATTCTTCCTCCAAGGGGCGTGCAGCACTCTGAGTGCAATAATGAGGGGTCTGGCGTCCGTAGATGGCGTCCTGGATCTGGATGACTTCCCCTGAGCCACAGTGCATGGTGGCATTGAGGCCGTCACAGGCCAGACTCTGGCCAACCCCTGTGACAAAGGGAAGGGGACACCTTAGGAGGGACCAGCTGTGGTCATGGCTGGACAAGTGCCTGGTTGATGGGAAGTGGAAGGTGTCAGGGGTCGGGACTGAGATGAAGGGCCACAGCAGGAGCCAGCTCCACAGTGATGGGAAATAGAACGTGGTGGGCATGAGCATGGCTCTGGAGCCAGACTGCCTGGGCTCAGATGCCGCCAGCCACGCCCTGGCTCTGTGACCCGCTGCTAATTACCTAGCTTCTCTGTGCCCCCCTTGGCACGAGAGAGGGTCAGTACCATACCGTGTAGGGTCTTTAGGAGGATTAAATGAGTTTTTACGTGCAGAGTAAGGGCGATACCAGTAGCCACTATATTCTCCTATTTTGAGTACCTTCCTTGAGCCTTATCTGAAAACAATGCCTGGCGTATGATAGATGCTAAACAAGCATTTGTAGAATGGATGAGTGACTTAGTGAGTCTTTGTATCAGTCCTAGAAGCTGGGTTACTAACCTCCCCACTAGGAACATCAGGCTCATGGGGGTCACTATGCTGAGACTTCAGGCCAGCTCCTGGTATGGGGTCCACGTTCAGTAACCATTTGTTGGAAAAGAACAATCTGGCTCAGATGAATATAGCCAGAAAGTAGGAAACTGGGTCCAAACTCAGGCCTGTCTGCCTGGTGGGAGTGCCACAGTGTAGGGAATGAGACCAAAATCTGTGTTCATTTCCTATGGCTGCTATACAAATTGCTAGCACTTTAATGTCTGAAGCCAGTACAAATCTATCATCCTCCAGTTATGAAGGTCAGAAGTCCAGAATGGGTCTTAAATAGGCTAGCATCAAGGTGTGGGTAGGCCTGGTTCCTTCTGGAGCCTCTGGGGGGGAGGGGGGAGAATGCTCCCTAGCCGTTTTCAGCTTCCAGAGACGCTGACATTTGTTGGATTGTGACTCCTTGATCTCCAAAGCCAGCAGCACTGCATCTGACCATCTCCCTCTGACCATGGACAAACCCGGGTTCAGGTCTTGTCATTGTCACTTCCCAGCTACGTGGCCTTGGGCAAGGAGCTTACCCTTTCTGAGCCTCACTATTCTTAGCTCTATAATGGGCCTACAATAGAATAGCAGAGGTGCTTCTACTGTGATGAATACACACAGAGTGTACAGCTCTGTGCCTAGAGGACCGGCTTGATACATATTAGCTGCTCATGGTGTGACCTCATACCAGTGGCTCCAAGGTCCTGGAAGCTGACAGATTCTGAGACAGGCTTCAGGTTGGGGCATAGAAGGGGGTGGCACTTTGGGAGGACTGTGACAAGAAGGTCCCTGAAGCTGCAAGTTTTCATAATTAGCCAGGCTGGGGGCCTACATGGCATCTATTTAAACCCAGATGGGGGAAATGGGGTAGGAGGCCCTGTAGGTGCCCAAACCCAGAACGATCCCTAAGAGCTAGGATTCTTCACTGAGGGGTTTGGAGACAGGGAGGGGGCTGAGCCCAGGAAGCCTGGAAACTTCTGTCAAGCCTGGCTTGAAAGTCAGAGGGTCATGGGGCAGCTTGGGTGCAAGACCAGGGCACTATGCCAGGACCCTGCATGTCAGGCAGTACCCAGCATGGGGCCACGGGCTGCTCGTGCTGAAGCTTTTACACAGAGGCCCCAGGGAAGGGTCTCCAGGGTGTAAAGGGGGTCAACCATGGACAGCAGCTAGGAAGGACACAAGAGCAGAGTGTGGGGGAATTTAGGAATCAGGGATGATGGGTGGTGAGACTCAGACCCAGTCTGGTCAGGGCAGCAGGAATCAAGGGTGAGTGAGAACAGCCTCCTGGGTCATGTCTCCTTCATTGGAAGATTGGAAAAAGAGAGTAAATAGAGCTGGGCATTTGCCACTAGATGCAGATATCTGAGAGGAAAAGAGGGTAGGAATGAGACTAGTAGTCAGGTTAGTAGGTAAGTGGATGGGGAGAGGCAGGTTGTGAGCTAGGGAGACAAAATGAGACAGGCACAGAATGCCACACAGATAGAGATGGGTGGACATTTAGGGAGACACAGAATTAGAGACACAGAGAGACACACACAGAGAGACCCCACAGAGACAGAGACACAGAGAAAGACAGAGATGCAGAGACAGACACACACAGAGGGACAAGGAGGGAGGCCCCACAACGGAGGCCAGCTCACCAAACTCGCAGATGAAGGCAAACAGCTGTGTGCAGTTGTCTGAAGCCGCCCACCCAAAGGAAGCGTCTCTCCTGATGTAACCACAGGTGTTGAGAACAGGAGAGGCCTGTTTTCCATGCCAGTGGCTATAGCTCACATTGGAGGTGTCCAGCCAGATCCCTGGCCCTGGGATGGAAACACAACCACCAGGACTTGGAAACATACTTCTGACCCCTTTTTATGAACAGGGCTTGCCTCAACTCAGCTCCCTGGTATGCAGGAGGTGCTCAGTCAAGGCCAAGAGGCTGAGGACCTTTCTTTCCCATGCCAACGATGAAGGGACATTGCTGGCTGTTATTGTCCAACACCCGGAAGGAAGAACTCAGCCTAAAAATCAGGGTGCCAAGTCAGGGAGCCCAAACAAAGTGGCTTGATTGAGCACATGATGTTTCCAGCTCTGTGTTACCATAATCTAAAGAAAAGCACAGAAGTGTGTCTTGGGATGTTCAAAGAGAGGCAGGACCCCTTGTCAGATATATATGGGCTATGCTGAGTTACAATGGAAGCAGTTTTCCTTACTTCAGGACTCTTCAGTCCCTGGTGCACTCTTGAAGAAGTGGTGTGTGTGCGTGTGTGTGTGTTACAAAGGCATTTCAAGGACAGAAACAGAAAACACTAAATATAAAATATTTACTGAAGACTTAAAAGTGTATATATTCATTTTTAAAAATAAAACAACTCCATACAAGTGGTTAAGAAATTTTTGGAGTGAAATGTAAAATGTGTAAAAGTAAAATGAAAACATCTCCCCTTTCCCAACCAACGGGATACTCGCATTATTGTTATGTTTCTTGTGAACTGATCCAGACTGAATTGTACCCATTCATCATCTGTGAGTGCCTGAAATCTATTTACACAAATGCCATCATATTGCACATGGCACTCTGTCCCTTGTTTCGTAAATAACATTAAGTACTGGAGGTGATTACACGTCAGCCTACACATATCTGCCTCATGTTCTGTAACAGCCATGTGATATCCCTTGGTGATTTTTAAATAGACACAACTCCTTTAGCTGCATATGAATGGACATTCAATATACAGAAATCCGCAATTGCTATATCTACAAATCAAGAAACCATTCACTAGATATTACCTGAAGATACACTTTTAGAATTCAAATCCTAAGGCTATGCATTTCCTAAAAGGAGCTTGCCCAACTGCTCCCTAATTAAGCCTTTCCATCGACTCTGGTATGTAAGTGCTTAGCCCAAGACTGAGTTGCTTATTTCTAAACCCAGTAGCTTTGACAGGGCAATGTGAGGTGGAGGGACATTGGCCCAAGAGAGTCTTCACTGCCTTTCACCAGTAGCGTCCTCTTGAGCAAACCATTTCGTCCCCCTAGACTTCATGTTCCTCATCCATAAAATAAGAGTAGCAATGTGTACCTCATGGGGCAGGTGCAAGGATTACATATGAATCTTCATTTTTCCATTCTCTGCTATGTACAGGCACCAGAAAAAATGGCCAGAATCTGTTTCCTGCCCTCGAGGATCTCATTGTCTAGGAAGGAAGACAGACACCTAAAAACTTAAAGTCATGCCGAAAATACCCTCCCAGAGGGTATTGTATTGTAAGACCTACAAGTGCAGAGAGAAGGACTTTCCTGACTGTCCTGGGGTTGGAGAAAGAAGCCCTCACAGAGTAAAAAGTAAGGAAAAGTTTCTAGGAAGACCATTAAAATGAGACCATTTAATGTGGAGGGAGTGGTGCTATGCTTTTAACTTGCTTTAATCCCGTAAGAAATGGGGAAAGGCATGTGGAAGTGCTTGCTTGCTTGCTTGCTTGCTTGCTTCTTTCTTTTTTTAAAGATTTATTTATTTGAGAGAGAGAGGGTGGAGGGAGGAGCACAGGGAGAGAGAAAGAGAAAGTTATGCAGACTGTACTCAGCGCAGAGCCTCATGCGGGGCTTGATCTCATAACCCTGAGATCAGAACCTGAGCCAAAACCAAAAGTTGGATACTTAACTGACTACACCACCCAAGCACCCCTAGAAGTGCCTTGAAAATAGCTTAGTAAGTATTTCCTGAGAAATACTTACTAAGAAAAGAAAAACATTTACAGATGTTTTCTCATCTGTAAAATAGAAGCAGCAATATTACTTCACTGGTTGTCATAGGGATGCAAGCTGATAATGGACTAGAAGTATGTAGGGATAGTGCCTTAGAAGAAGTCATAGCTAGTATTATTAGTATTGGGCACATTCAAACAAATGAATGTTTTCAGAGCATCAACTATGTGCTGGATTCTGTGCTAGGCATTGTACACGAGTGATTTCATTTGATCCACACAGCAACCAAAGAGGAGGATATCCTTACCATGAAAATTAGGATATCTTAATTTTGTTCCATGAGGCTCAGGGTAAGAAACATTGGTGAGAAACACAGCCACAAGCTTCCCATGAAATACAGTTTTCACAGCACCTACCTCCTATGGTTCCATTCTGAGCCGAGTTCCCTACGAGTCCAATCCACCATTCCCTGTCCTGGGAGATGTGCTTCTGCAGGAACTGCTGTGTGTCTTCATCATGAATAAAGACCAAATGGCCCCCTTGCTCCTCGCACCAGCTCTGGGCACCATAGAAGGTTTGAGTGAAAGGCACAAATTCATAGCAAGAGTCTCTGAAGGCCACTTGGCTTTTGGAGCAAAAGCTTCCCCCCTCTGGCTTAGAGATTGTGGCCCTAAACCTCAGAGCAAGCCCCAAGAGTACCAAACTTGCTGCGCTCATCCTTGAACCACTCCTGGAGCATCTGGACGGAGCCAGCACTCAGGTCCTTCTTATACTGGTGCCTCACAATCATCTGCCATTCATCTTTCCTTCTCTCTTTGCATCAAATAATAGCAACTACCTCTTTTTAAGAAACAAAAGGCTCAGGATGAATGTTGTCTGCCTTTTTGCTTTGCCCAGCTCTTTTTTCAATGTCTGTTCCAAATCCAACTAATTTGCAAAACGGCCTTCGAGAGAAACATATAGCTGCTATCGCACCTGTCTGCTTCTCATTCGATCAACTGTTGGTTCTTGATAAAAGTTCCTTGCTATTGGTTTCATGTTGTTATCCTGGAGGACCACATGTTTCACAAGAAGTCATCAGCATGTGGAAAATATGTGATAAAAGAAAAATGGCAGGAAAGTGAGAGTGATGGGGTAGTAAAGAACCCAAGTTACACTCATCTCCAATCCTATTGTCTAGAGTGGTGGCTGTGCCCAAATGATAATCACATTCTCCCCAGCATGGCTTAAATCCTAATGGATATGTCTCCCTCTCTCTGATTCATCACATTATTACTCATGCCTGTTGGAGAAAACAGATTTTCTATAAAATTGTTTTGATATAATTATGAAAACAAGCTTTTAAAACTTCAAACCTGCTCATCCTCACCCACTGCCTAAACCCTCCATTTGGGTGTCCATGGTCTATGGATCAAGTTCAAGCTTCTCAGCTTTGTATACAACGCTCTGTATGAACTGGCCACTGACAGTATTTCCAAACACATACTCCAAATGTGAAGAAATAGACTCACTCATTGCTGATGGGAGTGTAAATTGGTACAACCTCCATTGTGGGCAGTTTGATAATATCTATCAAAAATTTAAAAGCATGAGCTCTGTAATATAATAGTTCAACTTCTAGAAATTTTACCTACAAATAAATTCATACATGTGCAAAATGTCATATGTATAGGTTATTTATTACAGAATTTTTAAGAAGAAAGGATCTAATCTAAATGTCCATTGATTGGAAAGTGATCCAATCTAAATGTCCATTGATTGGAAAGTGATCAATAAAACATGGTACATTCTCCATATGCACAAAAAATGAGCAAATTCTTTATATAAATATTTGGAGGGATATCTAAGATTTTTGCTAATATTGAAAGCAACGTATGAGAGACATTGTTGATGGTCCAATCCCATTTACACAAAAACATCTATGAATATTTATTTGTATGTGTGGAATAGATCTCATAAAGGACTTAAAGAGACTGGCAATAGAGATTGCCTGGGTCAGGAGTGGAGGGAGTTAGGTGAGTGGGAGAGAGGAGAGGGCAAGACTTTTACTTCACTTTTGAAACTTTTCCATCTTGTACCTTGTGAATATCTTACCTGTTCAAAAGGGTAAATTCTTTTTTAAAAAACATCCCATGGGTCCATCATCCCCCTACCAGCTCAAAGTTACAGCTCTTTGTAACTACCATAGTTCACTGCTAGCAACGTTTTTTTCATGCCTCTCTATGCCTGTGCTATTCCCTCTGCCAGGAACGGTTTTCTCTCTGGTCCTGCCCTGTCGACCTTCCCGATTCAGCTCAAACATCAGTTCCTTTGTGGATTTTGTAGACCTTGCCTCATATAATATGCCACTCCCTTCTGACTTTCCTTTTTCTTTCTTTCAATAAAAACTTAAGATAGAGTTCACATACCATACAATCACCCATTTAAAATATGCAGATGAGTGGGTTTTAGTATATTCACAAAGTTGTGCAGCCTTCACCATGATTGATTTTAGAACTTTTGCATGACCCCAAAAGGAAACCCTTTACCCGTTGGCATTCACTGCCAAACCTCTATCCCGCAGCTTCTGACAGCCATTGATCTCCTTTCTGGCTCTGTGGGTTTGCATCCTCTGCACATTTCATATACACAGAATCTCCAAATGTGTGTTTTTTGTGACCAGCTCCTTTCATGTCAGCATAGTGTGTTCAAGCTTCCTCCATCTTATAGTGTGGACCATTACTTCACTACTTTACTCCTTTTGTTTGTTTGTTTTCTTTTGACACCCAATAAAAGTTTATAGAATAAAATTGAATGAAGAGGGACACCTGGGTGGCTCAGCAGTTGAGCGTCTGCCTTCGGCTCAGGGCGTGATCCTGGAGTCTGGGATCGAGTTCCACATTGGGCTCCCTGCAGGGAGCCTGCTTCTCCCTCTGTCTGTGTCTCTGCCTCTCTCTGTGTGTCTCTCGTGAATAAATAAATAAAATCTTAAAAAAACAAAACAACAACAACAAAAACTGAATGAAGAGTTTTCCAGAACTCATATATTCCCCCACCTTAGCTTCTTGTTTGCAGAGCAATGTTTGTTGTTCATGAGAACTTTCCAAATTAACTGAGTTTGACACAATTACAAAGTTGCTTCGGTGGTGGGAAAAATTGTAATTACTAACACCAGAGTTCCTCTTGGGCACTTTTCCTAGATAGGCCACTTGGGTTGGGCCAGGCGAGACAGCAAGGGTATGGTTTGTACTATTACAACAAAGCACAGCACTGGATGACTGGCCTGCATAAGAAGTCAGTGATTCAAGGTTGGAGAAAAGACTACATAACATGGGGTAGGACTCTAGAACATTCAAAAAAGATATTAGGCAAGGTGCCTGAGTGGCTCAATTTGTTGGGCACCTGCCTTTGGCTCAGGTCATACTCAGGTCGTGATCCCAGGGTGCCTGCTCAGCAAGGAGCCAGCTTCTCCCTCTCCCTGTGTCCCCTGCTTGTACTCTCTCATGCGTTCTCTCTCTCAAATAAATAAACAAAATCTTTAAAGAAAAAGGTATTAGGGAAATAGTTTCTTACAGCAGGGTGGCCAAAGACTTTCAGAACACAGTGGTCTAATACGTGGCTTTAAATTACTCACTTGTGGGACACCTGGGTAGCTCAGCGGTTGAGCATCTGCTTTCGGCTCAGGGCGTCATCCCAGGGTCTGGGATGGAGGCCTACATTGGGCTCCTTGCAGGGAGCCTACTTCTTCCTCTATGTCTCTGCCTCTCTCTCTCTCTCCTCATAAATATGTAAATAAATAAAAATCTTTAAAAAATAAAATACTCACTTGCTCTGACATAATTCAACTTTTCCCCCCTCCCCATTCCCTCCTCCGGTCCCTGGCAACTATTACTCTCTGTCTCTATGGATTTACAGATTTGGGACATTTCATGTGAATGGAATTGTACAATATGTGATCTTTTGTGTCTACCTTTCTTCACTCAGCATTATTTTTTTCCAGGGTCATCCATGTTGGAGGGTGTATTAGTACTTCATACCTTTCTATAGCTAAATAATGTCCTGTATATGGATATATTACATTTTGCTTATCCATTCATCCATTGATGGACATTTTGGTTATTTTATTCTTGCAAGAAACGGATAGTCTCTTAAACTCTGCTTGTACCATGACTGGCACACAGTAGGACTCAATGAACATTTCCCAGCCTGGCGCCATCTCTCAGGTCCTTGGGTGTTGGGAGAGGTTGAGAGGATGTGATTGCTAAACCACCCATGAGTGGGACCCAGGCAATTAGCAGCTCCTCATGCCCTCCCCGTCCTTAGAATGTGCATTCTGGTTGCCTTCCTCACTCCCAGAAGCTGTCTCAAGGACACAGCCTTGAGATAGTGATATGGTGCGGAAATCATTTGGACAGTATACATGACTCAACCCAGTTAAAGCCTCTATATAAACTTTTAAGATTTGGCTGGCAAGTATGGAGATCTACCTAGCCTTGTATGTTAAGTTCCCTTGCTTGTTAAACCTGCCGCCTACTAGTCTGGAGTGATCTGCTTCTTCCTTAGGTCTCTTCCTGCCCTAGTTGTACAGAGGCCAGTTTTCCAACCAACACCAGGGCTGACCCTTGACCCCCATCCCTTTCCCAGAAGCCCTTCCAAGCCCTCTGGAGTAGCCCTGCCAGTAGCCCAGAGCAGGACTCGATGTCATTGCTGAGTCATAGGCTGGAATACAGAGAACACTGGTCTCTTATCTCCGGGGGCCAAGCGCCTAATGACTTCTATTAGAAAACTATGTGGAAGGCCGCATACAGTGATAATGTATCTCCTGAGTAAAAGCTTAATTTACGTCCTCCATGGAACATGCTTGGAGACATTTGATAACAAATGCAAATCTGCAGGCTAAATTCCACTTCTGCTTTCTTTACATTCTGATAAATTGCAGACTCCTGGGCACAGAATTCATCTTGGTGAAGTCAGCATGCAATGTGCCTTAGCATCTGTGTACATGAAGAAAGGAAGTAGGGCATGCTGACCTGTGTGAGCCTGTCCCCAGCAATCTGACCCAGCTGCTTGAGCCTCTAAACCCTGCTTTTCAGGACCATCAAATGAAAACAGAAAGAGAGCAAATTTGGAGTAAATGGGGTCTCAAGTCAATGAACATCTTCATAAAAATGTTCATGCCCTGTGGCGCAGATATCCCAATTCTGGGAATGGACCCATTTTAGTTTGAGTTCCCCCAGAAGTTAATGAGACAAGAATTCAAGAGCAAGCAGTTTATTTGGGAGGGCATGCAGGAAATGGTAGCAGGGGAGAAGGGAGTACATTGCTTTATATGAATTGATGTTTTTATTGGCCATAAATGAATTGAATCTTTGCCCTCCATTCAACTGAAAAGACAACATAACAAGAGAATCCTTATGGTCCCCTTACCCTAAGACAGTTTCATTTCTTTGTGGTTCCTTCAAGTGCTTCTTGCCTTGGAGATGGGTGTTTGCTCAGGCACAACTGTGGTGTGCACATAATTAGTTCATAGGATGCTTCCCACTTAGCTTTCAATGGTAGGACTTTTCCATGTTGCTAAAGGGCTTTGGAATTGGCATGGTGGGGGCTGTGCTCCCTTTCCCTGAATGGACATTTACTACACCATTCCCACAGTGATAGATACTTTGTGCGGTTTTCGTCACTTGTTACATATTCAATTTTGCAATTGTAGTCAACACTGCTGTGAACATCTTTTTGCACTTGCCATTTAGCCTAAGCTATCTCCTGAGGGTTGTTAGCAGGCATTACCAAGGACCCATCTTAACCCCTCACACTTACCACGTGAGGCTTCTAAATGCAAGCCTCTACAGCTTTCTGCCTCCCTGTGCACACAAGGGAGGGGATGGAGGTGCTTGAAAGTTTGTGCCTCTTGTGAAAAACTTTCACCCTTGATTGGCCAGGGTTGGTGGATCAATTCCCCAGATCCCTCAAGATAACTCTAAAGCCCGCTGACAGCCCAACCCACAGCCCAACAGCCAGACTGAGCTTTGATTGCCCATGATGGTAACAGCCTTGATAATGCACCATTAACATCTTCCCTCCCTGTTTCACTTCCCCATACTCTTCCTGGCATTTCCTGGCTTCCCCTCTCAAATAAGCCACTTGCACTTGAATCCTTGCCTGGCCCACAGGATGCAAACATCTTCATGATTCTTGCTATGAACTCAGTGTTTATTTAAACCAGATCAATTATCTTTTAGTTTTTCATATTGCTGATCCCACTTGAGGACTCAAGTCCATTTGCCAGGTCAAATCCCAGGAAACAGGCTCACGTAGCTGAGCTGTGTCTTGCACACTTTCCTGATGGTTTCAATTTTATACTTAGGGATCCATCTCTGAGCAGCTAATAATGACCTCAGGGCATTGGGATGGTGGACTGTATTCTTGGTGGTTTTTTTTTTTAAAGATTTTTTATTTATTCATTCATGAGAGACACAGAGAGGGAGAGAGAGGCAGAGACACAGGCAGAGGGAGAAGCAGGCTCCATGCACGGAGCCCGACGTGGGACTCGATCCCGGGACTCCAGGATCACGCTCTGGACTGAAGGCGGCGCTAAACCTCTGAGCCACCCAGGGATCCCCTATTCTTGGTTTTTTAGACGTGTATGTAGGTCAGTCCTCTGTGTTTGCTAAGCCGTTTGCTTCTATCAGGTGGGTAGACCTGGATCTTGAAGGGCTAGCCAGGAAGAATGGGGTGGAGATAGAGGTAGAGGTGGGGGGAGAGCTAGTAGAAAGAGTGCCTCAGGGAGAGGCCCTATAATACCAATTCCTTATTTCTTGTCAGTACCTCAGAATCAGTATAAACTACAATCCCCTGCATTATCACCCACACAGTATTCTGCCTCCAGTTTCATTCATGCAGTTTCTTTACAAGAGTGCTTCTTTTTGGGGCACTCGGGTGGCTCGGTTGAGCATCTGACTCTTGGTTTCAGCCCAGGTTGTGATGGGATCAAGCCCCACATCAGGCTCTGTCTCAGTAGGAAGTCTGCTTGAGGTTCTCTTTCACTCCCCCTCTGCCCCTGCCTCTGCATGCTCATGCTCTCTCTAAAATTAAAAAAAAAAAATCTTAAAAAAAAAAAAAAAAAATCTTAAAGGGATGCCTGGGTGGCTCAGTGGTTGAGCATCTGCATGCCTCAGGACGTGATTCTGGAGTTCTGGGATCGAGTCCCACGTGGGCTCCCTGCAGGGAGCCTGCTTCTCCTCTGCCTATGTCTCTGCCTCTTTCTCTGTGCCTCTCATGAATAAATAAATAAAATCTTTAAATAAAAAAAAAATCTTAAAAAACAAACGAATGCCTCTTCTTATACATTTGCTCATACATCTGCATCCTTTTCTCAAGTATGGCTCAGCTATAAACCTCGTCTCTGAAGCCTTCTCAGAGCCTACAGGAGTTAACTGCCCTGTCTTCCATGTCCTCATAGCAGTTTAACCTACTTCCATGTTAGCACTGTTTAAAAGTCTCTAGCCATAAAAAAAAAGAGAGAGAGAGAGCAAGAGCAAGAGAGGAACTATGAGCTTGGCTGTAAAAAATAAGTCCATGTATATATAGCCTTTAAAATTTCTACTTTTAAACTGTTTTTGCTTAATGACTATTGTGGGCTCAATTGTGTCTTCCAGAAAGACACGCTGGAGTCCTAAGCCTTGGTGCCTGTGAATGTGCCTTCTTTGGAAATGGGGACTTTGGCGATGTAATCAAGATGAGGTCATGGTGGGTGAAGGTGGATCCAAACACAGTGACAGGGTCCTTATAAGAAAGGGGAGAATCTGAGCACAGAGGGGAAAAGGCTACATGACAACAGAGGCAGAGACTGGAGCCAGGGAACATTAAGAACGGCTGGCAACCACACCAGAAGTTAGAAGAAGCAAGGAGGGATTTTCCCCTAGAGACTTCAGAAGCTCATGGCTTCACTGACACTTTGATTTTGGACTTCTGACCTCCAGAACTGTGACACAATAAATTTCTGTTTAAGCGTTTGTGGCGGTACTTTGTCATGGCAGCCCTAGAAAACCAGTATGATGATGATATAGCACGGAGAGGCCATGTGTCTGTCATTCATTCATTCAGTAAATATTTGTTGAGCCCCCACTACATGCTAGCCACTGTGTTAAACCCTGGATTTTAAACTGGAGAATGACATGATCAGGCTTGCATTTCAGGCAGGTCACCTGGCAGCAGCAGGGAAGGTAGATTGAAGTAGGTGGGATTGGAGGCAGGGAGGCCAGGAGAAGGCTGTTCCCAAGAGGTGAGCAGTAGTGAGGATGGTAGTTAGGGGGCTGGAGGAAAAAAGGAACAATCTGAAGATTAGTTAGGAGGCAGAAATGTCAGGTCTACAGTTGTAAGTTGAATTTTTGTGACACTTCACTGACTGAGCCCTGAGTACAACACCATGGAAGTTAGAGTGTTTCAGCTCAGGCATTAGAAGGTACTTCCTTTTCTACCAATAATGTCCTCTGTGTTTCAGTCTTGTTTCTTCTACCTCCCAGGTATAGCATATTATATAATATTATTTATTAAATAATTATTAAATAATTATTATTTGCTTTCCTTTCTTCCCTATTAGGCTGTGAGTTCATTGAGTTCAGGGCTTATTGATTTTTCCATTTTTCTATCTCTCATACCCAATATGATCTACAGGTAGTAGGACTCTGTGGGATTGATGAACCCTCCTATGTGTTAATGGGGTTAGTCGTGGTCTTTTGTTTTGGTGGTGAAGTTGGCCCTCCAGGAGTCCTAGGGCAGCCCCCCTGCCACTCCCTACGTCCTGCTTCCTGTCCAGGCCTGTGGAGAGCAGTGGTGTTCTGGAACTCACCACTGATACTCTCCCTTGGGAAGGCAGCTGCCACCTCTGCTAGGACTTTGCCTATACCTTGAACCCTGCTATCTAAGATTTCCACATTGTCTGCTCAGTTTGTCATGCTGGCTAATTAAAGGCACCATTTAGAAGCTAACTTAATTGGAAAACTGCAAAGTAATTTAGATATGATAACAGTATCTCCATAAAGGGAAATATTAACTCATTTTTGGCAGTGACTTTGAAAGAGGAGATACAGAATTACAAAATAAGGCTGTTGTGTTGTGATTTTTTTTATAGCAGAAAAACTTTTCGAATTCAGTTTTACTTCTTCACTATATGACTGCTTAATGGATGCAGCACATCCCATGGAAAAAGTGGCCTCTGGAAAGGCAGCCTCCTCTTCCTTGCTGCTTCCCCAGATTATAAGGTAAGAGGATCCCACGCTCATATCTTCCACCCCTCTGCCACATGTGTGATCTATGGCCCAAGGACACAACCTCACCAAACTTCAGCTGCTTCCTCAATAAAAAAGGGGGTAATAATAGTACCTGCCAGATCTGTGCCAGAATTAGAAGATACGGTGTGTGCAAAATACAGAGGAGGGGACTTTGTCTGTGAATGCCTCAACTTCTCCCCACCAAAAGGAGGAGATGAAGGCTTCCTGCTTGCCCAGGGAGCAAGGGAAGCCTCCAAAGGGCAGACTATGTGTGATTCCATACCAAGTCCTGCACCCTCTGGAAGTGAACTCTCTTCTACAGTCTCTGCATCGCTGCTGGAGGCAGTATGGCCAGCTTGTGCAAACGTGCGTGACTTGGGAGAATCCTGGGAAATACTTGACCTGACTTGAGGAAGAGCCCTGCCAGACAGCACCTCCATGGAACTCCCACCCTTCATGGGCTCTCTGCTTCTTGCTGCTTCCCTCTCGGCAACCCCAGCCTCCAGGCCCCAAGTCTGCAAACATTCACCTCTTTCTTCTCTCTATCTCCTGCGTGCCATCTTCCTCTGGCCCCTGCTCACCTCTCCCGCTTCTCTCCTGTCCCAGCCTCATGCCTCCAATAATCATCCAGAGCCATGTGGGGTGGCCATGTGGTGTGATGCCTCTGGATCTGCAACCTTCCCAGGTTCTCTGCTTGGCCAGCTCCCAGCTTCTGGTTTACCATTGCCATTTTCAGGAAGCATGGACATTCCCTGTCTTCACCATGCCCCTTGGCCCTGGAGGACTTCCCCCACTTCCTCTCTGGTGCCACAGCAGGCTGTGTCACCTCTGGTGTGCATCTGCTCCCACTGGATGGGTGGTATGCCATATTTGAGGGACAGATGAATGAATGAGTGAATGAATGAACACATGAGCTATTTCACATTTTTACCATTGCCAACCATGGAATTCTCTGATACTTGTACCCTCTAAACTGACCAGCAGTGTAGCCATAGCTGCCTCTCTCCACCTCAGTCACATATAAATGCCATCTTAGCAGCTCTCCTGCTAGCTCAGCATTGTCAGTAGAACTTCCCCTCATGATAGGGATGTTCTATCTGCACATGCCAGTATGGCAGCTCCTAGCCGCATGTGCCTATGGAGCCTTTGAAATGTGGTTCATATGAACAAGGAATATAATTTCATTGTAATTAATTTGTACTTATATTTATATAGCCAGCTGCATGCTTCTTGTGGCTACTGTAGTGGGGAGCACAGCTAATCTCCCACTTTAATGCCTTCGTTGGACATGATCTCTTGACTTAGGACACCATTGTCTACAGGATGAAGCCCAAATTCTTGCATCCTTGCACAATCTAGTCCCTAAACCACTTTCTGCCCTCATCTCAGTGCTAGCAGAGATGATTAGTGATTCCAAGTATGGCCTCTGGAGTCAAGCTGCTTGGGTTCGAAGTCCAGCCTCAGGGTGCTGGCAAATTACTTAACTCCTCTGAGGGTCACTTCCATTATCTGTAAAATGGGGTAGAATACCTATACTTAGGGTTTTTGTGAGGAGGACATGCATTCCTATGTGCCAAAGGCTTAGAAGAATGCCTGGCACATAGGAAGCTCTCAGAAAATGGCACCTATAAATATCATTATTTCTCTCTGTGTCCCTGGCACAGCCAGCCTGTCCTCCTCACTGTCCCCTCACTAAATTGTCCAGCTCCATGTCATCATTCACACTAGTCCTCCTCTTTGCCTACCCAAACACTTCCCACTCTCAAGTGCACCCCTTCCTCCAGGAAGCTCTCTTTCCCAACCTTCCCTAGCCTGAGCAAACTTTCCTTCCTCAGAACTCCCATAATACTTCTTATCTGTGCCTCTTCTAAAGCAGCTGTGATAGGCAACTAGTTATTACTTACTGTGTAAAATCCTAGACTAGGTCATGAATGTCTATTTTACTTATAGGGACAGGCCAGATATGTATGCATTGTAACTGGAAAAAAATTAGCATTTCTGATTATCATGTTAGCTGATTTTTCTGATTTTTCTCTTTCCCAAGAAAAGAAAGGAGAGGAACATACTCTAAGCTCTCACTTATTCTCAGCACCACAGTGGATATGATGACAGTTTTTATAGTTTAATTTAAACTTGGCAGCCATCTGGTGGGCTAGGTATTATAATTCCTATTTTCAAGATCAGTCAACTGAGGGTCTGAGATTGAAGCAAGAAGCAAGCAATACAGACACTCAGCTAGTAAGTGGAAGAGCTATGGCTCCAATGAAAATGGGTCCCTTGAGGTTGCTGGGGCCAAAGATGGCCCAATAAGGGACCACACCAGCCAGATACCATGTTCACACCTTTACTCAGCCACCCTCAGCTGGCTCTGGGATTTGCACTAACCAATAGAAGGCAGTGAAGTGAAACTATGCCAGTCCTGGGCTCATCCTTACAGGAGACTGGCAACTTCCTCTCTCTTGAAATACTTTTGGGATTTTTCCCACTCATTCCCTGTATGAGTGAAACCATATCACGTTTGTCCTTCTCCAATTGACTTACTTCACTCAGCATAATCCCCTCCAGTTCCATCCACATCAAAGCAAATGGTGGGGAAAATTAGAGAGGGTGCCAAAACATGAGAGACTCCTAACTCTGGGAAATGAACAAGGGGTAGTGGAAGGGGAGTTGGGTTGGGGGGATGGGGTGACTGGGTGATGGGTACTGACGGGATGAGCACTGAGTGTTATACTATATGCTGGCAAGTTGAACTCCAATAAAAAAATATATAAAAATAAATAAGTAAGTAAATAATAAAATCTTTTAAAAAAGAAAAAAGAAATACTTTTGGGAGGCTTTTGCTGCCATGGAAGGAGTCCAGCGATCCTGCTGGAGAGATCCCAAGGAGAGGGTCAAGGACAGGCCCTGAGGCCACATGGAGAGGGAGAGAAGCCAGCCCCAGCCCTCATAGCATGCCAATTGACTGCCAGCTGACTTGCAACCACATAAGGAACCCCAAGTGGTGAAAACAGAAACATTCCCAGCAGAGCCAATGAGCCCACACAATGGAGCCCAGAGAGGTAAGAACAATGACGGTTGCTTTAAGCCACTAAGTTTTGGAGTGGTTTAAGATGAGCTACATGTTCACATTGTCCTGCTCTCTTTTGCACTGGCCAGTTTTCGGTCCACTTGAAGGCAGCAATGCATTATAAAAATTGTCTGTGGGACATCCATTTTTGCTCTCCTACCTCCATCTATTCTTCAACCAGAGACTTCAGCAAGTGGTAAGCATTACTATGTAATGCGGAGGAATACGCACTGACTAGCTGTTGACCTGAATCATGTTCCTTCACATCTCTGAGGCTGTAAAAATAAGGTTGTCAATGACTCCCTGGCAGGGATGTGTAGGAATTAAATAACATACTGCTAATCAGACACCTAGCATGGTACTTGGCACATGTCAAGCATCCAGTGAATGATGTTTATGAGAGGCTGGAGAACAGGCCAGGAGACAGCTCCTACTGGTGACAAGTCTCTTGTCCCACTCTTCCCTTATTAGCAAAGACCTAGAAAGCAGAGGTCAGGCTTTCATGGGGCCAGAGCAATGCCAGAGCTTCCTGAGAAAGAGCAGCTGCTGCTTGTTATCTGTGTTTACAAAGAAGGAGGATGGACATTCAACATGAAGGCTGTCCTGTGAACCACTGCAGGCCCCTCAACCCCTTTGGGAAATGTATGTCCTTTGGGATATGAAGACTCTGCCTCCCAACAAAAAGAACATCATAGGAGTGAAGAAGGCAGAGATTGAGTCTCATTAACTGTCTCTATAACCCCAGAGCCTGGCAACTAGCCAGTGTATGTTCAAAGAAGGCACAGAATTATTTTCCTGCTTCATTCACTGTTTTATTTCCAGCACATAGTAGGTGTTTAGTAAAAATGTGTTGAATGAATAAATGAATGTGGGGATGAATGAATGTTGCACAGCCTGTAGCCAACACTACAGGTTACCTGTCCCAAGCCATTGCCTCTGCTCCTTGCTAATGGATTCCTTGTGTGAGTCTGGTGGCAACATGCTGCCCAGGAAGCCTCCTGATGGGTTTAAGAAAATCAGGGCACTCTGGCTCCTCCTTGTCAGGAATTGGTCTAAGAGTGGTCATGCAATACCGTTTAGCCAATGAGATTTTTTTTTTAAGATTTTATTTATTCATGAGAGACACACAAAGAGAGAAGCAGAGACATTAGGCAGAAGGAGAAACAGGCTCTATTTAGGGAGCCCAACGTGGGACTTGATCCAAGGACTCCCGGGATCATGCCCTGAGCCGAAGGCAGACACTCAACTGCTGAGCCACCCAGGCGTCCCTAGCCAATGAGATTAAGAGAAAAATCTGCTTGGGCAGATTCTGGGAAAGGTTTTCCTTGGCATAAAGAGAGGGAGCTATAAGAAGGAAATGCCTCCTTTATCCCTACCTTGTGTCTCGGCTTTAGCACAGTATTCTGTAAGACATGATTCCTGGGTTGAAGGCAATCACTCATAAGCAAAACTGAGCCCAAGGATGAGAAGCCAGCCCTCTGAGGATGGCATGGTGGTGCCTGATGAGATGGGCCAGATGAGCTTCCTGGCCACCTAGGACCCCCAGATGACTTGATGTCTGAGACAAATGCGCATCCTCAGGGTTTCTGCAGATATTCTGTTACTATCAGCCAGAGCATCTTCCATTAACTTGCTAAACCTTCATGATATCATTATAGGCTGAACTGTGCCTCCCTTCCACCCCAAGATTCACATGTTGGAGCCCCAGTACCTCGGAATGTGACTGCATTTGGAGATAGAGCCTTTAAAAAGATGGTTAAATTAAAATGAGTCCATTTAGGGCAGGTCCTATTCCATCCTGAATGGTAGGTAGCCTTATAAAAAGTGGAAGTTTGGACACACAACCAGGAACAACCATGTAAGGACATAGTGAGAAAAGATGGCCATCTACACACCAAGGGGAGAGGCCTCAGAAGAAACCAGCCCTGCAGACATTTTGATCTTGCACTTCTAGCCGCCTGAAGTGAAAGAAAACAAACCTGTGCTATTTAAGCCGTCCAGTGGTACTTTGTTATGGTAGCCCAGAAAGCTAATACAGATACCCATTGTTATGATCAATTTATTATCCCCATTATCAAAAAATCCTGACCTCACCATGTATTTGTCCCCAGGGTATGGTTGGGGCCTTGGTTTCTCAGTATTATATAACAAGGCAATGATATCAACCCAAGACTGGCCCTCTCAGGTCCTCCACCCATCGACACATCCACCCGTTACTTCATTCAACAAAAATCTAACAAACATCCATCATGTATCAGCACTGAGCGGAATTGTCACAGAGTGTATACTCTGGAGTCGGGCTGCCCAGCTTGGCTTCCTAATTATCTCCTAGCCACTGTGTGACCTGAGGCAAGCAAGCTAGTAATCTTTCCTGACTTTCTGCATCTCTAGAATGATACTAAGAATACTCATCTCATAGGATTATATAAAGTCAGAGCAAGCCGACACACGTAGAGTGCTTTGCAAAGCGCTTGACTCAGAGAAGGCGCTTGATGGATGGGGGTCATTGCTTTGCTGGATGTACAGAACGGACAAGAAAGGAGACACGGTCATGTTTTCCCTTCTGTGATTTCAGTATTGCCCTCCCCACAAACCATGTGTCCTAGGTATTGCCATCCTGTTTCTCAGAGTAAAGTGAGGTTCAGAGGGGTTGTGACAACAGTCACAGCTTTTAAATCACAGCCTTGAGATCCCAACAGGTCTTCTGACCTCTAAGCCTTGAGCTCTTTCTTTTTTCTCCTGCACTAGAGCCTGCTGCTGGTGGTGGTGCAATTTTTTTTTCCTGATCCCATAGTTTACGCCAGACATTCTCATTTAATCCCCACAAGGACACAGCTTTCACAACCTAGGAATAATAACCCTGACATGGATACACATGTTTAGACCAGACAGAAGAATAAGCGGGCAAGTTATGGGATGGAATGGAAAATGTGGGTCAAAGGGAATTCATTGCCTTCTGAGCGAATGGGGAAGAAAGGGTAATAACTGGTAGCTGTTGGGGCCAGGTGCTTTTGCTAGACGCTTGACTTATAATACTTTGAGACTTTGATAGCATTACACCCCCATTTCATGGTTAAGGAAATGGAGGCTCAGAGAGGATGAGGTAGACACATAGAAAAGGGAAGAATCTAAAGGATCTTCCCCTGGACCAGCGATCCTCAATAGCTGCTGAGAATCAGAATCATCCAAGACATTTTTAAGCATACCCAGGGCTGGGCTCCACCTTCAGAGATCCCGCATCAGTGGGTGTGGAGTGACTCTCAGCCCTGGACCCCGGAGAGCCTGCAGCCAGGTGATCGGAGCGCAGCCGGGGGTGGGCGCCCAGCCGGACCAGGCGGACCAGGCAGCTGTCCGGACTGGGCCCTGAGATCCAGGAACGCAGTCCCGGCCCAGACCTGACAGGAACTGTACTCAGCAGCCACGTAAAGACCAGCGCCACACCCTGTCTTCCTCCACCCAGAGACGAAACAGCTGCTTTCTTTTAGCAAGAGAAGTAGAGAGGAGTCCTTTAACTAGTCATCCAACGTTATAGGCTTGAATGTGGATTTTAGGCAATGGCATCACATGAGAGACACAGATACAGGGGAACTCTGAAATCACAGATGGACGTCCTTTCTCCCTCCCATTAGACCAGGAAGTCGAATTGACATTTGTGTGTTTTTTTGGGGTTTTTTGTTTACAATTCCTCATTGTTCTCGAGTAGAGTTTTTGGTTCCCTGTATTTATTTAAATGGGTAAACATTTTATGTTTACTTCTCCAAAAAAGAAATATAATAAATTAAGTTGCTCTTTGCATCTGATTTTTTTTTTTTTTTTAAGGAGAGGGAGGCTCAGGGACCTTTATTCAAAACCAAACCAAAACCCTCTCTCTGCTCAAGAAGTTCCATGTGCAGAAGGAATTCTACTGATTGACACACTTTCGGCTCCCCTAATCCCAGGTCCGGATAGTTTCTCTTCTCTGATAAATCATCTCCACCTCCTGGGCTGGATCATTTCAGGCTGCATATCTGTGCAGAATGCACCCACTGAATTATCCTGCCAATATAAACCCAGCAAAAGACTAGCTTTTCTAGCTTAAGCCAGAAGTGGAACTGGAAAGGGAGTTGGGGGGGGCAGGGGGGACACAATAAGAGGGTTAAAGATTAGCCAGGACTCATGGCTGGGGAATTGACCTTTGACCACAGATAAGTAACACCAGCTTCCCCTCGTGTGTGCAAAGAGATACCAGGTTCTCAGAGCATCAGGAGGAGATGCAAGAGAAGGAAGCTGCAGGAGAGCAGGAAGGAAAAAAAGGAGGAGCCGAAGAGCAATTGCCTTGAACACAGCAGAGTGTCTGTTCACTGTCAGCATCACTCCTGCTCAGCGCCCCATGCCATGGATATAATATTTGGCAGAAATAAGAAGGAGCAGCTGGAACCTGTGCGGGCCAAAGTGACAGGTGAGCATTCCATATAGATGGCTGCCTCTTCTTATATGTTTAAACATACCTTTTTTCTGGTCATAAAAGTAACATTTATTGTAAATTATTTTTGGAAAATCTGGCAAATGATATATAGTGGGGAATGACCCACAAATCAAGACATATTCTCTGTGAAAATCTAGGTGTGCTTTTTATACACAGAAACTGTTTCCAGGGAGAGAGAGTCCTTTTCACTACTTCTGGGTGAAGAGCCCGGGAACACTACAACTGGCACACATACAGTGGAATTATTCTGCAAAGTGTGGCCCGTTCCAAGCTTTGGGTACATTTGTGCAAATATGTGCATCCTAAGTTAAGGAGAGGGAGGTACGCTTCTCATGCCATACCTGTGCTGTGAGAAGCGTACCTGTGCTGCCCTTCCTACATGCACATGCTGGAGGGCATGCAGAGCACGCCCTGGTTTCCTCACAGGTGTTCACTGTGATCTGGGCCTTCAAGTACCTGCAGAACCGTAAGTCAAATGGACCCAGAGTAGGACGCTCTAGGAGAAAATTCTTTTAACAGGCTTTGTGTCTTGTTTTCTTCATCTTTTTTTTTCTCTGTCTCTCTCCTCTTGTGTGCTGCCTCTGAGGATGGGTGAGTGGGCTGGCTCAGTCACACAGGCGGTTTCATCTTCAGAAACTTGGACCTGGGTTTTTTCCTGAGTGAGCATTTCTCTATGAGCAAAGTCAGATTGGAGCTTTTCAACCAAGGAATTGTCTCAGAAGGCTTTTGAAAGAATAGCTTTTATGTTTGTTTTTCTCTGATTACAAAGGTAACATGATCTGTATGTATATGTGTTTTTATGTACATGTGCATATACAAAAACTTGAAAATGCTAATGGGAACACAGAGGGAAATGAAATCAGCTGTATTTCCACCTCAAACACTCCTAATATTGGAGTAGTTTTAAGTTTTTAAAAGATATAGTATAGGCTACAAATATTTTTTCAAAAATAAATGTATATTTTTTAATTTTTTATTTAAAAGAAGCCTCTGATACCTATCCTTTTATGCTCTGGGATGTCATGAACATGTTGCCCATAAGCCCTACATTTAATAATAGCATGGAAATCCTTGGAAACTTTAGAAACCTGGAATTCTAGCACCTGCAGACTTGAGTGGACCCTCTAGATCCAGATCAGCTGCTCTCCCCACCTCCATCTCACAGCTGCAGGCTCACCATCACCTGGGTGCTTAGAATCACGAATTCCTGGGTCCACTCCAGACCCACGGAATCAAATACGCTGCGGGTGTAGCCTAGCAATCTGTGTTTCTACAAGCCCTCTGGCTGCTTCCAAGTATGAGAACCACTGCTGTAAATCACACCTCCCTCCTTGAGGGAAGCTGGAGAGGGGCTGTGACTTGCCTGCAGCCAGTGAAAGACAGGATCCCAACCCTCAGTTGAGGCCTCCAGACCTGGGTCAAGTCTAATCAGTTGGTTTGTGTCCATTAACCAACTGCTAACTAAAGATTGTGCCTATGTGGCCACGTCTACCCACAGAGGCCATGTCCAGGCTTCATGTTGGGTTGTGCATTGTTGGCTCTGAGACCTCCTTGGCCAGTTACTGAAGCATTTCCTGCCTCAATTCTCTCTTATATCAAACTGTCCACATGTGACTTGCCGCATAGGATTGCTGCAATGACTATATGATTTAATGCACCTGCAGCCAGTGCTCAATATGTGTTCTCCTATCTAGGGTTTTGACTGTGTGCTCAGATTCATCTCTCTCTGCTCTGCCTCACCTGCTCCTTCTCCTGCATCTGGGTCTCTGAATAGTCCCATATTCACTTAGTTGCCCAAGGCAGGAGACTTCGTGACACTTCGGGGTGCCCCTCCCTTCTTCCCCATATTCATTCAAACTCCCAGTCCTATCCATTCCACATCCTTCAACTCTCTGTTCTGTTGTTTCTCTCCATCCTCTCTCTGGTCTTCCCACCTCCTCTTGGCTCCTCCTTTCTCCACACTCGGCACCACAGTCAGAGACAACTATTGTCACTCCAAATCTAAGCCTACTCCATTAATACGAGCTGTCCAGAAGAGGCGGATCCTAAAAGACAAAGTAGATTAGCAGTTGTCAGGAGGACAGGGCTTTGTTTTGGGGTAATGGAATGTTCTGGAACTAGATGGTGATGGTTGCATAACATTGTGAATATATTAAAAACCTCCAAATGGTACACTTTAAAATGGTGGATTTTTCTATGTGAATTTTATCTAAAAAAAAATTGCACATGCACAAAAATCTGATCCTCTCATTCCCTGTTTTAACTGACCAAGCTGTCCCATTCTTCTGAGCATCTAATCAAAGCCCTTGGTGTTGTCTCATTGACCTTTTTCACTTGGTCCCTGCCTAGCTCTCCAACCTCAATACTTATGGCTTCCTCATTTGAAAATTACAGACCAGGCTTGCTAAACAACTGACACATCTCCTGGTCTTTGAACTGGACTTTGAGCTGGACTTTGAGCTGGACTTTGAGCTGGTCTTTGAGCTGGTCTTTGATCTCTTGGTTCAAGTTCCTCCAGAGATAAGAATTCAGATATAGGGATGTCTGGGTGGCTCAGCGGTTGAATGTCTGCCTTCAACTCAGGGTGTGATCCCAGTCTGGGGATTGAGTCCCGCATCGGGCTCCCTGAGAGGAGCCTCCTTTTCCCTCTGTCTGTGCCTTTGCCTCTGTCTGTCATGAATAAGTGAATAAAATCTTTTTTAAAAAAAAAAAAGGATTCAGATGTAAGTAGTTTATTTGGGACATGATCCCAAGAAACCTGGGAGGGAAACCAATAAAAGGGGCATTGTCAAGCCACTGACCACTGTGAGCCATCAGAGCAGAACCCTCTGGGAATAGTGTAAAACATGCCTCATATTGCCTCAGCTGAGGGCAAGGAAGTGGTGACATGTGATGCCCAACTCCCCATCCATCTTTGGCTGACAGCCACTTCCAGAGACATTACCTCCAAGGTGTTCCAGCTTGCCCAGCGTATGGGCAGAGTAGCTCCCACAATGAAAACAAAGCCCTCAAGCAGAGAGCTGAAGATAGTTGCAGAAAGCAACTTTCAAGGAGAGGTCATTGTTAAGAAGACAAAGTGAGGCATCAACAGCATCTGCTCCAGACCCTACCCCTAGAGCAGTGCCATTCAACAGAGGTGTAATGCATGCCCACATGCATGTGGTTTTAAACTTTCTAATAGCCACACTCTAAAAAGTAAACAAACCTATTACTTATATAATTTTAAAAAGCTGAAAAATATACAGTGATCCCTCTATGTACAAAAAAAAGACAAACCAGTGAAATTAATTGTAAGAGTATATTTTATTTAAAGCAATATATCCAAAATATTTTAAGTTCAACAAGTAATATTTTTTAAATTGCTAATAAGATATTTTACATTTTTTTTCATACTTAGCCTTTGAAATCCAGTGTGAATTTTACATTTACAGCACATCTCCACTTGGACTGGCCAGGTTTCAAGTGCTCAGTGGCCACATGAGGCTGTGACTACTGTATCGGATAGCACAGTTCTAGAATGTTCTTTCCTCATGCCTTTTTGAGGCCAACACCTACTCCCCCTCAAGACTCAGTAGCTCTTCCAGGACACAGTCCCCACCCTCCAGCTCTCACCCCACCCGGGGATGAGATTCTGTTCCATGCAGCCCCCTTTGCTGAGCCTGTCACATTGCCTTTACCGTGTTGTGGTTTGAGTGTCTGTTCATCCATCTGCTCTATGGATGGTGAGCAACTTGAAGAGAGGGATGACGTTGGCTCATCTTGGTATCCTCAGTGCTGGCACAACTCAGGCATATCCCACCCTTTCTGGAAATAACTGCTAAAGGAATGAATGAGTACAGTGAGTCGTGTTGGGACGGTGGCCTCAATTCCTTTCCATGGCTGTGTCTCAGAGATTTTTTGGTTGGGACATGAAAACTTGGAAACAAAACTTCCTTTCTCTTAACAGGCAGGATTCCAACATGGCTGCAGGGCACCCTGCTCCGTAACGGGCCTGGAATGCACACAGTGGGAGAGACCAGATACAACCATTGGTTCGATGGCCTGGCCTTGCTCCATAGCTTCACAATCAGAGATGGTAAGAGCACTGTCTTGGTTTGCCATTGCTGCTGTAAAGACAGCCACAAATTTAGTAGCTTAAAACAGCACTAATTTATTCTTATAGTTGTAGAAGTGAGAAGTCAAAACTGGGCTAAAATCATGGTGTTGGAAGCTCTAGAGTGACAGTCCATTTCCTTGCCTTTTCCAGCTTCTAGAGGCTGCCTGAATTCCTTGGTTTGTGGCCCCAGCTGCATCTGCAAAGGGCAGCCGAGCCTCTTGCACACCTGCTCTCTCTCTCTCACTCTCCCTATCTCCCTCGCTTCCATAATCACATTTCCTTCTTTGACCCTCCTGTCTGCCTCTTAGAAGGACCTTTATGATGGATTGAGCCCAACCATATAATCCAGGAACATCTGTCTCAAAATCTTTAATCGTATCTATATTGCCCTGTAAGGTAACAAAGTCACAAGTTTCAGGGATTAGAACATGGACATCTTGGGGAGACCATTATTCAGCCAACCATAGGCACAAACCCCCCTAGAAAGGCAGCCAAGGCTCTCTTTCAAAGAGTCCAACCTGCAAATGATACACATTCTCAGTAAGATGAGCAAGAGCAGGAGGAGATTACTGGCTTTGGACTCAGACGTGCCTCAAATTAAAATAGGAAGAGCACAGAGCTGAAAGGAACAGTATGTTGCTCAGTAGGCAAGGGAGAGCCAATCACTCAAGCAACAAGTTCAGTGCCTTTCCTAGGGGGAGATTGAATGGCTGAATAAGGCAAAATTCTGGGTTCAGGTGACTGGCTCATGAGGTGGATTGTAAACTCTTTGCTGTTGGCTGTTGAGCTGGTGTATGTCACAACAGCATGCTCTGAGTTCTTAGAGAAGTCCAGGATGGGTCACACAAGGCTTTCAGAGGCTCAGGGTCACATGCTGGGGAAGTTCGTGTCCCAGTGCTTCAGCTTGGTGACATTTTTCTTTAACCTCTGTGTTCCTCACCGGGACACCTGCACCCCGATGTTTATAGCAGCAATGTCCACAATAGCCAATGTGGAAGGAGCCTCAGTGTCCATCGAAAGATGAATGGATAAAGAAGATGTGGTCTATGTATACAATGGAATATTCCTCAGCCATTAGAAACGACAAATACCCACCATTTGCTTCAACGTGGATGGAACTGGAGGGTATTGTGCTGAGTGAAATGAGTCAATCGGAGAAGGACAAACATTATATGGTCTCATTCATTTGGGGAATATAAATAATAGTGAAAGGGAATAGAAGGGAAGGGAGAAGAAGTGGGTAGGACATATCAGAAAGGGAGACAGAACATGAAGACTCCTAACTCTGGGAAACGAACTGGGGGTGGTGGAAGGGGAGGAGGGCGGGGGGTGGGGGTGAATGGGTGATGGGCACTGAGGGGGGCACTTGACGGGATGAACACTGGGTGTTATTCTGTATGTTGGCAAATTGAACACCAATAAAAAATAAATTTATTATTAAAAAAACAAAAACAAAAACCTCTGTGTTCCAGCATGAAAAACTGGTACTTCACCTGCCTTGGCCTCTGTTTCCTCCTCAGTAAGAAGAGCTTGATGATCCTCTCTGGAGAGCTGTCTGATAGTTAGAAGGACCAGGTATCTAGCAAGGGCCTGACACCTGGTAGGCACAGAATAGATTAAAAACCACCATCATTGTTGCTGCATTTAAATCCCATCTTTATCTGAGCTAACATGTACCCAAGCTGTGTGACCTTGGCCAAGTTACTGACCCTTTCTGTGTCTGTCTCCCTATCTGTAAAATAGAGATATCAGAGTTGCTGCAGAATTTAAAGGCATTAATATGAGTAAGGAGCTTTGTATAATGCCTGGCACATAATACATGCTTAATAAGCATTCCCCCCCCTTTTTTTCTTAATTACCTTCTCTTCTAAGCCAGTCAGCAATTATTTTTTTGAATACAGACTCTATACCGGTGGCTTGCTCTAAGACTTCATGAATAGAGACCCCATGTGTGAAAACCATGAGCTCTGAGTTTGCAAAAACCCAACAGATTTTACTGAGACTCAGCTACAGAGTGGGTGGGTCCATGTTTCCTGACAGCCCTAAGCCTTAATAATCCCCTCCTTTTCTAGACACAAGTTACCAATGATTCATGGGGAAATAATGCTGTTTTGGATGACATGTACAAAAAGTAAAAGTACACTGGCTTCCTTTCCATGAGTCCCTGCTTCACTGGGCTGGTCCCAGTTTCCTTTGTGGTCCATTTCAGGTGCTCACATTAGTGCTGCATGGGAGGTGTGCTTGTCCCATCTTTGCAGATGTGGAAATGGGAACTTTAGAAAGGTTTAGTGACTTACCCAAGCAAGGTCACTGAGGTAGGGCTGAAATCTGACTTGTGTTGTCTAGGGTTCAAGTTTGCAACCATCCCTGCTCTCTTCTCCCGATCCCTACACATCCCCCTCAGAAACGGCAGATAGCTTAAGTGGCCCTTCTCAGCTTACTTAATGGTGGCTTTCACATGCTTCCATAGAGACTCCAGAGACAGGAGAACCAGCAGGGCATAACCAAGCCATGGCTGTCTTGCAGAAGCATGGCTGCCATCCACCAAAAGCCTTGAGTGGGCTAAACAGGCACGTGACTAAAGTTATCCCACAGCGTTTAGACTTTCTGAAAGTCTCTAGAAGATTCTCAAACTAAAAATTCATTGTCAAAGGTAAGTAGCCATTTTGTCTTTTTTTATGGGATGATCAGTCAGATGTGACCACAAATGGAGACAAGAGAGGCGTGGGAACAAAGCCTATTATACTCACAGGTCCTAGGAGGCACAGCATCTCACACAGGCCCACAGTGGATAGCAGCAGGGTGCTCCAGAGGTGGAAGACAGGAGCAGAGGGAGCACATAGCCCGTAGCCTGTCCTAGGGTTTCCAAGGGAAAGACAAGATGGGGCAGATTAAATACTTAGGATCAGCTAGTGTGAATAGTGTTGGCAGGCTTTGGGCTCCAGGGGTGGTCTCTGGTTGCCTGGCACCTAGCCCTGGGGTGATGAAGGCAGAGGAATATTGCCTCCTGGAGTGCATGAGCCAGGTAGAGGGGATCTGGCTGTGGATTGGTTAGTTTTCATCTCAGAGACATGCTGGGCCCTTTGCTACTTCTAAGAATTGGCTAATCCAGGGAAGGACCATCTCCCCCAGCTGGAAAGGTTTTTTAAGATATCAAAACATAATATACAGAAAATTTAAAAACCATATGCAACAGCATGAAAGACTCAATTCTATGTGTGATCTGGGAACTGGCTGGAAAATAGGAAGTACAGAGAGTCCACTCAATTACTTGCCCTTCCCCATCCTGTTCTTGAACCTGGCCTATGTCGAAGGCATATGCCCCACTCCGCTTTCAATGGTCAGCTTGCCTTTCTCCAGCCTGGTGTGGGAGGCCCCAGACACAGGGTTTCTGTTCAAATTGTTGTGTGTTCATTACCCAGCACTGGGCCTGGCCCGGAGCGGCACTAGAAAACTATTTATGGAGCCCAAACAAGGTGAAGGTTGTTTTGGGAGAAGGAAGCAATATGATCCCAGTTGATCTCTTCAAATTCACTACAGGAAGTGCTTGCTGGCCACTGGCCCAAGTGCTGCATGCCCACCCACAACTCAGTCCTCACGACAGCTCCTGAGGAAGGTACTTCTCGATTTTACAGATGAGTCTGAAGCCCAGAGAGGCCAAGTAACTTGCCCAAAGACACACAGCTAAGAAGTGGTGGAGGTCAGGTATAAACCCAAAGCTCTCTAAATCCAGAATCCCATGTAAGCATTATGCAGTTCTGCTCTACTTCCCCCTCCTGCTGGCGACCTTCTCTCCTTGTCTCTCCAGCCCAATCCTCTCCAGGCTATCAGATTGCCAACATTGGTGTAGGATAGCCTGGCCTCATCTCTCCTCTCCTCTAGAACTCTCAATGGTTCCCCTTTCTACTCCTCAAGTAGAAACATAAACCAAAAATGTTAAGTACTACTATACCTGATCCAAGAAGACATGCATAGAGTAAGCAGTGTTCTCTGATTTACAGATAACACAAAGCCAATATTTCTCTAAGGTGGTTTGTGTACCTCTTATATCGGAATCCCCTAGGATTAAAGCTGCAAATCCTGTGACCCCACCAAGAGCTGAGTGAATCATAATCTGAGCATCGGTGTTTCTAACACATTTCCTAGATGGCCCTGAGCACTGAGGTTTCAGAAAACCTTCACAGTAGGCCTCCAGCCTAGCTGTCCTGTCCCACCCAAGACCAAGTTCATCAGCATGCCGTGGAGGTGGGGGTCAGGCTTCTGCCACTGTTTCAAAGCAGCAGGTGATTTAGTGTACAGCCAGCATGGAGAACCGGCAGTGCCAAACCAGTAAGAAAAGACTGAAATAAGGAAGCAAAAAGATAGAAAAATTGTTTGTGGCCTTCAGCAGAAGCCAGTGAAATTTAATGCTTTAAAAACATAACAAAAGGACGCCTGGGTGGCTCAGTGGTTGAGTGTCTGCCTTGGGCTCAGGTTCATGATCCTAGGGTCCTGGGATTGAGTCCCACAACGGGCTCCCCACAGGGAGCCTGCTTCTCCCTCTGCCTGTGTCTCTGCCTCTCTCTCTGTGTCTCCCATGAATAAATAAATAAATAAAATCTTTAAAAAATAATAAAATAAAATATAAAACCTAACAAAGATTTAATTAAAGGAGGCTGAGTGGAGGAGAAACTGGACAGAGGATATACAGGAATGTTCTTTTTTTAAGTCAAAAATTATTTCAATTTTTTTTAAAGCATGAAGCCCAATGCATGGCTTGAACTCACGACCCTGAGATCAAGATCTGAACTGAGATCAAGAGTTGGACACATAACCGACTGAGCCACCTGGGTGCCCCTAAAATTATTTCAAAATTAAAAATTTGTTATAAAGCACGCATAGAGATGAATGAACCCAAGTCTCCCTCAGCAGTACACTCAGTAATTTTTTATTAAGAGGCAAGGTCATTGTCTCACGAGAATTTGAATATGTGAATTCCAAGAGCCAGCATCACCAAGGTTTAGAGACAAAAGCCCTCCAGAACTTTGTCTGTTCTGAAGCTTTTTCAATTATTATAGCTTTAAAGTAGCTTTTTGGAAGTTTGCTTAAAAGGGAGATAGATATAGATCTACCTCTAAATTCTCCCACTCCCCCCAGAATATCAAACTCGACCCAGTTCTAGAAGATTCCAGGCAGGAGCACATCTGTTTACTTGTGTCCCTTAGAAGGAATGTAGCTAATTGGGGCTCACCAGGGAGGGGGCTTCTGGGGAATGTTTGTTGTCCTCTAATCTCAGCTTCAGAGTTAGTGTCAGCCTTGAGCTGTTCCAGAGGCATGTTTTCCTATGGCCCTGAGCCCTCTGTGTGTGCTCTGGGCTGGCTGTTTATAGGAAATGGGCGGCCTGCTGACAGCCTGCCTGGGATGGGTGTTTACATTTCAAGTGAACATAATTCAGCATTTTAGGCAAAGCAGCTTAGCCAGTGCTTGGAGGTGGCGAACCTCAGAGTAAGTGACCAGTGAAGGACAGGCTGGCTCAGGGGGAGACCAGGAGGGCCCTGAAGTAGGTTCTGTGTAGCAGGTGACCAAAGACCAGTCTGTATGCCCTCACCAACCCCCAGCTGAGTCTTCCTGCCTCCAGGATTTTGGTGGACAATTCAAAATTCCCACAACCATTACTTAGCAAGTGCATGCTGTGTGCCAATGGGCCAAACTCCTTTTATCATCCCATCTCATTTAAAACTGCCAGTCCTATCTGGGGAGGGCTGTGTGATCCCTAATTTCTAGCTGAGAAAAATGAGGTTCAATGACATAAAGAGACTCACCCAGGATCACATGGCTTGGATTAGGACTAACCCCAGAACCAAAGCCTTGCCCACTCTACCTATTGCATCTTGAGAGCATATGTAGCTTTTATTGAGCACCTACTATATGCTGAGTGCTTTATAGTCCTTAAACCTCACAGCAACTCCATAAGGAATGTGTCATGATCCTCCCATCGGAGCGGAGAGGACCAAGTCTTGCCTTGGACATAAGGTCAACTGCATGGTTTGTAGATACCAGAACAGGATTCATAGCTACATGGAGACTTGAATCCCCTCAGGAGTAGAGATATGCCTGCCCTGCTCACCCCTACTTCCTGGCCCACTGAGGTGATTAATACACACTGGTTGAATGCACAAACCCAGTTCCAGGTTAACCCAAAGCCATTCCTACCTATTTCTTCCTGTTGCCCCAGAACAGAGCCCCGCCTCCTGAAATATCTCAGTGATACTTATTTTCAGAGCAGCCACCTCTGAAAAGATGTTTGAGAAGAGGATAGATGGTTATCTGCACCTGGACACACACAGTTTGCCTCCCAAAGGCTGGAGAAAGAACTAGAAGGTCTTTCATGGTCTTTTCCAATTTTATGAAGACTAGCATCACCATTATTGCTATTATTTCCATCTAGGTGCACAGGTTGGAAACAGACACTCACGTCCTTTGGAGACGGACATGAAAACACAATCCTGAGGGCAAAACTAGTTGAGGCTATTCCAAGTCAAGATAGTGGCTCTCTGGGTCAGCAGGGGGTGGGTGGGGAGGGTGGGCTGGTGACTGGACAAGCTGTGTGGGGCTTCCAGGGGTTCTCATGTTCTGTTCATTAGGATGTAGTTCTTCATATGGGTCTGTTCAGTTTGCAAAGCTTCATCAAGCCATGCAGTCACAGCAGCACATCTCCTTAGATGTGTTTTTATTAACAATGATCAAACAGACTGGTCAAATGGATGGTGGTGGCTGTGTCAGCTTTGAATGCAGGTTACCCCTTCCTAGCTGTGTGGCTTAGAGTGAGGTGCTTAACCTCTCTGTGCCTCCATTTTACCAACTGAAAATGGGTCTGCAGAGCCACGAGTGCCTAGGCCCTTTGTACTTCGTTTGGTAAGAAATGTAAAACCTTCAAGCATTGTTTAATTTTGTTTTATTTTGCTGTTAATTAGCAAATGACATTAGGTTGATTTTTGTCTCCTAAAGAATGCATTTCTAGTTGGTGTATTCTATACACTTCCAATGTTTTAGAATTCACCAGAAAATACACATAAAGTGTCCACACAGTACTTAGCACATGCATGCTCAATAGTGCTCTTAGCACTATTTCCTTTCTTAGATATAAAGTCACCAGACAAGAATTTCTTGGGAAGGTATTCTCTCCTAAGCCCATCATTGTGGCAGTGGATACAAGAAGGATATTTTTCTGATCAAGTCTTATTTTATGGGAATGAAATGTCAGTATGGCCTGGCCCTCCTTTTTTGCATATTATAGTTGTACCCACATTGGAAGCATGTATTAGACTACAGCAAGGTATGTGCTCTTTGTGGAGGGGAAGGGGTGGGAATCAACATGTCACTTGCTAATTAACAGCTAAATTAAATTAAATTTTTTTTTAAGTACGGATTTCAAATTGTATGCCAAATCAAGTTTAAAGGCCTCATGTATTCCAGTTGGGCCCTGTCCTTAACCTCACCTCATTCATGCTGCTCCCAAGCCCCTACCTCATGCTGAAGCCCATCTTGACTCAGCCCTTGCAGGAGGTGGGGTTGCTTTTCCATCTCCAGGCCTTTGCTTTCAGAGTTTCTAGGAAGTGTGAGTGGAAATGCTCTACTCTCTCCCCTACTGGCACCTCCTTGATCTATTGTGGGCAATAATTTTACTCGTCTTCAAAGGGCCATTTCAAGTGCCACCCGCCTGAGGAAGTCTTTCCTGACCCATCCACTCCCAGCTGGGCTTCCTCAGCTCTCTCTTCTTCTCCCCCACCCCTGCCGCCATTCTCTTCCAGAAGGAACCTGTGAATATACTACAAAAGTGTCTTTAAGTTAAGGGCCTTGAAGGTGGGGAGATTATCCAGGTGGGCTCAGTGTAATCACAAGGGTCATTACAAGGGAAAGAGGAAAGTCGGATTCAGAAAAGATGTGACCACAAGCCAAGCAATGCAGGCAACTTCTAGAAGCTAGAAAAGTCAGAGATGGACACCTTGCTTTTTAGCCCTGTAAGACCCATTCAGGCTATATCTTCCAAAATGGTAAGATAACAGATTTGTATAATTTTAAGCCACTAAGTTTGTGGTGATTTGTTACAGCAACTATAGGAACCTAAT
Source organism: Canis lupus baileyi (assembly GCF_048164855.1). Taxonomy (NCBI): domain Eukaryota; kingdom Metazoa; phylum Chordata; class Mammalia; order Carnivora; family Canidae; genus Canis; species Canis lupus. The sequence goes on from NC_132840.1 coordinate 18,347,982, forward strand.
ATGGATCTAGAACCATCCAGCACATTTTCAGGTTGGTCTTGATGAACTGGTCCACAGTCCCTGCTTTTATGCAATGACTTAGATTTTCTCCAGAGTCTACATAAATTAGACACCCACACATGTACTGGCCCTCTCCCATATACAGAATCAGGTGCCAGGTCACCCTCTGGTTGGAGTAGGTATCAAATGTTACTCTAGGGGCTGAAATGGTCAATGGACGGTTTCCAAGGCTGAACCAGCTCCTGGGGAAAACTAGGCAAAGTATGAGGCCTTCTGGACCAGTCCTCCAAACCTGACCTTCTCTGGAGGGATGCTAGCATATTGGAAGAGATGGTCAATGGGCCTCAGCACCTCTTGGCAAGGCAACTGAACGTGTCTGAGCCTCAGTCCCTGCTGTGTAAAATGGAGCTTCTAGGGATGCTTACCTTACCTTGTTGTCTCAAGTGAGGAAATGTGTGTGAAAGCTCATCGCAAATACTCCTTGTATCCAGCACTATTAAAGGAGATTGTCCTAGTGGACTCGACTCCCCTTCCCATAATACCCCTAGAACTGCTGAGATTGACCTTAAAGCTCTGTAAAGGTGTCAGCACAGGATGATTCTGTGTCTTCTCTTTCAGGTGAAGTTTATTACAGGAGCAAATACCTGAGAAGTGATACCTACAAAGACAACATCGAGGCCAACAGGATTGTGGTGTCAGAGTTTGGAACGATGGCCTACCCAGACCCCTGCAAAAACATATTTTCTAAGTAACTGTCCATTTTGAATCTAGTCATGCTTTTCAATATCCACCAGCATGTGCTCCTCTGACAATCCTCTTTAGGGCACATGAAAACCTTCACCTGGCTGGGCTTTCCCTCTATATGCCACATAGTTCTGGATCACTGATAGCAAGAGTGGCAAAGAGCATCTGACAGATTATTAGGTATTTTTCCATGTGGCTGGTAGGAGAGCCATATGGTAATTATCTCTCAAAATTATAAACACACGTTCTCTTCAGGCTAGAGATAGGCTTGCTCATGGCTGGAATGGCAAACTTATAACCTTATCCATAGCTGCATCATTTGTTATAATGAGGAACTGAAAATAACCCTAATGTTCATCAACACAAGGGTAGTTCATAAGAGTGAAACTGTACAAGAAAATATCAGGCAGGAACAACAACAACAACAAAAGTGATGAGGATCCTGTCTATGCACTGAATGGAGAGATTTCCCAGATAGCTTATTGAGTGGTGGGCGCAGGGCAGAACAAGGTGTAGAAAGAGCATATGATATGTTTTGTGTTAGAAGAGCATGAGGAAATCTGGATTTATTTTTGGTTGTATGTGTGCAGAGAAAGTGGGAGGGTCTGTAAAGTGGGAAATTGGCAAATGAGAGAAAGAGGGAGAGATTTTTAGTTGGATACGTTTCAAATCATCTGGGCTAGGATGACTATGAATATATTACACACTTGATGATTAAACTCTTGGCTGGGGAATCAGACCCACCGTCAGGATCTCGTGCTTGATACTCTTCGGATATAGAAGAGTTATGAAATGTGCTAGCAGTAGACTGCCCAGAGATGGAAGAGTGCTCCTGCTTTTCAGTAACTGACGTCATCTTTCTAGTTCCAGGATCCAGTGCTGGGGCTGGCACACAGCAAGCACTGAATTCACATTTGCAGGTTGGGGAGGAGCCAAGCAGGAAGCGGGGAGGGGGAGAGAAGGAACACAAAACCAAGGCTCTCCTAGGGCAGTTTTCTTGCTTCACTATTCGCCAGCAGGGGGGGCACTAACCAACACATGGATCCAGGATCTTCTGATCAAAACAATGATGAGTTTTTTTCCCCCATAATTTGTTTGCTTTCCTTTAAAGAAAAAAAAAATTAATTTCCTGGACAAATTCAAAATGTCCATTGTGGACTCTTATTCCTTCCAAAAGTAAGGATTATCTGTTTTGCTAGTCTTAGGAGGCCATTATGGATGGATATGTATGACTTCTGTAGAGCTTTTTTTTTTTTTTTTTTTTTCTGTAGAGCTTCTTAAAATACTTTGGAACAGTTTGGCTATTGTGGACATTGCTGCTATAAACATCGGGGTGCAGGTGTCCTGGCGTTTCACTGCATCTGTATCTTTGGGGTAAATCCCCAGCAGTGTAATTGCTGGGTCATAGGGCAGTTCTAGTTTTAATTCTTTGAGGAACTTCCACCCAGTTTTCCAGAGTGGCTGCACCAGTTCACATTCCCACCAGCAGTGCAAGCGGGTTCCCCTTTCTCCACATTCTCTCCAACATTTGTTGTTTCCTGTCTTGTTAATTTTCACCATTCTCACTGGTATGAGGTGGTATCTCATTGTGGGTTTGATTTGTATTTCCCTGATGCCCAGTGATGTGGAGCATTTTCTCATGTGCTTGTTGGCCATGTCTATGCCTTCTTTAGTGAAATTTCTGTTCATGTCTTTTGCCCGTTTCATGATTGGACTGTTTGTTTCTTTGCTGTTGAATTTAATAAGTTCTTTATAGATCTTGGATACTAGCCCTTTATCTGATGTTATTTGCAAATATCTTCTCCCATTCTGCAGGTTGTCTTTTAGTTTTGTTGACTGTTTCTTTTGCTGTGCAGAAGCTTTTTATCTTAATTAATTCCCAATAGTTCATTTTTGCTTTTGTTTCTCTTGCCTTCATAGATGTATCTTGCAAGAAGTTGCTGTGGCCAAGTTTATTTTTTTTTTTTAATTTATTTATTTATTTATTTATGATAGTCACACAGAGAGAGAGAGAGGCAGAGACACAGGCAGAGGGAGAAGCAGGCTCCATGCACCGGGAGCCCGACGTGGGATTCGATCCCGGGTCTCCAGGACCGCGCCCTGGGCCAAAGGCAGGCGCCAAACCGCTGCGCCACCCAGGGATCCCCTGTGGCCAAGTTTAAAAAGGGTGTTGCCTGTGTTCTCCTCTAGGATAGTGATGGATTCTTGTCTCACATTTAGATCTTTCATCCATTTTGAGTTTATCTTTGTGTATGGTGTAAGAGAGTGGTCTAGTTGCATTCTTCTGCACATGGCTGTCCAATTTTCCCAACACCATTTATTGAAGAGACTGTCCTTTTTTCCAGTGGAGAATCCTTCCTACTTTGTTGAATATTAGTTGACCATAGAGTTGAGGGCCCATTTCTGGGTTCTCTATTCTGTTCCATTGATCTGTGTGTCTGCTTTTGTCCCAGTACTACACTGTCTTGATGACCACAGCTTTGTAGTACAACTTGAAATCAGGCATTGTGATGCCCCTGGCTCTGGTTTTCTTTTTCAATATTCCCCTGGCTATTGATTCCACACTGTGGAAGGAGCCTCAGTGTCCATCGAAAGATGAATGGATAAAGAAGATGTGGTCTGTATATACAATGGAATACTACTCAGCCATTAGAAAAGAGGAATATCCACCATTTGCTTCAACATGGATAGAACTGGAGGGTATTATGCTGAGTGAAGTAGGTCAATTGGAGAAGGACAAACATATGGTTTCATTCATTCGGGGAATATAAAAAATAGTGAAAGGAAAAATAGTGAAAGGGGAAAGGAGAGAAAATGAGTTGGAAATATCAGAAAGGGTATAGAACATGAGAGACACCTAACTCTGGGAAATGAACAAGGGGTAGTGGAAAGGGAGGTGGGCGGGGGGATGGGGTGACTGGTTGATGGGCACTGAGGGGGGCACTTGACGGGATGAGCACTGGGTGTTATACTATATGTTGGCAAATCAAACTCCAATAAAAAAAAATACAAAAAAAAATACTTTGGAACAACCCACTAGCTCTTAGTGTCTCTCGTGTGGGAGACCTTTGGATTTTTGAGAGCCCAGGAGGGTTCAGTTGGTGGCCATCTTGTCCCAGATGACTCACTTCTTAGCTAATTCAACATGGTGGTATCTTTGGACAACTTGATACTGGAGTCCTCCAGATTCCTCAAGTGATCTTTTGGGACCCCAAACTTTTCTCCCTTAATTGAAGTAGAGTATTTTAAGTGGTAGGAAAACTTAAAGCCATCTTAAGTAGAGCTTTCCAATTGGGTAGACACAGCCATTGATTTGCTATTGATCTGCTTTCCCCCACAGAGCTTTCTCCTACTTGTCCCATACCATCCCTGATTTCACAGACAATTGCCTGATTAACATCATGAAGTGTGGGGAAGACTTCTATGCGACCACAGAGACCAATTACATCAGGAAAATCAACCCACATACTCTGGAAACCCTGGAGAAGGTACTAGTGAATCTACTACAACCAGCATTAATTCCTGGCTTGTGAAAGGGACCCCGGGTGGAGCCATGTGGCCTGCAGGAACTCATGAGGGGCTGCCCCTCCTCTAATGCTATTGGATCCTGAGCCTCCCCAGTACAGCATTTAGCACTATATTCTAAGCTCCCTTAGGGCAGAGGCTGTGTCATTTCATTTCTGTGTCTGTGTTTGTTCTTAGGACTACTAAAACAAAGTACCAAAGTACCAAAAACAAAGAATCAAAGTTCTGTTAGGACAACAGAAACTTATTATCTCACGGTTCTAGGGGCTGGAAATCTGAATTTGGGGTGTTCATGGAGCCATGCTCTCTGAAGGCTCTAAGGGAAGATACAGGCTTGCCTCTTCCAGCTTCTGATGGCTGCCAGGAATCCTCAATGTTCCTTGGCTTATAGATGCATCACTCCAATACACATCATTGGAGTAGGGCCCTCCTCCATCCAGAATGACTTTATTTTAACTTGATTACATCTACAAAGGCCCTGTTTCCAAATATACGTACCAAGGATTGGGGCTTCACCATATCTTTTTGGAAGACACAATTCAACCCTTAACAGTGTCCACTGTCTTGGCACAGAGTGGGAGCTTAATGGGAGTTTGAACGATTGTACCAAATTGTCTGGAGTTGAGTAGCCCTACCTTGTATTGACCTGAAGAGGGAGGTCTTAGGCAGAGAGCAAAGAGACAAAAATAAATGTCCAAGCAGATATCTTTCCTGGGCTGAAGCAAGTCAACATTTTCATGAAAATCAATAGACCCACTCATTTTTCTCCAGCTGGCTATTCAAAGCCTCAATGTCTTCTCCATACATTTTAATGATCTGTTAAAGGGAATGCTTTTCTTAGCTGTGAAATTATGTCCAGCACCTTTTAAGCTGAGCGGCATCGGTCCAACTGATGTATGCTTTCCACAAAGCCTCAGAGAGGAAATACTAAGAGAGAATGAAGCCTTCCCTGACTTTTGGCTGGAGGTCGTGCTATTCTGAGGGAGGAAAGGAGGACAGTTGGTTCCCCGGCCATGCATTATTCTGTGGCTGTGCCCTGTTGGGAGTTGTTGGGGGTGGTCATTATTGAGCTTGTTAGTCGTTTGGCTTTGACCAAGTGTTTTTGTAACTCTGTTCCCAGAATAATGCTATGAGAGAGGCCCAGAGATTTATGCCTCTGTGGTATGCAAAAGGAGAGAATTTAAATGACATAACCAGAGCAGCAGTTAAGATTAGAGCTAAAGGCTGCCTCTCTGCCCAGGTCATTGCTCTGTGGTGAGGCATCTGCTGCCATGCTGAGGACACCCAGCGGGACCAGGGGCAGCAGGGCCGAAACACAACAGCCACAGAAAACATATACAGCTCACCAACTCCCCTGCAAGCTCTATGCTGTAGGAGGCTGACTGTCGTGAGGTTCTATCAGGTCACATGAGTAAACCTCCTCTTTAAAGGTGAAATCTGTCTTATTTTCAGATCAGAAGATCTGCAAAAGTAGCCATCATCTCTCTGAACCTAGAGCAGTTGCATTTCATCAAGTTTCACCTGCTCCCATTTTTAAAACCAGGTGGCTGTCATTTTGCAGGTTGATTATCGCAAGTTCGTGGCTGTAAATCTGGCAACAGCACATCCTCATTATGATGAAGCTGGAAATGTTCTTAATATGGGCACGTCCATCATGGACAAGGGGAAGACAAAATATGTGATCTTTAAAATCCCTGCCACAGTCCCAGGTAGGTCATTCTGGGGATATAATGAAGCACAGACACCAAGGGTGGCTCCCTCCAAAGAGTTCTGATTTTTATTGATGACGTAAGACACAATCTGAGACTTTCCCTCATGGGTGATTCAGAATGACCATGAACATACTTTTTTCCTTTAGGAGGAAAGAGATGTTGCTGGGCTTCCTTTTGAAGAATGAATTCTTTTACTATCCTAACCTGATTTTCTTTAGGCTCTAGTTCATTCATTCATTAATTTATCCATTATTCATCCACCATCTACCTGTCCATCCGTCTGTTTATCCACCCATCATCCATCTAACTATCCATCATCCATCCACCTATCCATTCATCATCCGTCCAACCATCAGTTTGTCCACCCATCCATCCACTTGCCTATCAAATATCTTTCCTTCCATCCATCCTTCCTTCCATTCATCGTTCCATCTGTTTTTTTTTGTTTGTTTGTTTGTTTTGTTTTGTTTTGTTTTTTGTGCTGCCCACTTTCATCCCAGCCCCTGAACCCAGGTTCCTAGTGTCGATATGGGAGCTCAGCCCTGCTTCAGACCTTCAGCCTTTCAGACACCACTCCCCCCGCCCCCCCCCACTCTGTTCTAAGGACCTTCTGTACCTTCTCCTTTTAAGGCCAGGAAACTGGAGAAAATCCCAGGCCAGTTGTGATTGCATATTCCTGAGAAGAGGAGGCTCCTGACCCTTATTTGTCCAGGACCCTCCTGGGAAGCACGCCCAGGAGACCAGGCCTCTGAGGGTGGTTGCACAGGGCTTAGGAGACAGGGAAGAACTATGAGGGTGCTTGGCTTGACCTGCCAGCTTAGGGAAATTGGCTTCCTTCTGTGAACCCTGCTGGCCCCTTCCCTCATGTCCTGGAGAACCTCCTGAGCTAATTACTAGACTCTGTTGGCTGAGGTGAGCCCGTAAGGTCAGAAGGCACAATGAGTATTCTTGTTAAATGGAATCCCATGACTTAAGCTAATGGAGGAATAGAGGGTCTAGCCAGGATCCTAGAATGTCAGCCCTGGGGATGGTCTAGGCATTTGAGTTTGTCACCTCATATTACAAAAGGATGATGATGAGGCCCAAGGGGATCAAGTGACATGCTCACGGTCATGCTGGTCACAGGAGCCACCAACATCATGCCACCGGCTCCCCACTGAGCACCTGCTCTCTGCTAGTGGCTTCCCTGGGATTCACGCCTGTGTCTTGCCTCCTAGGCCAGGGTGCTTTTCATTTCAGTTTGCTTTGTGCTCCATTTGTTTTGTGAATAAAAGAACCACCCCCAAGCCCCACAGCATCCCTCCCACCAGCCAGCTGTTTACAGTGTGCACAGGTGGCCACAAGAAAGGTGGGGACGCTTGCAGATAACTCATTATAAACCAGCCCCAGGCCTGGGTGGGGAGGCCTTTTGGCCCGTAGTGACTCATCCTTACAGAGGAATAAGAACACGAACATGTACCGAGCACCTTTGCTGTCTGGTGCTTGGGTGAGCTACTTGGACTACTTCATGATTTCATTCTGTTCTCTCTCCACTCTGTGTCATTATCCCTAATAACAGAGGAGGTAGCCAGGCTAAGGGGGCCATGTCTTCTTGGCTTAACCTTTTGCCTTTGGCCATAATGATAGACCATTCCATTATGCCTCAGTTTCCCATCTGTAAAATGGGGATCATACAGTCTACTTCGATTGTCACAAGATGTACAATAGCCCCTTATCACATTGGGTACTTAGTCTCACTCCCAGGTGTTTCACAATGGTCAGAGTGAAGAGAAATTCATGGAAACCCTATGAGATACATCTTAAATGGTGGTCCTCAGCAAAATATTAAAGTCGAAGCCTGTGAAGCCAGCCCATCCTGCGGGTGCTTGATAGAAATGAAAGACCTCAGGCCCTAGCCCCACATACTGAATCAAACTTCACACTTTGATCATGATCCCCAATGATTTGTGTCCATAAAGAGGTGTTGTTCCAGAACAGGGGCTAACAAGCTTTATCTGTAGGGGCCCAAGAATAAATATCTGAGGCTTTGCAGACACGCGGTCTCTGTTGCAACTACTCAGCAATGCCACTGCAGCCTGAGAGCAAGTGTGGCCATGGACTCTGCATAAAGGAAGGAGTGTGGCTATGTTTCCAAAGAAACCCTGATGCAAAAGCAGGGGGAGGCTGGCTTCAGCCCCTAGGCTGTGGTACAGACCCCTAGCCCAGAGGCCTGGCTCTGTGGCTCAGTGTTTTCAGATCGTAGCACCAGGTCTCACAGAGCAGGAGGGCTTAGGTGGGAAGCACTCAGAGCCCCTATGTGAGCCAGGCAGCAAGCCCTTCATTGGTTTAGTTGTCAGCTCTCATCCAAAGGTTCTTCTTAGTGGCCAGGTCAGTTTGAAAGGCTCAGCTGCAGGTGATGGTGGCGTTGTCTGCGGACAGCCAGGTCCTGTGCTGCTCCTGAGGCTTGCCTTTCTCTAGAGGACAAGAAGGAGAAGAACCCCTTGAAGCACACGGAGGTGTTCTGCTCCATCACCTCCCGCTCCCTCCTCTCCCCGAGCTATTACCACAGCTTCGGAGTCACGGAGAACTACGTCATTTTCCTCGAGCAGCCTTTCAAGCTGGATATCCTCAAAATGTCAACTGCGTACATCCGGGGAGTGAACTGGGCTTCCTGCATGGCTTTCCACAAGGAAGACAAGGTAAGGCCTGGCTGGGCTGGGACCCCCAGCCCCACTGGGCCAGGAGACCCCTCAGCACAAGGACAGCCAGAGTGAGGTATCCTGGGAAGCAGACTGAGATGGAGGTTGGCATGCAGGAGGTTTCTTAGGGAGGGAGAAATGAGCTACCATCCAGTCTCCCCAGAGGCATCATCCAAACTTCCAGAGGGCTCTGAAGCTGGATGGTCCTGCAGAGTTGTCCCAGGTTAGGGCAAGGGGGCCGGAGCCCCAAGTCAATGAGTCAGGGGAGCAGACTGTCCCTGTCAGAAGAGCGAGTGACCTTGGGCAAGCCAGCTCTCATCAGCCAGGCAGTCTACACCAGCCCAGCAGCCAAGGGCTACTCATCAGTGCTGACCTATATCTGGGCTTCTTGCAGCTTCCACCATGGGCCTTGTCCATGGACAAGGCCCTTCCAGCATCCAGGCAGCCACCGGTAATGTCAGGGAAGAGGTTCTATATATGTTAGACATCATAATGACAGAGCATTCACCAGATAGTACAGCCAAACATCTTCAGGCACACCTGAGTGCTCAAAGTGTGGAGGTGTGCATATGTGTGTGTGCCTGCCTGTGTACATGCATGCTTGTATATTCAGGGGTGTGTGTATGTGCACATATGTATGTGTATGGATATATCTATGCATGGATATGTGTGTGTGTTTACTTCCTGTTGAAATGAGTAAATTTTTACGTGTGATAAATATCAAGTAATTCTTAATGTCCTCTATTCAAACAATACACAAGTAGAGAAAGTAACATGTCAAGTCTCCTCTCCTCTCCCTTGCTGCTGCCAATCCACTCTCCAGAGGTAACCACCACTATGCAACTTTAAGACCTGTCCTTCTCAGGGAGGAGAGTGAGGTCCCTCCTCTGCTCAGAACATTCTAGTGATTTCTCATCTTCCTCAGGATAAATTCCAAAGGCTTCACTGACCAGCCTGCAAATCCTCACAGGCCCATATCCCAACCACTGGCTCCCTGCTCACTCAGCCTCCTCTTGGGCCTCCTGTATCTCAAACCAGCCTAACATGTTCCTGCCTTGGGGCCTTTGCATTTTCTATCCCTTCCACCTGGAATGTTCTTTCCCAGAAGTCTTCCTCCCTCAATTAATCCAGGTCTCAGCTAAAATATCCAGATCCTTGAGGCCTTCTGTGATGAACCAATCTCTAACAGACCCTGCCGTAGGCTTCTCCATCCCCTACCTGGCTTCATTTTTCTCAGTAATGTTCATTGTCCAAGGCACATTATTTGATCACTGCTGGCCTCTCCCCCACTGAACTATAAGTTCCATGAAAGCAGGGGCTTGGTTCTATTCTGTATTTCCCGGAAAAGTGTTCCTGAAATGAATACACTGGAATGAACGCACTGGGGCAAGGGGGCCATCAGGGAAGCCAGCTGTAGCTGGTTTTGCTCTTTGGCCCCTGGAGATCCCTTGGCCCTCAGAGAATCCCACAGTGAGAAGACCTGGCTGCCAGGAGGAGGGCATAAAGCCCTGGGAAGGACTTTGGGATGCATTTAGAAGAGAGATTTCTGAAAAGTTCCTGCACCTGACTCAGGGATTGGGATCACAGAGAAGCAACCTGCCCATCGCCCACCCCCCACACTGTCAAAGCCTTCCTCCTCTGCATTCCCACTTAGCATTCAAAACTAGATTCTGGGGAAGGAGAGAAAGAGGCACATGAGCTGGGAGGTGACGGCCACAGGACAGCCTGGAGAGTCCCTCCCTGCCTTTCAGAAGGAGGGTGGTTAGGCCAGAAATGCCAAAAGAAAGAACCCCCACACATACCTTGAATTAGGCAACTGGGGTTGCAGATATGGCTAATTACCACTCAGAGTGATACTGCCTTGTGACACCCAGAGGTGTGTGCAGATACCCATGTGGGCTCCTTAGCTAGAACAGGTCTTTGCACACTAGAGCCTCCAGTATAAGGGAGGTTGCCGTGACAACTGCATCCTGGCAAAACAGGCAGTGGGTGGAGGTCAGGAGAGGGTCTCAGAAGGGCTGGTGTGGTTTTAGGGTTTTAGGGGTTCCAGCTGTGGCTAGAGACCAAGGAGGGCTAGAACACTGGTCAGTTCTCTCCGACTTGGCCATTGCCAGGGAGCTAGTTTGTCATGGCCCACCATGAGTCACAGTCAAGTGAAAGGGGTAGAGGGACAGTGTACCCTCCAGAGTCTCCCCCACTCTCTGTCCTCCTGGTGATGCAGAGGCCCCAGCAGCAGAGCTTCCCTCTGCTCCATCTGATGGAGATGATCAGGGACATGCACCAGCTGGCAGCTCTCATTTTCTTAGCCTCGCTCAGCTGGAGCTCTGGGGGAGAGGGATGCTCCAGGGTCACTAGCTGGTGGAGGGCAGGGCTAGGTCTTGACTTGTGCCCAATGCTATAGTGCCAGGCTGCTGAAGGAAAGCTGACCCCTTGGTGGGCATCTTCTTTCAGACTTATATTCACATCATCGACCAAAGGACCAGGAAACCTGTGCCCACCAAGTTTTACACGGACCCCATGGTGGTCTTTCATCACGTCAATGCCTACGAGGAGGATGGCTGCCTTCTCTTTGACGTCATTGCCTACGAGGACAGCAGCCTTTACCAGCTCTTCTACTTGGCCAACCTGAACCAGGACTTTGAGGAGAACTCAAGGCTAACCTCCATCCCCACCCTCAGGAGGTTTGCTGTGCCTCTCAATGTGGACAAGGTAATGGCTTGGAAGGGGACCCATTTCATTCCTGGGGAGCCATGAGCCTTCGTAGGAGGGACTTTGGCACTCATTTAATTGACCTTGAAATCCAAAGTGAGCTGTTCTTAAAGACAAAACATTTTTTCATTGTTTTTCCAAAAGTGCTGCATATTCATCATAGAAACCTAAGAAAATAGAGATTAGGTAAAAAGGAAAAAAACCCATGAACCTATTATGGATATATTTATATTATCTCCAACATCTCTCTCCGTAGGTAGACAGACATATTGATACACATATTGATGTATCTGTATATATGTATAGATAATATATATGTATTATATACTATTAATATATACAATTAATACATATCTCAATAAAGCTGTTAAAAATTCTGTGTAAAAAAATTCTGTGTAATATAACTTCTCTAAAACTTAGAAATATATATGTATATTTTATATATTGCTTAATTTCAGAGAAGGAAATCACAGAATCCCTCGCAGCTTCATTGAGACATAATTTCATATACCATACGTTTAAAGTGCACCATTTCAGTTGCTTTTAGTGACTTAGCAGAGTTGTGCCGCCAACTGGATTTTAAAACCTTTTTTTGCCCCGGCAAGAAACCTTGTGCCCTTCCACCAACCCCCTCCGCCCTCCACCCCCCCGAGCCCCAGCACTCATCCACTTCCCATCTCGAGGACCTGCCTGTTCCAGACACATCACACACGTGGAGATACGCGCAGGGCGGTTTCCCACGGTGGCCACCCTCCCTCTGCCTCGTGTTCCCAAGGTCTGTTTCTGCCACAGCGTGTGGCAGCCCTTACTTCCTTTTCATGGCAGAATATGCAAATGCTTTTTTTCACTTATGTGTATATCTAAACATCTCTCCATGACCTCCAATATTGTTCTCCAACATCATTTTAGATATTTGTCTGATGGTCTCCACCAGGATTCGTAACTACTCGCTTACCTAATGCCCTCCTGTTGATTAGTTCCCTTCCTGCATTAAAAATGACCAGTAGGCCAGATATTATCCTCAATTAGGGTGATGCTACCAAGGCTCCAGGCTTGGTTTTGGAGGCTACAGAGATTTCTGGCTCCAGAACTCACTGACTTCATGACTTAATTAATTTAAATGAAAGCAAATTCAATTCAACTCAATTTTGATGGCTCCTATTTACTAAATGCACTCTATGTGCCAGGTACTTTGCTAAGCATTTTATTTTCCTTGCCTCACTTAACGATCAGAACAACCTATGGGAGAGGTCCTCATGTTAGCCTCATTTTACAAAGAAACTGAGACTCAGAGAGGTTAAGGAATATGCCCAAGGTCACACAGCCTCCAGGGGCAGAGCCATGATTAGCCCCTGCAACAGCCTACCTTCCAACAGCACTTGTAGCTGGTGTGAAGGTACAACTCTACCATCCTCCCCAGCAGGCCTAACTCCTGGAAGGAGCCCACAGAGATCATCCTGACCCTTCTCGGGGTTCTGCAGGTCTCGGGAATGGAGGACTCTGCTCCAGAAGCCTTCCCCCAGTCTCACTGCTGGGCTCCTCGATGCAGAAGCTCAGGCACGCTCCCACTCAGTAAGCAGGGCTCTGCATGTGCACCCAGGTTTGTCTGGCTCTGGAGTCAAGGTTCTTTCCTATCTTCCTGGCATTTCCCCACCTGCAGTCATAGGTGTAGCTCTGTCATGATTTTCACCATATCTCCTATCACCTCAATTTAATATTCACAAAGTCATGTTTTGTTCAAACCATCTCACTCTTGAAAGGAAACCTGTCACCAGCCAGTGGAAAGCTAGCATTGCTTGTTGCAAATAGAAGACAAGCACAGGCATAAGGCATGGGCATAAAGCACTGGAGATAAAGCAAAGGTCTGAAGCTCCAGCCAGATATTCTTGCTTTTCAAGACTTAATCTCATTGTTAAAAAGAAAGTTCTAAAACTATGAGGTGTTAAAGACATAGTGGCACCTCACTGAGACTCTCCTCGACCCAACCAGGAAGACTGGAAGAGAAAAGGGAATGAACTTTCTCCCCTCGTAGTTCAGGGCTGCTGAATGAATAGCCACATTCCATGAAGTCATCACAAGGGCCCCTGCCCTCTGCGGCCCGTGCTCTGGGCGGCACCACAATGCCATGCAGTGCCATGCTTGGTCTCCTGGTTCCAGGAAGTAGTGGGAGGTGGGGGGCGAGGGGGCGGCGGTGTCACAGAGCACACAGGTGGCAAATCCCAAGGCCTGGCCCTGCCTCACGCAGACCTCAGCCTGGGGATGAAACAGAGAGGAAATGCTTCCTCCCACTGCCCACACACCGAGGGATTTTATAACCTTTTATCGTGCTTGAAAAATGATTTGCTTCCTTGGAACCAAGCTAAGATGTTTTGCACGTATATTTTGAAAAGCTGCCATGTGAGCCACCTACTGCTTTGAAACTAGCAAAGAAGTGTGAGCCCTGGGAAGAGTAGCTCTGGCCACGCTTTTTAATTGCTATTTATTATCCCTTAAAAAGTCTTCTTGCTTCACTTTCAAGTTGCCCTGGCTGCATATGAAATCAAAAAGTTGAGCGGATGGACATGGTGGACATGTCCAGATCTGGCACCTCTAATTCCATCCTATCCAAGGCTTTTTAGGACAGACTGTGGGTTTCTCTGGCACCCATCAGTCTGGGGCCTTCACATGTCACTGTCCCTCTGCCTGCAACCCTGCCCTCTTCCCATCAGGCCTCCACTGCAGTCTTGCCTGCAGGTTGGACTCACCTGGGGGCTTTGAGACCACACCTGGGCTAGGTCCTGGGGCGTGGGGGTGGGGAGGAGGGTGGGGAGGGTAGAGCAGGGTCTCAGCCCCCAGGGGCTTCTAATTTGCAGCCAGTCTAGCAAATTCCTGCTCACCCTTCAGATGTCAGGATCATCACTGTCTTTAGTGAAGTTTGTATGCTGTGCTCTGCCCCTGCAGCTCCTTGCTGAACATTTATCCCAGGTAAAGGGCCTTGTTAGTCACCTGCCCTGGGAAAGCTTTGAGAGGGCCAGAGCCATTGGTCTTGTCAGCCATTTATCCCCTGTGCCTGTCACAGGGCAAGCTTGTAACTACTTTAAATCAATGAACGAGTGACAGGTGAGTGAGAAATGTGTGAAGGGGGGTCTCTAAAAGGACACGGGTGTTTCTTTAGCATTTGGAACATTTCCCACATGGAAGGAATGTGCAATAGTGAAGTATATTTAAAAGTCTGGGACCTCCCAGCTGCCCCAGATTCTCTTGTGTTCCGGCCAGCTAGGGTCAAAGGAAGGTGGGGCCCCTTGGCACCCTCGGCCTGTTTATGTTGGGTGGCTCGGGGTTGTCTAAGGCGGAGCTGGGCTGGGAGGGGCGTGGACAAGTACAGACAGTTCAGGCGGCCGCCCTGCCCTCGTCCTGCAGGGCTCGGAGCGCTGCCTCCAGGTGGGTTCGTAAGCACCGGCCTTCCCTTCCGACAGCGACAGCTACGTATGCACAAGGTGCCATCAGGGAAGGCGGCTTTATGGACTTACAAGGAGCGGTGTCAACCGGCTGAGTAGATTTGGTTTTTGTCTTGACCCCAAGTGCAAAAACAAAGGTCCAGTAATAAAAGAAGCTGCCATTTACTGAGTGCTCAGTATGTACCAGGGCCTGTGTTAGGTGTCTTTTTTCCTCTTAGACCCCAGCAAGAGGGGCCACTGCTCTGGACCTGGCATTTGGGGGAGAGGGGATGGCCTGATCAGGCTTTCTCTGGCAGTGTCCCTTCCTCAGAGGAGTTCACAGGGCTCGAGGGGCTGTGCCCACCCAGAGAGGGGCTTTCCCCTGCCCCAACCATGAACCAGCTACCTGGGGTCCCTGGATACCCTGCCCAAATAGCCCCAAGACTGCTCCCAGCACCTGCCTCTCTCATCCTGAGAGCAGGCTGTGCCACTGGAGTACTGGCCTCAGACCCATGAGGTGGCCAGGATTGGCAACTGCCTCAGTCATACTGGCTGGGGTATCTGTGCAGTGAGAGAAAAGAGGGCAGAGACAAAGAAGGCCAGGCCCAGAGGCTGATCCTCATTCTGCCAATTCCAGCTCAGAACTCCAAGGAGTCCTAGAATTCCAAATTCACACATCCTTCCAGACCAGCCTTGTGCAAAAGAATCCACTGCAATGATGAAACATTATCTAATGCAGTAGCCACTAGCCACGTGTGCCATTGAAATGTGGCCAATGCAGCTGAGGAACTGGATGTTTAATTGTACTTAATTTTTAAGTTAAGTGTAAATAGCCACATGTGGTCGGTGGTTGCCATACTGGACAGCACGGTTCCACATTAGGAAGGTCTATGTATTTGCTCAATGTATTTAGACATAGGGTTGGTGGGTCTCCACTCTTGTCTTGGGTCCTGCAAATTTTAGGAACTGTTAATGCTTTCCATGCTTCTCACCTGATTAGTAGGACACTCCTCTGAGTTGCTTATTATCCTCATGACTACAGATGAGAAAGTAACTTGCCCAACATCGCAGGAACATCTGTGGGATTTGAGCTGGGATTTAAATGCAGGTCTGTCTGGGTCCAAGTTACTAACTACGATGTATCTGACCCTCAACACGGTGTTTTTATAACTATTATTTCATTGTAACTATAGCCTTTAGACACAGGTCAAAGCATCCCCACTTATGGTCACTACCCGTCAAAAAGTTATGAGTCGCCCTCATATTTTATAAATGAGGAAACAGGCTCAAGGAAGGCTTGGGGATGAGGGTGGGGAGAGGCTGCTCAAGTTCACATAGAAACCCCTCGAGTCAGGTTTCACATGCAGGGCTTCTGAACCCCAAAGCCAATGTTTCAGGGAAATATCGAGATGGCTGCTTCTCCCAGGATTTCAAGGTAAACCTGTAGGATTTTGTTGACTTTGGGCTGGAAAGCTCTTTCAATGCTGAGCATGCTGGCCACCAAAAGTAGCCGAGTCATGTTCATTACTGCTGTGTGGAAAAATTCAGTTTATCCCTCAACCAGTCTGACCAGTTTTAGGCTGGAATTAAAAGACGTCTCTGCAGACATACTCCCTGAGACACAAGCCCAGGGCATGCACAACAGGCCTGTTGCTGTCAGGTGACTTAGCAAGCACTGAGCCGAGCCTCCCCAGTGTGTGGTGTGGTGCAGGTGGAGGCCTTCAGACCTTCTGTTTACAAGACCCCACGGATGTGCTGGGTGTCAGGTGACTTTTGCATGCCTTTCATCTCATTTAATTCCTACAACTACCCTGTACAGTACATGTTTTGCACCTTGACAGTGGAAGGAAAACTAATTGAATCATGTATTCACTCATTCATTCAGCAGTTACTTCCTGGGAGCTATGTGCCATGCATTGAACAAAATCTGGTTCCAGTCTTCAAGAGGAAGACAACATGAAGGAAGCAGCTCCATGCAGGAGATAATTACGGCTCAGGACAAATGCCTCGGAGACACTGTAGATGCAGTTAGGGAAGGGGTTATTTGGGCAAAGACCTACAGGATGGGAACAGGCCAGTCCCAGGGCCTTTGTACCTGCTTTGCCCTCTGCCTGCAATGCTCTTGCTTCTAAGCAAAAGAATTCTGATGCAAAGGGCCTAGACTCTCCTTTCCTCTGTGTGGCCTTGGGCAAGTCACTTTCCTTCTCTGGGCTTTGTTTTACTCTTCTGTCACTTGAGGAGTTGAACTAAACAAATCTCAAAGGGGGATCCCTGGGTGGCGCAGCGGTTTGGCGCCTGCCTTTGGCCCAGGGCGCGATCCTGGAGACCCGGGATCGAATCCCATATCAGGCTTCCGATGCATGGAGCCTGCTTCTCCCTCTGCCTGTGTCTCTGCCTCTCTCTCTCTCTCTCTCTGTGACTATCATAAGTAAATAAATAAAAATTAAAAAAAAAAAAAAAAAACAAATCTCAAAGGGCCCCTGCAGTTCAACTGCTAGGATGCAGCAAATTCACCCTCTTTCCCAGCAAAAAGCTGCTGTCATTCAAATAGGTTTCCTTTATTTTTTTTAAGATTTTATTTATTTATTCATGAGAGACACAGAGAGAGAGAGAGAGAGAGAGAGGCAGAGACACAAGCAGAAGGAGGAGAAGCAGGCTCCATGCAGGGAGCCTGATGTGGGACACGATCCCGGGTCTCCAGGATCATGCCTAGGGATGAAGGCGGCGCTAAACTGCTGAGCCACCCAGGCTGCCTGATGCTGTCATTCAAATAGGTTTCCTTTAATTTTTTTTTTTTAAGATTTTATTTATTTATTTGACAGAGAGTGTGCACAGACACACAAGCAAGGGAGAGTGGAAGGTGAATGGAGAAGGAGAAGCAGGACCCTGGAATCATGACCTGAGCCAAAGGCAGACGCTTCACTGACTGAGCCACCCAGGTGCCCCTGAATAGGTATCTTTTAATGATAAAATCCTTTTTTTGAAAATTTGGAAAGTAGAGAAGAGTTTAAATGAGAAGAAGTCAACCATAACAATAATTCTCACCCTATAAACTCCATGAAAACAGGGACTCGGTCTTATTTCTCCTCCTTCATTGCCTAACCTGCACTCCCCTCAGTGGTAGCAACATAATAATAAAAAAATAATAAAAAAATAATAAAAATGATGTAGGGGCACCTGGGTGGTGCAGTCGATTAAGTATATGACTCTTGGTTTTGGCTCAGGTCATGATCTCAGGGTCGTGAGATTGAGCCCTTTGTTGGGCTCCTCGCTGAGCACGGGGTCTGCTTGAGATTTTCCATCTCCCTCTGCCCCTCCCACTCGCATGCACACCACTCGCATGCACATCTGGTCTCTCTCAAATCTTTAAAAACAACATTTTCAACTGCAGCTAACATTTATTTAGTACTGACTGTTAATCAGGCCCTCTTGTAAACCATTTGTATGGATTATTTATTCTGCACAATACTTTGGAGATGCATATACTCTTTGCTTGAGGCATCTACTATACCTTACACACATGAGGCCACAGAACTTCAGCGTTACTAAATCACTTGCTCGAAGCCCCATAGCTGGAAACAGGGAGCAATAGAAGCCCAATAAATGTTATAAATGTTTAATCAATTGTTTTAAGTCCCTCTCCTGGATTGCAATGACGATGGTAAGGCCCTGAACAAAGCCTGTAAGTTGAAACCAAGGTATGCCCTCCCTAGACCTTTCACTCCAAGCAGTTATTTATTGCTTGTCTTCATTTCAGCAATGGTACATTTTCATAGGAGAAAATCCCGAAAATACAGATGAACATAGAAAAAAAAGTCCCCATAATCCCACCGCCTGCTGTCTTGTTAATAACTGGTGTATTTCCCCCAGGCTCTTTTAGGTGTAAGTTTTTTTTTTTTTTTTTTTCAGCCTGATTGAGCTCAGACAGCGTATGCAATTTACTGCTTTTCTCAGGATTCTATCATGAGCATTTCCCATGTCATTATGAACTCTTTATAAACATCCCTTTAATGACTGATGCAGCCTTATACAGGTGAATCAGCCAGTATTTAAAAAGTGAGAACCTACCAGTACATTAATTTCACCTGTGAAAGATAAGCTAGGAGAAAAGAGCCAGGAGTTTAGAGACCCCCACCCCCATCCTACCACCATAGCTATGTTGTCTCTGAGAATAAGCGTAAAAAATACCGACCATATGCTTGCTGCTTCCTGTGGCTCACGTGAGGCCAGAACAAGATGACATCCACCAAAGCACTTTTTATAACATATTCAGTAAAGCAAGTGTCTGCTCTGGATAACCAGTTTTCGATTTTTTTTTTTAACTGATTCTTTCAGAATGCAGAGGTGGGCTCAAATCTAATCAAACTGGCATCTACAACAGCAAGAGCCCTGAAGGAAAAGGATGACCAAGTCTACTGCCAGCCGGAGTTGCTTTATGAAGGTAAAATGCATCCTCTTTCTATGCATAGGGGAAAGGAGAGAAAATGAGAAAAATCGGAGAGGGTGACAAAACATGAGAGACTCCTAACTCTGGGAAATGAACAAGGGGTAGTGGAAGGGGAGGTGGGCAGGGGGTTGGGGTGACTGGGTGACAGGCACTGAGGGGGGCACTTGACGGGATGAGCACTGGGTGATATGCTATATGTTGGCAAATTGAACTCCAATAAAAGAATATACAAAAATAAAAAATAAAAATATAGTAGATGCTTAGGGAAGAGGCAGGCTTTTGTGAATTCCCGAGGCCTCTCTGTACCTCCTTCTGATGCAGAGGAGCTGCATACAGAAAAGGGACAAACAGGAAGGCTCTTGGGGTGCCCCAGTGGAAAGCATTTGGGGACAGTTCTCTTTCATAGATCTTCGAACACCTCCCAGAAAGGCACTCAGCCAGAGGGTGGCCAGGGGTGGGGGTGGTCATTGGATCGGGTGACTTTCATGGCTGGCCTCTATAAACACTCTGATTTATTGAATGCTCACTTACTGAACAGGGACAGTGTGTTTGCATTTCTACTTCTACACTTTCAGAATATCCTACAGAATAGAGGCCATCAGCCCCATTTTACGGAGGAGGAGATGGCTTGAAAAGGTGTGCCCCCCACAGAATGTAAACCCCTTCAATAAAAGTTGCACCCATGAGAGCAGGGCTTCTCAACCTGGGCACCCCTGATATTTGGGGTTTGGGTCATGCTTTGTACCGGGGGTCATCCTGGGCACTGTAGGATATTGACCAGCATCCCTGGCCTTGATCCACCAGATGCCTGTAGCACCCACACCCTGAATTGGAACAGCTAAAAACCTGTCCAGACATTGTCAGTGTCTGGTGGGGGCACCATCACCCTGATGGAGAACCACTGCCCTAGAATATAAGCCTGTGAGGCAGGGACCATGTTTCTGTGCTCGGTGTTATCACCAGTATGTGACAGAAGTATGGCTTAGAGGGGTCTCTGTTCAACACAGGTGTGGAATGAATGGGCTGTCCAGGACACTCAGCCAGAGGGTGGCCAGGCGTGGCTCTGCTTTGCTCCCCATGTTGGCTGCCCCATGCCAGGTTCAGGCATCTGGAAGGACACCATCCTAGAGACTTTGTTGGACAACCCCAGATTTGCCCATAAGAACCACTGCTGTACAACAGAATCTGTGGCACCGCAGGCACTGGGAGTCTTTACAAGTGAATACATAGATCTTGGCCTCAGTTCTTAAGGGATCAACTTGCATCCCCACTCACCTGGCACATTGTGTGGGTAGATGGAAGCTTAAAACATTATGGTCTTTTTTGTATCTGAGGAGAGACTTCTTGCTTATTGTGGCAGTCCTGGGCAGTGCTGAAAAACATGGCAATAGGTATATCCCTCGGAATCCCTCCACCCCCGGCAACTCTTTGGAAATATGCATCATCTTTCTGTAGTGTATGGGTTGCTTGGCATGTGTCAGGCCCTCTTCTAGAGCTTTCCAGACCTCACCCCGACAGTCTCACCCTGTTATCTTTGGACATTAGATGAGTTTGCTCCAAGGGCCTGGCCCATAGTGAGAGTCCAGCACAAGGTAAAAGTTGTGGGAGAACTTCTCTGGGAGGCAGGTGTCAGCATGTGTCATTTTTGTTTTAGAGCTGAGGACAGCAAAGCTGAAGATAATACCATAACTTTCCCAAAGACAGGGAGCAGAGCCAGGATCTGAATGCATGTCTCTTAGACTCAAAAACCCTTAACCTCTGCATTTATAGTTTTACAAAATGTGTACGTACCATACCATCTTGAATATTCTGAAATGGCTTCTTCCACTTAATGAATATAGCCTGGGAATTTCCCCATTTCCTGAAGATTCTTCAAGAGCATGGTTTCAGTAGCCTCACAAAATTCGCAGGGATGAATTGTACTATTTTACTTAACCAAGTACCTGAGGCTGGTCATTTACAAGGTGGAGGTAAAGGGGAAGAGGGTGGTCTCCAGACCAGGTTTGAGGACCAGGAGCACCATGCGAAGTCTCAGACCTACTCTGGAGCCAATTGTGGGCACCTTTTTCTGATTTCAGTATATGGGTGGTCCTTCCTGCTCATGGTCACTGTGACCTGTCTCTTGGAACTTTCGTGATTATTTGTCTGTGGGACTGGACATCTTCTACCTCAATAGGCCATTTCCAGGATGCCTGGGTGGCTCAGCGGTTTAGCATCTGCCTTCAGCTCAGGGCGTGATCCTGGAGTCCCAGGATCGAGTCCAATATCGGGCTCCCTGCATGGGGCCTGCTTCTCCCTCTGCCTGTGGCTCTGCCTCTCTCTCTCTCTCTCTCTCTCTCTCTCTCTCTCTCTCTGTGTCTCTCATGAATAAATAAATAAAATCTTAAAAAAAAAAATAGGCCATTCCCCTGCACTTCCCTTGATCCTAATCACCACTCATGCCTTGCATCCGTTTTAGGAGGCCTCTGTGTGGCAGATTTTCCATGACTGCTTCCTCTTTTCTTGGACATTTTCATAGCAGTTGGCTCTAACTGCCTGAAATATTCCATAAGAGCGGGGGAAGGGGAGTGATTTTCATTTTAGCACTCAGACTTAGAAATTTAATTTGACAAGACAGGCATATATGTATACATGCACATGGACAAAATTTTAAGGTATTTTTTGATTACAAAAGTAATAGGCATAACAAAAATTTATCATAATTTGTACAGTGTACAATATAAATCATAAACTACAAGGAAGTTATTATCCTAGCAATTTTCTCTACATTTGTAACATAGTAGAGATAATTCTGTAACTAGCCTTTTATACTTTGTCTTATGGACACTTTCCCGTGTTATTAAATTTCTTTGTAAACATTAGTTTTACTTAGGTTATTATATGAATTCCCCAGATTTATTTATTCCCCATGGACACCCCTTTCCACAGCTTTAGAAGTTTTTTTCCACGCCCTCATACACGTGCATGCACACATGAGTACTTTTTTTAAAAAGAGCTTTAAAAAAATTGCAGTAGCCTCTGATTTTAATCATGCAATTCTTTTTGATTTCTATCTTGGATAATTAAAGATGCTTATACACAAAAAACTAGGTCTATCTTTCTTTGCTCCTGAACCTTCTAATAGAGCCAGGGTAATTATCAGAGTTTCCCTCCCCCTGCCCTGTTACCAACCTTGATCTAATCCAGGGCCTGAAGCCAGTTCAGGGATCCTGGATTGGGAGCAGTTTTTGTGGACAGGATGCCCAACATAGCATGAAGGGTGGATGCTCCCAGTCCTCAGTGACGGGGGCTTCATCAGCGGTGTCATTCTCTCCAGGTTTAGAGCTGCCTCGGATCAATTATGCTCACAATGGGAAGCGATACCGCTATATCTTTGCTGCTGAAGTTCAGTGGAGTCCCATCCCAACCAAGGTACCAATCCCTATGTGACTTGGGCTGGTGCTCCCTACAATGACTGTGTCTGCCTGCAAAGCTGAACCCTAGGTTCTCAGACTGGGTGACCTTGATCAGAAAAGGGAGGTCCCTTTGGAGCATATCAGAGAGTGAAGTCCAGTTGGGACAGTATACAATGGAAGCAATGATGAGTCATCCAAGAGAGGCAGCCATACCTGATGGACGGAAGCTCAGCAAAGAAGTCACAGCTGTAGTTTATCCATTGATTTCTTTATTCAATACATTTTATTGAGCACCGACCATGTGCTACAACATGGCAGCAGTGAGGCTAGGAAGTGAACAGAGTGATCCCAGTCCCTGCCCTGAAGGAACTCACCCTTTCAAGCAGAGGGCTGAAACTTGAAGCATTTATTTTGTTACTTGTTACTATTTGTTGGACACTTACTGTATCCCAGGGACTATGCTGAGTATACAGACATCACTTGTCTTTAATGTTTTCATTTTTAATAATAAATGGAATATCTTTTCTCAAAAATGCAAGCAGTGCAGAAATGTACAAAGCAAAAAATTAAGGTTCACACACACACATAAATACAGGCACACACACACACACCCAAGCCACTCCCCACTAATCTCACATCCTAAGGGGAAACAGGTCTATTAAGGATTAAGAGAAATCCAGGGACTTGCACTTTAAAAACAACAAAAGGATAGTATTACACTTTAAATGTTTGCATCAAATATATTAGTTTATTTAACACATATAAAAATTGCAACGTAGCTCCAATTACTAGATAAATTCAGGATTTTTATTTTTAAAACTTCAGTATGTAGTGTCAGTTATGTGGGGGGGATGGGCAGGAGGACCTTTGCTTAAAGATGGAGGAGGAAGAAGCTAGCTGCTTTCATTTCTGCTGCTGATCCTAAGTAGATGTCACTTGGAGTCTACACTGGAGGGGCTTAATCCTGTTTGTGGGCATTGATGTCATCTGTTCCCAGGGAATGAGCCTGCTTTCCAACAGGTCACTCATGTGTCTCTCCTCTTTGGATGTATAGATACTGAAATATGATGTTCTCACAAAGTCATCCTTAAAATGGGGACAGGAACACTGCTGGCCAGCAGAACCCCTGTTTGTACCCACACCGGGTGCCAAGGACGAGGATGATGGTAAGACTCCAGGAAAGGGAGCCTGCCTGCTGCGCTCTACTTGCAATCACCCCTCAAACAGAGACATCATTTGGAGGGCAGTGACCTCCCTCCACGACCCCCACAGCACATAGCTGGTGGAACCAGGCTTTGAAACCCAGGTCTGTCCGAGTCCAAAGCTGTGAGGTTAAGGAGTCCCTCGAAGCACCCTCACTTCTGACACCAACTACAAGTTGAGCAGCCCCAAGACCACCCTGGGTTTCGACAGAGGGATGCACAGAACACACTAAAAACTACTGTTACTCATGGTTACGGTTTATCGAGTGAAAGGATACAGATTGAAAGAAAAGATACTCATGGGACAGAATCCAGGAGAATTGTGTGCATGGAGTATCTGGTTGTCCCTGGAGGTCATGGCCCACCCCAACTCCTTCAACAATATCCATGCGGTATCACCAACCAAGGAAGTTCCTCCAAGCCAGGAAGGCAGAGCTTTTTAGGGGCTTGGTCATGTAGACATGGTTGGTTGGCCATGTGGCTGACCTTCAGCCTTCAGCCACTCTGGAGGTCAAGCTGACATCTAAATCACTTTGTGAGGACAGATTATCAGGCTGGCCCCAGGTAAATAAAGACACTCTTATGAGGGAGGACAGTACAGGGGCTTAGAGGTCACTTCCCAGGAGCAAAGCTCAGACCTCCCTTTGGGAGACATTAAATTATTCACTACACAAAAGCCCAGTTCCTTTCCACTTTAAAATTCATTGCAATGAAAAAAAAAATTCATTGCAATGGCTGGGAGAGAATTCTTAACTATCTCTAAGCATGTGTCTTCTACATGGAGCACCTGTAAATGCATATACTCCTGGGGATGCTAAGGAGGGCAACTAGAACCATGGGTGGGGCTGCCCCACTGAGCTTGCTAGCTGCTTCCCTCGGTGAGGAGTGGTTTTCTGCCTGGGTCCTGTCTACCTACTGGCCACGTGTGGCATGGTATGGCACACCAAGCAGGGGACCCCACATTACTGTCACCTCAGAGGTAGGGGATGGGGGGGAAGCACCTCCTGCTGAAGCTGGCCTCCCACTGGGCTGGACCAGGGCTTCCCCTACATTCTCTTGTGGGCAGGGAGTAGCAATGTCTTCACCAAAGGAGAGGCTGAGGGAATGATGTCACTTACAAGGCCACACACACCGTGCCTACAGAGTTAGGATTTTAATCTAAGCCAATCACCCTGAGACCCAGGAGGACTTGGGAGGAAGTTTATGGGCATTTATTTCATTTAATCCTATATCCCTGGAGAGTGAGTCCTTAGAATACATATACACGCACGTGCACACACACACACACATCCATTTTATAGAGGGGAGGGCTGAGGCTACTAGCGTGCTGCATGTGCATAAAGTGAGTTGGGCTCATCCAAATGCCATTGAGTGCAGCCAGTCTGAGTTTAGTTAAGTGCCATATATTAGCCTAAATACAGCATCTAAACCGATTCTCTATAATCAGACTTTCTAAATAATAGCCAAATAACCATTCTCCAACATATGCAATACTTTCCAAAAAGCTTTCATTGTTTGCCATGCAAGAGATTCTCTCAGTAACCCTGTGGGGGTAGGGAGGATAATCCCTACTCTGCAGATGAATAGACTAAGGTTGGGAGAGGCAGAGGGACTGGCCCTGGCAGGGCTGGAACCAAGTCTTCTGATTCCTAGTTCCCTGGCCTCTCCCTTCTCGCACAGAATCTCAAATTTGTTTTCCTTTTATTTTGATTCCATACTTAAAGAGGACAGGGAGACATAGCTGAGAGACTTAGCCCTCCAGCTAGAGGAAGTTCAAGTGTGCACTTTTACAAAGTGTCTCTCTTTGTTTCCCCAAAGGGATTATCTTATCAGCCATCGTCTCTACTGATCCCCAAAAGCTGCCTTTTCTACTTATTCTGGATGCCAAAAGTTTTACAGAATTAGCCCGTGCATCTATTGATGTAGAGATGCACCTGGATCTCCATGGGCTATTCATCCCGGACACAGACTGCAACACCGGGAAGCAGGCCCCTTCCCAGGAAGAGCAGGACAGGGCTCCGGACTGCCACGCGGCCCCACAGATCTGACTGGGCTGGGGCTTGGGCCCCTCCCTGGGAAGAAGGACTCCAGGCTTGCTTCTTCTCTGGGTGAAGGGGACATCCTTCATTTCGTTTTGCACTTATTCTTTCTGTGGTTGATTTGAGACGAAGGTATGGAAATAGTGCTTGTCAGTATCTTTTCTTTCAACTTATTTTGGCCATAAAAACCTTGTTTAAAAGTGGATCAAATATTTATTGATTAGCTCAAGCACTTCTAAGAAAGCCTTTTTCCTTTATTATAATGACAATGACCAGAAATTGTATTAAGTCATATAATCATCCTTCTTAGAATAAGCAACCACTGACTTGTCAAAGAAGAGACAAGTAAGTATTTTTCGCTGCTCCGTCCTGCCACCCCTTCTTTCCCTCTTTCCAGGAGACTAGACAGTGCATCTGAGAGTCCTAGCTTTCTCCACTGAGCCCTGTTAGTAAATTATGTGGCCAGGAAGGCAGAGTGCTTTGTGGTCATTCCATGCAAGGCATGGCATGATATAAAATAATAAAAACTTTAAAATCTGTTCCAACCTTATTTAATTTTTACGTGGCTTCTTTCCTCTGAAGTTCTTCTAAGGCAATAAAATAGAGCTGGACAGTTTGTAGCCAGCTAGATGCCCCACTGTACAACCACTGGGACAGCAATGGTGTGGGCATTCCCCTTTGCAGGAGGGGGTTAAGGGGCTGGACACTCACTCCTAGTCATGGCTAGGGGGCTAGAATCTAGGATCAAGGCCCAGGGCTGGCATGAGGAGTTCTTGCCTAATGGTGAGAACTAGGGCAGTGAGCCATGCTAGTACCTGTATGGGGAAAGTAGGTTCCGCAAGCTGAATGTGCTGCCAGGATGGACCAAGTGTTTGCACAGAGGTGAAAGCAGGTTGGTGGTGGGGATGGCGGAAGTGGGGAATAAGCCACGAAGGGTCTCACATGAGCACTGGGAGCTCCATGGATAGTTGAGTCCCACCTTTAGTCTAATGGGTGCCTGGTTTAGAGACCCAAAGGCAGACTGGATAATTCCAACATGCCCATGTCACAGGGTCAGGGGAGCTGGGAGTCCACCCTTATTCTGCATCTGCCTCCTACCCTAAGTCTGGATTTCCTTCGGTCACCAGTAGGGATCCAATGACATGTCTTGAGAACATGGAATACCCCAGAAGGGGTAGACCTCTGAGTGTGGTCTTGGCTTTTACCCTGTGGCCACCACGAAGCCACACTTAGCTCCCACTCAAATGTAGGCTCCATCAGGTCTGGGAGCTGGGTTTTGTTTCGGGGGTGTTTTTTTTTTTTTTTGGACATTTTTATTGGAATAATTATAGATCCATGTACAGTTCTAAGAAATAATACAAAAGAGATCCTGCATGGACTTTACCCGGTTTTCCCAATAGTAGCATTATAGTACAGTATTGCAACCAAGAAGATACTGATATTGATTCAACCCACAGATCTTTTTCACATCTCCCCAGTTTTACTTGCACTCATTGGTGTGTGTGTTTAGCTCTATGTGATTTTATCATGTGTAAGTTCTTGTAACCACCCTCATGGTCAAGATACTGAATAGCATGTCAACACAAGTATTCCGTATGGTGCTTTTTTACCACTATACCAACTTTCTCCCACCATGAACCACCCCTCACCCCATCCCTAAGTCCTGGCAACCACCATTTCTAAAATGTTGCCATTTCAAAATTTTTCTATAAATGGAATCACCAGTATTAGCTTTCGGGGGTTGACTTTTCATCGCAGAACTGCTTGGAGATTCATCCATGTTGTTCTGTGTTGAGTGTTTTTGTTCACTACTGTATCTTCAGTACCTAGAACACCACCTGGTGCATAACAGGCTCTCAATATTCGCTGAGTGAATGCACGAGTGAATTCCTTCAATAAACAGATTGTTGGTTGATAATGTACCACCAAGAAATGGGTATTTCCTAGTGATCTCCTGGGAAGATAAGGAAGACCGTTCACATGGAATCTAGTGACAGCACCCAAGAGTCCCCAAGCAGATTCCTCTCCCTGCCATCCACGATCCCTCCCCGCTCTCTTTCCCTGTTGGTTCCTCAAATCCTCTCTCCCATCCCAGCATTTCCGTTTCACTGTAGGCTTATAGATCCCACGCCTCTGACCTCCTGGCAATGGCAGAATGAAGAGCATCTTGCTCCCTCTGGGTGTCCCAGCACCTCCAGCCTTCATGAGATCAATTGGAAGGAAATGTCAGCTATGGTGGCCTAAGGAAAACATGATTAAGGTCTGCATGCAGATAGTAGGAGTGGAAAAGAGGCGACAAATGTGACACCTACTCATTACTCTACTTCAGGTATTTGAGAAGAGGGTGGAATCGAACACTTCCCCACCCCCATTCTACTCAACTGCAATTGCCAAACAGTATCCAGACCTACTCACAAAAAAGGGTGCAGTTCTGCAAGGAAGAAAAATATGTCTGTGGTTTGTTTACCGTGTTTAAGATGACAGGTGAGATACCAGACTGATGAGGAAGGCTGGCACGCCAAATCTTTCTTTCTCAGTCTCAAAAACACCAAAGGTCGATGACAATACCTGATTTATCTTGATCCTTAACTCCGTCGTGTCTCATTACACACAGGCCAGGGTAATCAGCCCCAAATGCCATGGGAGCTAAGACGCATGCGCCTGTCTTGAAGGCACAAGACCTCCGTCTTACCCTCTCTGAGTCTTCCTTGTTATGCTTCATGTGGGTGTGACATGTGACCAGGAAGTGCGACGGGAACAATCAATCACACAGACCTGTTTATTGCTTTCATAAATCCACAGCATTTCACAAGTGCTCTGAGATGTGTCAGGTACTTGGTAAGCCCTCAAACGTCTGCTCACCCACTTTTTCCTTCAGAGGTTTTTCTAATTTGATTCCAATTCAGGAATAAGCTGGATGTATACTTGGGACAGATCAACTTAGGAAACATCTCAGTGCTTTCGAGCTACATCTGCATTACTGGTTCACACTTGCTTCCTCCCAACCAAAGTCACGGAGCTGACTCCATTGAGAACGTTGCTGGTCCAGGTTAAGTCCAAACACCTTTGATCACTTCTTAAGTTGTTTAAAGACTGTTTGGGCGGTTTTAAAATGGCCAACAGAAGTCTTACCCATGGCAAATCAGGACATGCAGACAGAAGAGTCATTATCATCTTCCTCATCACCCAACAGGGATAAGACCTGTGGCTTCTACCTCAACTTCCTTCTAGGAGTTTGGATCAGCCACCAGGTGCAGACACAGACACATACA
This sequence comes from Canis lupus baileyi, assembly GCF_048164855.1. Classification (NCBI taxonomy): domain Eukaryota; kingdom Metazoa; phylum Chordata; class Mammalia; order Carnivora; family Canidae; genus Canis; species Canis lupus. Next base: position 18,377,121 of record NC_132840.1, read on the forward strand.
CACACCTGGCTGCACCAGCTGCTGGGCCACGTCAGGAAAGAGTCCCTTGAGGTCAAGCACCAGTGTCTTGGAGGCTTGTCCAGCCTTCTTGGACAAGGTGAGCAGAGAGAGATGTGGAAGCACTGTGTTTGGGCAGGGTGGGGATGAGCCAGTCTTCTTTCCTCTTGGTGATCAGGAAAGGCTTCCCTGGAGGAGTGCATCTTCAAGCGCTGCCTCAGTGTGTGGATGGAGCCCCTGACAAAGTGCTGGTCCTTGCAGGCTGATAGTGTAGCTTAGGAAAAGGATTTGGGGACAGGTGTGGGTTGACTGAACAAAGCAGTGACTTCCCCAAGAAAGAGCAGTTGAAAGAGTGAGAGAATTAGGTGATTTTTTTGTCTGATTATAAAAATCATATATATTCATCAAATACCTGGTTACATTAAAAAAGAAATGGGAAAGACACCCATAATCCTACTATCAAGAGAAAACCCCTGAAATCATTCTGGTGGGTTTTTTTTTTTTTTCAGTATTTAAGATATTTTTGTGCACAGCTTATAGAGTAGCAATTGGTAAGCTACCTACCAGTAACCTACCCCATTTTATAACTTGCTTCTCTCACTGAACGTATGATATAGGTATTTTCTCAAAGTACTGAATTCTTCTAATGGGAGCACATCATTTCCTCTTTGGGACATGGCATGATGTATACTATCCTACCACTGGATATTTAGGTTGCTTCCAATTTTTTATTATTATAAATAATGCCAGATTAGTAACTTTGCATACACATTTCTAGAGCTTACCCTTCGCCTCTGCTCTATTCAACTGCTTATTATTGCAATTTTCTTTGACTAGATCCCCAACGTGATATTTCTGAGCCAAAGAGTAGAAAAACAACGTTTGAGGTGTTCTTTGAAAGACCTAAGGTTTTGGGTTGATTCAGAGGAAACTGAGAAGCCTTTATAGAATCCAAGAGGCTCGCAGGGTCAAAGCGGCTATAGGTCATAGAAAAAGGGGGTACTTGGTAATATAATTTTCATCCAAATCCTCCCTTTCTCCTCTTCTCTATTCCATCTCCTCCATATCTTTCCACTCTGTGCAGATGCTCCCACTTTTCCAGGTCTATATTCATTTCACTCATTCATTCATCCATTCAGTGATTACCAAAACTGTGTTGGCATTTAATGCTGAGCACAACCTCAGCTGTCCTCAGGGAACATATGGCACAGTGAAGGACACATCACCAGGGAAACAGAGGAACACAATTCGGGGAAATGGTGGTAAGAAAAAGGAACACCTCAGGGGGTGCCCAATGCTGCCCTGAAAACCCGGGATGGCTCATACGGGAAGGATGGCAGTAGGGAACCAGGGGAAATGGGTGATCTGGATAAAGAAACAGTCCTGTGCTGAGGCTTGGAATCAGGAGAGAAGTTGGCAAATTTAAAAAACTTGAACCATGGGGTATAAACTGCTCAGAGAAGACAGGTTTGGGCCAGATCCCCAATTTATCTGTAAGAAATGGAACTAGCACTATCTAAACAGAAATCTCCAGTGGCCTCTTCGAGGACAATCAAGGACTGATAGTCATTCTTCTGTTTATTTTTTTAAATATTTTATTGATTTGTTTAGAAAGAGAGAGAGAAAGAGGGAGCAGGCATGGGGGTGGGGGCAGAGGCAAAGAGAGAGAATCTCTGGCAGACTCCTCAGCACAGAGCCTGACACAGGGCTCAGTCTCACAAACTGAAATCATGACCCTAAGCCAAAATGAAGAGTTGGATGCTTAACCATCTGAGCCACCCAGGTGCCCTGATAGTCATTCTTCATAATAATATTTTTTTTAGATCAAACTCACATACCATGAAATTTGTTCATATACATTTAAATAAAAATTTTAAAATTCACTCATAAAATACACAATTAAGTGGTTTTTGTATATTCAGTGCTGTGTAACAAACACCATGGTCTAATTTTAGAACATTGTCATCACCCCAGAAAGAAACCCTGTCTGCATTAGCAGTCTCTCCGCCTTCTGTGTCCCCACCCCAATTCAAGACAACTCAAATCTGCTTTCTGTCTCTGTGGATTTGCCTGCTGTGGACATTTCATATAAATTGAATCACACAAGGTATGGAGTTTTTGTGACTGCTTTCACTTAGCATGTTTTCAAGGTTTGTTTATGCTGTTGCATAAATCAACACTTCATTCTTTTTGTGGCCAAATAATATTCCATTGTATGAATAGCCCACATTTTGTCTATCCATTCATCAGGTGATAGACATCTGGGCTGTTTCCTCTCTTTGGCTATTGTGAATAATGCTGCTATGAACATTATGTGGACATATGTTTTCATTCCTCTTACATATATTCCTAGGAGTGAAATTGCTGTGTCATATGATAACTGTGTTATTAACACAGTTAATTAAAATTTTGAGGAACTGCCTAGCAGCTTTTCAAAGTGGCTGCACCATTTTACATTCCACCAGACATATATGAGAGTTTCATCTGTCCACATCCTTCCTAACATGTTATTGTCTGCTGTTTTTATTTCAGCTGTCCTCGATACAATGAAGTGGTATCTTGTGGTTTTGATTTGCATTTTCCTAATAACTAATGATGTTGAATATCCTTCCATATGCTTCCATACTGGCCATGTGTATGTCTTCTTTGGAGAAATACCTACTCAAGTCTTTTGCCATTTTTTTTTTTTTTTTGCCATTTTTTTTTAAATAGGCTCCATGCCCAGTGTGGAGCCTGACAGGGGCTTGAACTCACAACCCTGAGATCCAAGACCTGAGCTGAGATCAAGAGTTGAACCCTTAACCAACTGAGCCACCCATGCACCATTCTCTTGACATTTTTAAACTGGGGTATTTGTCTTTTCATTGTTCATTTGTAAGAGTTCTTTATATATTATGGATGTAAATCCCTTATCAAATATATGATTTGTAATATTTTTTCCCATTTTGTGGGTAGTCTTTATTTTCTTGATGGTGCCTTGAAGTACCAAAGTTTTAAAATTTTGATGAAGTCCAATTTATGTAATTTTTAAAATTTCTTCTTTGGCAAATGGACTCCAGAGTCCAAATTCTTAACCACTACTTTTATTGCCTGAATTTTACTCACTTTTCCACGTTCAGGATTTAGTACAGTGCCTGGGACAAAGTGGATAGATTATTTAACTTCTTTATGCTTCTTTCCTCATCCATGGAATGAGGATAGTAACAGAATGTAGCTCACAGGGCTACAGTGAGGATTAAATAAATCAGTGTTCTTAAAGTCCTTAGGAGATGTGCCTGCCACTTACCATCATCTGAGTTAGCTGAGGTTATGTGGGCAATTCAAGCAGTGACTGCTACTCATAAACTCTTGAATGAAGGATGATCTTCCTCTCTCTGAGCAAGGCCTTCCTCCTGCTGTGGTGAAAGAACAAAGGGTCAGCCTCCCAGGCACCAGAGTGTTCCAGTTCACCCTGCTGGCCAGTGGCATCAGAAATGACATAAGCAGATTGTTGGCATGGCCCAAATAGCCACTGCACAACAAATTGTCTAATTGGGCATGGGCAGAACACAATTACGATGGTTAGAGAGCAGGGTCTCTGAGTTACTTGGTTTCAGTTCAAACAGCCATCTCCTGGGGTTGATGTGACAACTACTTGGGGATACTACATACGATACTACATACCAAGGGCACAGGCCAGTGCCCAGCACAGGTTGAGTGGTCAAGAACGGGGAGTGTACACAGCAGGGATTTTCATCGGTTTGGTTCATCACTATATCCTTGTCTGAAATAACATTGGATTGTTTTCTATATAGCTGCTGGAAGAAATCACCACAACTATGATGATGTAAGCAACACAGATTTATTCTTACAGTTCTGGAGGTCAGAAGTCCAAAATTAGTCTTACAGGAATAAAATCAAGGTGCAGAAGGGCAGCTTCCTTCTGGAGACTGCAAAGGAGAGTCTGTTTCCTTGCTTCTTCCAGCTTTCTCATCCCCTGGCTTGGGATCTCATACCACCTCCTCCTTCGTCCCCCTGCTTCAGTGTCCCATCACGTTCCTCCATCTGCAGTCAAAATCTCCTCCTACCTCCCTTTTCTTAGGACACTTACAGTTACATTTAGAGCACACCAGATAACACAGGATACCCTTCCTATCTAAAATCCTTAACTTTATTACATCTGCAAATTCCTTTGCCATCTAGGTGATACTCACAGATTCCAAGGATTAGGACCTGGATATCTTTGGAGACTATTATCCAGCTTACCCCAAGCACCTAGCTCCTAATGTATTCAGTAAATACCTGCTGCATGAATGCACAAATGCTAGACATTGAACAGTGCCACCGGCATCACCTGGCTCAGCCCCTCCAGGAATGACCACAGTAGCACACATGGCCTCCTCGACTTCAGAACCTGCTCAATTCTCCCCTTCAGTGTGGATTTCCTGACCCCAACTTAACACTGCAACTTTTTAACTCCGTCATCACACACACTCCTAATCCCCTTATCCCTTTTAACTTCATTTTCCCCGAAGCACTTTTGGCCTTCTAGCACACTGTAAAATTTACGTGTTTATCATAGTTCATGGTATTTGTCCATCTTCCTCAATGGAATAGAAACTCAAGGATTACTTTCGGGGCAAGGACTTTTCTGTTTTCATCTCCTATGTCTCCTAGGGGCCTAGAGCAGTCCTGGGCACATAGCCAGTGCTCAGTACATGAGTGTTGAATGAATATATGACCTGCATGGCCTCACCAAGTTTCTGTCAGCTGTGAATCTAGTTCTTTATCTTCTGTGGTTGATCGTGGCTTTCATAACAACGAAGGCATTGCCTGTAGTGAGGCCAATCGATTCTAGGCAACCTATGTATTATCCTATTCATGGTCTCCACCCCGTTCCATTAGCACACCGGTAATTTTGATCTCTAAAATACATATAACCTCAATTCTTATCTCTACCAAGACTTGCAAAAGTCTGGGAGGGCAATGGATGGTTTGGCTTTAGATATTTACTGAAGGGCAAACTTTTGAGAATTCAGATGATACAGAGATGGGAAGGTAAGTGGTCCCTGGCTGAAGTTGCTGGGATTTGTTGAGTTATACTGTTTCTAACTAGTCTTCCTGGAGATAATGAGTTTGTGTTTCTGTAGTTGGTCAAGCTTAAGAGGCTGGCTATAGAGAGGTCCTGAGCACCTGAGGGGGCATGGTGGAGGGGCTTCAGGGTGCCCATGAGCTTCCTGCAACTGCATGTGAACTCTTGTGTAAATGTATGTTCTTAAGGAGAGAAGAGTCTATTGCTTGAATCAGCTTCTCCATAGGAAAAGAGGAGAACTTTGGGCCCCAGCCATGAGGATTCTGTGATTCTGTGACTCATGACAAATAGCCCAAATTAACAGGCTACACACAGCTCTGGGAGGAAAGGCATGCCCCCTTCTAACCACCCCTACCCCCTAATAAGTCCCCAAGCTATTGTGTTAAAGATGCTGAACCAAGCACTGGTTCAAATCTCAAGTTAGCCAGGCTCAATTTTTGCAAGGCTCTGGGCATTTCTTAAGGCCCCACTTCTTCTTACAAGTAGAATTGGGATTGCTCTACTTTCTTTGATTTTTATGAGTATGAAAATTCTTTGAGGGTACAAAATGCTGTAGAATCACAAAGTATTGATGATAAAGAAAATATGTACTTTTTTTTTTTTTGCTACGAGGCAAAAAACTGACTTGTTTCCTATGCCTGCCTGCCTGCCATCCATCCATCCCATAAATCTCTGCTTCCTCACAACATGCATAAAAGCTACCATGTATGTGACAGAAGCTTTTTAAAAATCTCTAATAAACCGAGGTTCAGAAAGCTCAGGTTCTCAAAATCTAGAAAGTGATAGAGCAGAGCCCAATTAAAAGCCTAATTCTGACTGCTGCAATGGCAGTGCTCACCATCATCACCCATCGAAATACTCCTGAAGGCAGAGGAGAGGGGAGCTAGCTCCCAGAAGGAAGGCAGGAGGACAAATCTACCAAATATAGCACCTTGAAATGTGGCTCAGTGGTTGAGCATCTGCCTTCAGCTTAGGTCCTGATCCCGGGATCCGGGATTGAGTCCCGCATTGGGCTCCTTGAGGGGAGCCTGCTTCTCCCTCCGCCTAGTCTCTCATGAATAAATAAATAAAATCTTTAAAAAAAAAATCTGTGTTTTACCTTAAAATGCATGCATATGTTATATAGTGCATTCCATGTTATGCCCATGCTTGTTTAAATATCAAAGAATTTCTCAGCAATCTTTAAGTACAAATAATGCTCTGGGAAGGGGGTTTACCCCCATGTAGCTCTGCTACAATCTGCATCCCAAACTGCATTTTCCATGTCAGATGTTTGCTGATTATTTTCAAGACTTATCTCCTGCATTGGACTAGAAGTTCCTGGAGGGCAAGAGCTGAATCTGATTCCTCCTTTCTCCCTCCTGAGGCCTAGTCCAGCATGCAGCATGAAAAAGCACAGAGATACTGAATTTGGCAAATATTTATTGCAAGCCTGCCTAACCAAGTTCAGGTACCATGGAGATTCAGTCGGATATGATGTGATCACTGCTCTCAAGACATTTACAATTGAGCTGGAAAGGCCGGGCTTCCAGAATCTGCCAGGAAAAGATCTTCCCAAGACTCTTGGCACAACATTTTAAAACCTTGGGACTGTACTGTAGCAATAGAAGAAATGGTAGGTAATTAAACACCAAACAAAAAGTGTCATTAAATAGGACAAATTTTGTGAAAAGTGACAACCTGTTTCTCTGGAAAGACAGCATTGTGTCAATTAGAGAGCACACCTTGCTGTCGCAAAGTACAAATTATTGGTGACGAAACGAGTGTTTCCCAAGAGGGAAAAGTTGAAAGCAGTCACCTACTCTAGATGCTATTTTGCCAGAAGAGTCTCAGTCTCTGATTGCTTGGCCTTTGAGGGCCACATTCACAACTTCACAAATAAATCCATGTCCCTTTCTGACAAGCACGGGTAGGTTCTAGGTTTATTAGATTGAATTCTGTTCATCAGATATTTACTGAGTTCTGTTAGTGCTCGCCATGCAATGAGAAGCAAGGGTACATGATGGAGAGCTCACAAACTTGGCAAGAAAACAGAGTCAAAATCCTGGCTCCTCCATGAATCAGCTGAGGGAATGTGGAACAGAGTTTTTAGCTCTCTGAGCCTTGGTTTTTTTAAACCACAGCATGGAGAACCTAATACTTATCTTGCAGGTTGTTGTTAAGGTTAGTTTGGGTGATGGGCAAAAAGCTCTCCACACAGGGGACTGCACTGACGACTCCACGGATGGGCACAAGAAGTGGGAATTGTGGAAAAATTAAGGAAGTGATGTCTAATTTCAAGAAACCTCGCATCTAGTGAAAAGACCAGTATGTTAGCAGACAAATGCCATTAGTGTGATGGGTGTGACTATTTTTCAAGTGAACATCTGCTGAGCACTTACTATGGGCCAGGTACTGTGTTTAACATTGTAGCTGGATAAGTGTATTTATTGTGCAGGAACCACAGTTATTCCCCATGGGGAATGTAAGGCTCAGAGGCACTTTAAGGAACATGCCCAAGGGCACAGAGCTGGAAAGTGATAAGAAGCAGGGTTTAAACCCAGCAATCTGACTCCAGAGGGAGATTTCAAGGCGAGAGAGAGAGAGAGAGAGAGAGAGAGAGAGAGAGAGAGAGAGAGAAACCAGGGGAAGCTTCACAGAGGTGATACTTCAGGCACCAGTCATAGGAAAAGGAGCCCAGGAAGGAGGAAAAGGCAGATGCAAACAGCTGGTGGGAAGTACAGCTTGTTCTATTTGGGAATTCAGGTGGGTGTGCGCAAGAGTTTGGGATGAGGATGGTGGGGATCTAGAAGATGAAGAGGGGGCGGATGGGAAGGATATCTCAATATCAGGCATAGGGACTTGGACTTTTACCTGAAGGAAAGGCAGAACCAATGAAGGATGAGAAAGACGGGGTCACGGCATGTGGGGAATGCACCTGTCTGCTAGGTTCAGAGAGGAAATGACTCTGGGTGGTCTATTAGAATAATCAGGTCATATCACATTTTTTTTAAAGATTTTATTTATTCATGAGAGACACAAAAAGAGGCAGAGACATAGGCAGAGGGAAAAGCAGGCTCCATGCAGGGAACCCGATGCGAGACTTGATCCCGGGACTCCACGATCACGCCATGGGCCGAAGGCAGACAGTCAACCACTGAGCCACCCGGGTGTCCCCATATCACATTTTCTAACTAAATTACTACTTTCTAGATATTATGTGTGTGCAAGTCTCCCCTCTCCCCTACTGGCCAGTAAGCTCCTTAAATGTTGACTCTAACTGCTTTTCTTCTCCCATAAGGGTCAGGCAAATCTAGGTACTTGAAGAATCAGATGAATGAGTGATTACAAGCATGAACAAATAAATGAATCTCTGAAGAACTGAGTTGTGAGCTGGATTTAAGAAAATGCATGTAAGCTGAGGTGATGGATCATGGACCTAAATGTGAAAGGGAAACAGAAGCTTCTAGAAGAAACCATAGGAAAATAGCATTGTGGTCACAAAGATTTTCAAACAGAACATGAAAAGCGCTAGCCATAAAAGGAAAAAGTGATAAACTCAACTTCATTAAAATTAAGAATGTCTGTTCATCAAAGATACTATTTAGAGAGTGAAAGCCAAGCCACAGAGAGGGTGAAAAAATGTGTGTTCCCACATATACGGTAAAGAACTCCTAAATATCACTTTGAAGAACTAATTTTAAAAATGAGGCACAACTCAAACAAGCACTTAAATATATGTATTTAATATATATACACATGGACTTAATAAATATATACACATGCATACATATATACATATATTAAAATACATACATATGTACATATACCACCACACACCCACCAGAATGGGTATAATTAAAAGACCAACACCACCAATTACAGAGGGATGCAAAGCAACTGGAACTCTCATGCATGATGGGTGGGAGTATAATTTGGTACAACCACTCTGGAAAACTGTCTGGCAGTATTTGCTATAGCTGAACCTATGCCTGCCCTATGACCCAGCAATTCAACTCTTTGGCACATTGACACAAGAAAAAAGTGCCAATAGGCCACCCAAAGAGTTGTTCATAACAGTGCTTCTGTTATAGCCCCAAACTGAAAAAATCCAAACATCCATCAACAGGAAAATGGATAAACATATAGTGACTGGTATAGTCACATTTACAAAAAAAAAATATATATATATATATATAACAAAATAGAAGAATTTCAAAAGACACTGTGAGTGAAACACGCTGGACACAAAGGTCCAAGAACAGGAAAAACCAATCAGTGACAGAAGTCAGACAGTGGGTTCCTCTGGGAGGTGTTGCCTGGACATGGGTCTATGGGAGCCTCTGGGTTGCTGGAAATGTCCTTTATCTTGATCTGGCTGGTGATTCCACAGGCCTGCTCATATGGACCAATTCACTGGGCTGTATGCTTAAGATTAGTGCACTCTACCGTATGTTATACCTCAATAAAAATGGTTTGATAATAAATATACGACAGTGCTAGTTTCAAAACTTGCTGGAGAAGAGGTTGGACATATTTCAGAAAACGTAAAAATGAATTTAAATGTTAAAACAATAAAAGGACTAGAATGGGGTGTTTTAAGAGCTGGAGCAGGAGGGATCCCTGGGTGGCGCAGCAGTTTGGCGCCTGCCTTTGGCCCAGGGCGCGATCCTGGAGACCCCGGATCGAATCCCACATCGGGCTCCCGGTGCATGGAGCCTGCTTCTCCCTCTGCCTGTGTCTCTGCCTCTCTCTCTCTCTCTATCATAAATAAATAAAAATTAAAAAAAAAAAAAAAAAAAAGAGCTGGAGCAGGAAAAGGGAGTGTTAGAGGATATGAGAAGACCAGCTGTGCCCACCTAGAGCCCAGCACCAGGGAGAAAGCCCAGGGAGGTTGTCAACCCAGATCCGCAGAGGACCTGGTGGGTAGGGCCCTGACTGCACAGGGGAAGAGACTAGATTTTGGTGTGAAGTCAACTAGAAGCTAATTCCTGGGGTGCCTAGGGGGCTCAGTTGAGCATCTGACTCGTGATTTCCGCTCAGGTCATGATCTCAGGGTCATGGGATCTAGCCCCATACTGGGCTCCACGCGGAAAGTGCTTACGTGGGATTCTTTCTCTCCTGCCTTCTGCCCACCCACGCTCTACGTAAATAAATCAAATCTTTAAAAAAGAGAGAAAAGAAGCTAATCATTCCTGAGATGGGCAAGGATGCAACTGAAAACCAGGATTAGGATGGAGGCGGCAGCGACAACCAACCTAACACTTAGCATTTACTGAGCACTGACCACAAGCCAGGCCCTGTTGTCACCACTTCACTGGGGTCCTTTCCTTTAATCCTCCTGACCGCTCTGTGAAGTTACTCTGGCTCTGCCAAGTTACAGACTGCAGTAACTTCCCCAGGGTCTCCAAGGGTCGCAGAAAGAGGGCAGGCAGGTACGAAATCCAATGAATTAAAGGAATTCAGATGACATGAGACATTTGAACAGGTCTGAGGAGCAGATGGATTACTTACACAATGCAAATTCTGCAGGATACACGAGTTCATTGTACACTCAGCAGTGTATTGACCAAAATCCTAGGAAAAGAGCAGAAACTGAGTATTTTTTTTTATGTTTTCAGGTATTTAAACATATAATACCTAAACTACATTTAAAGGGTACGATGTGCAAAAGGGTGTGGCTTGAAGGGGGAAGGTAAGGTTCTTGCACGGAACTTGGTTTGAAAGTAGTTATTAGGACACCCTATGCCCAGAGCTGTTATACTGTGACCTCCTAAGATCTGGGAAGTTTCATTTTGCATCCTTTGGGTCACTCTTGATAATTCATCTTCCTCTACGTTGGCAATGTCAGGTCAGACAGCAAGGGATGAAAAGGTTCAGGGAGGTTGCCCTGCCTTCCCCCCACCTTCCTTCTTTACATTTCTTTCTTTTGATAAGTGTATATTTATTACACACATAATATATTCCATGCATCATTTTAGAGGCTGAGGATACAGTGATGAATAAAATAGGAAGCTCCTACCAGGCCTCATGAAACCCGTATGATAGTCAGAGGAAACATACAATAAACAAACATATATAACTAAAGGTAGTCTAAAGGTAGTGATCAAATGCACTGAGGAAGAATGAAATTAGCTAAATGGAGGGCTTTCGGAGGAGTTGATGTTTAAGCTCTGATCTAAGTAGAATGAAAGACAAGCTATGAGAACACGAGGAAGGAGACTTCCAGGCCCAGAAATCAGCCAGCGCAAAGGCTGGTTGAGGCTTGGTTGAAAAGCAAAAAGAACCATCCTGGTCAGTGCACACTGAGGGAGAGGAGAGTGGGAGGAAATGAGGTCGCAGAGGAAATAAAGTTCACATAGGGCTTCATAAGCCACAGGGAAGTCATTTTGCACTGAGAAGCAACTTGATCTGATTAGCTTATAGGGAGAAAGAACTCATAAGGGGGCAAGAGAAAAAGCAAGGAGACCAACTGGGAGGCCATTGCTAAAGTCTAGGTAGGGGGCATTGATTAGTGGCTCTATCAGGGTGGTACTCCCAGAGGCTGTAAGATGAGGCTGGATTCAGGAGACTGTCTGCAGGAAGAACTGCAAGGTTTGCTGGTAAGAAGGGTGTGAGAGAAAGAGGTCAAGGATGTCCCTAATGTCCTCCAGTCCTTCAGTCCATCAATGAACGATGCTTCCACTGATTTGGGGAATGATTAGGTTTAAGGGGTAAACCACGAGTTGAATTTCTGACATGTTAGTTGCAGATAGCTGTTAGATACTCACTTGGAGTTGTTAGCAAGCTCTTGCTTGGTGTTCAGTGAGGGAATTGTAGAAAACATCTGACAGACATCTTACGGACAGAAAAAAATCTCAGTTCTCCCTAGTTACTAACACTTACTCGGCAAATACTTCTTGAGTACCTACGGTGTGTAGGTGCTGGGGAGTACAGCGTGCATTTGGTCAGAAACAGTCACTATCTTCATTACAACTTAATTAGTTCACTGGTTTCTGAGACACTTCTCTGAATATTATGTAAATATATGAAATCAACTCTCAAAAGTTATAAATACTCAGATGCTCTCTGACTCAGCAATTTGGAAGAGCTTAGATTTTCCGAAAGGAGCTATATATAGATTTGGACAAATGACAGATTTACCCATAAAATATGCGAAGACCGCCTTAAAATGAATCAGAAGAGACTGTCTCAACCAAATTAATGTTTACAAAGAGTCAACCTAGTGTAATGGAAAAGCTTACAGGGCTGGAAGGCAGAAGCTCCGGGCCTGTGTGTTCTGTTTCAACGAGATCACATGTATGACCTTGACTGAGTCCTTGACTCATCTTGCATCAGTTTTCTCTTCAATAAATTGAATCTGAGAGTCAATGTTTTCTAAAAAGCCTCCAAACTATTAAGTTCTTTCTTTGCATTATTTCTCTTGCAGGACTCTCATTCCTCTTTCCAACATTTATTAAAAAACAAAACCCCAAACTCCAAGGTGATTCTTCTCTTCTATGAGGGCTCATTTTTCAAAGCAAAACAAAGCTGTTTTTTTTCCTTTTTTGCAACTGGAAAATTTTTTTGACTGTAAAAATGATCCATGATCACAAAAGCACAGAGAGTAGGAAGTCTCTACAATGATACCACTGAGGTAATTATGTCTGTTTTCACCATCATTGTATCTGCAACGTGTCATATGGCAGATGCTGAATATTTGTTGAATGAATGACCATTTCTAATACCTTGTGAACATCCTTTTTAGTCTTCAGACCAGAAAAGGAGAAGGAGAAGAAAAAGAAGGAGGAGGAGAAGAAAATCCTTTCTCTGGGGGGTTGTTTAGCCACTAGAGTCACCAGAGACTGAAACAGTTGGGAGCCTACTAGATCTCAAATTACTGGTTTCACAACAGCTGAGATCTGAAATCTATGTCATGTAGGGAAACAATAACACCAAATACATCATTCTGATGGCTGTAAACAGTATCAAGGGTGGCTCAGTTTGAGCAACAACAAGAAAGGCTACAAAACAGTCCAAGGTCTGACCAGGAGTGGCTCCTGTAGCTGATGGGAGGGCAGGCTCTGCCCCACAGATCCTTCCTCCCACGCTCGGGCCCTCATCTTTCCTTCCCTACAGCACCAGGATGAGTTTTCTTGGGGCACCTGAGCTGACCTCAGCACTTTATTGCAAACCTAGCATCTTTTTGATTGTTAACTCCCCTCTCAGGAAACCAAGATGATTTTCGGATTACCTCTGGAAATGAATTAAAGCCAGAACCTGGCTGCACACCCATGATGCATCTTTTTCTCCCAAATGGAAGGAGTGGCTAATGTTAAAAACTGAGACATTTGACATGTGGACATGAATTTTACAGATCTCTTGAAAAATCACTGGATTTGGCGGCACCACTACCCATTATCCCATGAAGCAATCAGCTAGAGCCAAGGGGCAGCCTCCTGCTCTAGAGTGTTCCTCAGCTCCGTCATCCCCCAAACCCACTGTTACATCCTGCTTACTGTGCTCATTTACCCAACTTGCTACCTCTAATTATGCAAAAGCACTCAAGTGGCATCTATTAAGTACCAGGCACTGTGCAAGTTCCTTGGAACACTGAGTGAACACAACACAGCTCTTACCTTGGAGAAGCTCTTGCAAACTAGCTTAGGAACCGGCTAATTACAGTGCAGTAAGGGCAGCATGGAGAGCAGAAACATGACATAGCCCAGGGACTCTCCCATGAGAGGCTGCCCAGATTCCTTGAAGGTCATGTTTGAGCTTGGTTTTGAAGGATGAGTTACTCAGGCGAGTGGGCAACTGGGAAATATTGCAAATAGTGGGGCTGTTTGAAAGCATATATAAGGTCTGCTGATCAGCCGCCTGGTGCACAGGTGACCCTCAGAGCCAGCAACTACCTTTTTGCTGATCAGTGCAGGTCTGTCTACAGCTCTCTGCCTGGGTGTCCCCTGATAATCAGAAAATCATCTTGGTTTCCTGAAAGAGAGTTGACAAAAGGATGCTAGGTTTGCAATAAAGTGTTGAGGTCAGCTCAGGTGCCCCAAGAAAACTCATCCTGGAGCTGTAGGGAAGGAAAGAAGAGGGCCCAAGCGTGGGAGGAAGGATCTGTGGGGCAGAGCCTGCCCCTTCCTTCCTTCTGTCAAAATGCCAGAGACGGTTCACCTCTACCAGGAAGAGCCTACCTGACTAATCCCCAGTCACCTCTGGTTATTTCAACTGAGGCAACACTCCCATTCTGGGGAAACTGGTCACCTGAGGGTGATTCTGTTATTTGAACTTTGTTTTGTTTTGGAACCTCCTGAGAGCTGAAGAGTCGACCAGCATTCCATGCAATTAATAAGTATTTACCAAATATCTATATTGTATATAAAGTACTATTTCTCTGTCATGTACGTCATTTTTGACCCCAACAAGCGAGTTGGGAATGAAGACAAAAACTAAAAACAGACGATAAAATTCAGAAAACATTTATTAAGTGCCTGGTATTCACAATTTTGTTGGTCCTTCTTCATCCATCCAACGTTCAGTGAGCACTTCTAAGGCCCGGCACTGTGCTTTGCATCTGGAAATTGAGCCACTAAAATATACAAGCTAGCCGCGGACATGGATACATAAACCCATTTATAATGAGTTACCGGTCAGAGCAATGTTCAAAGCACAGCAACATCTTGAAGAGAGATGTGTTGACTGCCCCCAGGGTACTAGGCAGGTAGCACGGAGAAGATTAAGTTTGAGCCGCTTATCTTGTTTTTGTTTCTTTTTTGCTTTTTTTTTTTTTTTTTTTTTTGCTTTTTTGCTTTTATTGTGACATTTTACAACATACACAAAAATACAGAGACTAGTACAATGAAACTCCATGAACCCACAACCCGCTTTGGCAATTAGTAACTCATCAGCACTTCCGATTCATCCATACCCTCCCCTGCTTCCCTCCATCCCTTCATTTTGTTTTGAAGCCAATCCTAGACATCTTTATCGTTTCACCCATAAATGCTGAGCGGAGTTTGAAGAAGGAACTGGGAAAGTCTAGAGCTTCCACTACTAACTTCCTTTCCCCCATCTATTCCTCTGCAGAGGACTCTGCCTTAGGCATATACTCTTCCTCCTGCAGTGACTCCAAAGCCTTCGCTATTGGACTTCTCTGGTTGGCTGAAGGAAAAGACTGAACTGATCCAGTGAAAACCCCCTCCTACCTTCTCTGAAAGGCTGACCATTCCTGGGGTCCTGGGTTCTAACTGCTAAATCTTCAGAAGAATTGCCAATTCTTTAAGAGCTTATTAGTTGTACAAACCAACTGATGTTTGTGCAATCAGGTTGTACAAACAACCTAGTGTTTGTCCAGGATGCTGGTCACGTCCCACATTTCCGTGTGCCCTCAACCTCCAGGGAAACCTCAGGCCAGCGCTGCTTCCTGTCACAACTCTGGTCTTAGTCGCATCTGAACAGCTGGCACCCTCCACACCGCTGCCATTTCCTATCCGTCTGGAAGGTACCAACATCCCAGCACTTACCCAGTCCTGGGCTCCCTCACAGTTGTTTTGTTTTGTTTTGTTTTGAAGGCACGTGGGTGGCTCAGTGGTTAGCGTCAGCCTCCGGCCCAGGGCGTGACCCCGGGGTCCCGGGGTCCTGGGACCGCGTCCCGCATCCGGCTCCCCGCAGGGAGCCTTCTTCTCCCTCCGCTTGTGCCTCTGCCTCCCTTTCTCTGTCTCTCATTAATAAAATCTTTTAAAACCTAAATAAGTAAAGCCACCCACTGTTATCCACGTCCACAGCATCCCTCAATTTAGGACGCCGGCGCCCTCAAGTCTTGCACTATTTAGGCATCCTTCTCCTTTAGCACCATCCTCCTCCTGCTCTCGCCTCCACTGGGTGATCTTCACAAAACACCCTGCTGAAAGCCCTTTCAGAGTCCCCAACCCCTGCGGGGACAAGGCCAACCCCCGTCACCGCGGATCAGGAGGCTCCGCAACACACGGGCCTGTGGGTTACCTCTCGGGCCCCGCCCGCCGCCTCTCCTCCGCAGCCTGCGGCCAAGTGCTCTACCTGAGGGCCCGCTTTCTCGGGTCTCTGCGCTTCTCTCATCAGGGCCGCGCCGCCGCTCACACGAAGTCAGCCGCTTCACTTTGCAGATGGAGAAACTGGGGATGGGCACCTTACCACGGCCACGCAGCGGAAGAGCCGAGGCTCGGACGCAGACGCCCGGCGCCAGAGGCCGCGGGCCCAGCCGCACAGCCCCGGGCGCCCGCACGCCCCGCGCCTCAGCAGCGAGCGCTCCGGGCCGCCGCCCGCCCCTCGGCGGCGCCCCCCGCGCGTCCCCAGGAAGAGCGAGGCTTCTGATTGGCCGCCTCCGGCGACCCCCGGCGAGAGGGCGGGACCGACGGCGCGGGGGCGTCGCGGAGAAATGACGCAACGCCGCGACTCCTTAAAGGCGCCGGCCCCTTGCGCCGCGGATGGCGCAGGCGCGTTCCGGGGGCTCCCGCTTGGTCTCCGAGCGCTGAGCCGGGCCGGACGGGCGCGCGCGCGCGGGCTGGGCAGGCGGGGAGCGCGCCGGCCGCGGGCAGCTCGAGGGGTCCGGCGGGGCGGCGGGGCCAGTCCGCCGACGACCCGGCGCCGCGATGGCCGAGGGCAGCGCCGTGTCCGACCCTCAGCACGCCGCGCGTCTGCTGCGAGCCCTCAGCTCGTTCCGCGAGGAGTCCCGCTTCTGCGACGCGCACCTGGTCCTCGACGGGGAGGAGATCCCGGTGCAGAAGAACATCCTGGCGGCCGCCAGCCCGTACATCAGGTGAGGAGGGGCCGCGCCGCCCGGAGCCCCCGGCCCCTCCCCTCCCCTCCCCGCCCCGCCCCGCCGCCCGCTGCCCGCTGCCCGCTGGGCGCCGCGTCCCTCCGGGGCCCCGGGGCCGCCCTGAGCTGCGGTCACCCTCGGGCCGGGCCTGTGCCCGCCGGAGCGCCCCCGGAGCCCGGGCCGCAGCCCTCCCGCGCTCCCTCCCGCGCTCCCTGCCGCGCCGCCCGCCGCCCGCCCGGGCCTCCGAGCTGCCCGGGCCCCCCGGACGCCGTCCTCGGCCGGCCCGGAACCCGCACCCGCGGGCGGGCAGGGCGGAGCCTCGCCCGGGCCTGGCCCTCGAGCGCGGCTGAAGTTTGCCGGCCGCTCGCCTCCGCCTCGCGTCGTGGGCCGGGCGGGCGCGGCGGACCGGGTCGGGCCGGGCGCGCCCCTCCCGCTGGGGAGCCAGACAGGCGCTTCCTCGCCGGCCCGGGGCGCCGGGAAACCCCGCGGGGTCCTCTCCCCGGAGCGGCGGTCCGACCCCCGAGGCCCGCGTTCTCGCCGGACGAGCCTTCTCTTCACTTGCGGTGGGAGCTGCGCTGAGAAGCAGGGCTGGGCGGTAGGCACACGTCGGAGTAAGCGCAGCTAATTTTAGAGCACTTACTGTCGTTCTCAGGATGCGGTTACAGGCGAGGATCCTGAGATTCTAGAGACTCAGAGGGCATTTTAAAACTCAGGTAAAACAAAGCTTGACCTGATATGCTCGCCCAACTTAACCGGGTTAATTGAGGTTGGTAAGATCGTGCCTAACCAAGCCTATCAGATCTTGCGGGGAAGCTATTATTTTCTTACAGCAACTTTCTTGCAAACTGGGTTGCTCTTTTAATAAAAGAAAGAAAAAAAAAAAAGCCTAAAGCTGGAGAAACTGTCCACTAAGCTGGTTAAATATAGACTAATAGTAGAGACTGTCAGTAGAATCGACAGATGAGAGAAAGCAAAATGATGTGCACCGTGTTTTTAGTGCTGTGTCCCGGCCCAACACAGCGCCCAAACTCCCATTTGCAGTTTTGCATTATCTCTGCCAAGTCACAAGCAGTGCAGGCGCCCTTGGAACTTCTCCTGACTGCCTCCTGCAAATCCGCTTGCACTCTTTGTGGAGTTAAAGGGGGAGCGGAGAGAGTCTTAGTATGGAATTTGGATTGCCAGTAGGATAGCCCGCTCCTAGCTGCCAGTTCAGAGGTTTGAGCAATCGATGTCAAATCGGAATCAGCAGGTCGGAGTCTTCCCTGTATCCATAGTATTCTCTGTTTGGGGAAACACTTTGGACACGTTATTGTTGTAGTCCTGTAGGAGGCATCCAGCAGGCTCAAAAGAAAATTACAAATCACCACGCCCATGCTTTCTATCTCCTTTCCACGCTTCAATTTTCTCCATACCTCTTATCACTGTAATGTGCTCTGTATTTTACTCATTGACTTTGTCCATCTTCCCCAACCACAGTGTAAGCTCTGTGAGGCCAGGAATTTTTCTTTTGTCCATTACTGTATCCCTGGCAGCCAGAAAGAACGGAGCCTCGTGGTTCAGCGGATGTGTTGAATGCGTGATTGCCTGCCCTTCTTCTCCAGCAGGTTGGACATTAGACGATTGGCTCTGTTATATTTCATTTCAGATGCTCAGTTATCCCTAATTGAGAAGAGCCCTAGACCTATTTTCTCCTTCCAGCTTTTTTGCTTTTATGGCTGTGAGCTGTTGGCAGATGACTTACTCTTGACTTCAGCTCACTTGTCTGATAAACGAGAGAGACAATGTGGCTTCATCTCATTTAATCTTTGACCTTCGCAGGAATATGTAATAGTGCTTTGAACTCCTCCAGGTGAGCACATGGGTCTCCAAAGTTAGTGGTGGTATTCCCTGCTGTATATGCTGTATTAGGAAAGGTGTAGTATCCACTTGTGACAGGTGGCAAATCATGAGAATATTTAGTAATGTCAAATGTTACTTACTTATAATAGCAGTAACTAAGGCGTGAAATGTTACCAAAGTGGCTAAGCTGGAAGGGACTTTAGATCTTCTCTGGTCTGATCCTGTTACTTTTCAAATAGGGAAATGGGGCTCAGTGGGCCTTAGTGATCTGTATTATGATGAAGTTAGTAGTGCTTAGTGGATGAACTCAGATCAGACTCCAAGTTACTGACGCCTCATCTTCTACTGTAGCCATACCAAGTTACGACCTTAACTCATACTTAACTATTTTTTCTGTAAACTCTACTGTCAGTCGATTCACAATGTTGTAATTTAAATGCTTATCAAGTGCTTTTATATACTGTCTCATTTTCATTTTCACTTTCAACCATCTTGTTTTGTAGGTAGGGTGGATATTTTGACCTTTTATAGATAAACATGAATCAGCCAATATAGGTTTTTTTGCCAGTGACCGATTAATTATTTTAGGTTTATTTGTAGACATGGTAAAATGTTCTTGATGTCTTGGTTATCTTTTAAAATGATCAATCTCAAGACTACTTCAAAGTAATTTGACTGATCTGTATTACTACCTAGAAATAAACTGTTTAATAATATTTGACACCTATGATTTTGGGCTTTTATCTTTATCTGTTTTGTTTGAAAGGAACTCTAAAGAATTATGTTGAAACAAAATGAATTCGCATGTTCTAGCACTTGATATTTCTTTCCCTTTTGAAGCTTAAGCATTTAGGTCTGTGGTGTCATTAATCTATCTGGAGTGGGTGTTCCAAAGTTTGGTAGTCTCTGAAATTTTATAAACATTTGAATTTTGTTTATTTAATGGCATTAGGTAATCTAGTTTAAGTAACTATCCTAAGAAGCATAAAGTTGTATGATTTAGAAACTGTTATATATTGCTTCTCAATGCTCAACAAAGGGAACCAATACAGCTTTGTCAGAGTAGGAATTAAAGCAGTTAGCTTGGTATACTTTCTACTTAATATAGAAAAGCTTTTTAACCTAACTTATTGGTTTGATCTTTTCCTGTGCTTTATCTTTGGTTTAGGATTTATTTTTCCGCCTGATAGTCTTAGCTATCATACACTAGAAAGACTTTCAGTATAAAAGGGAAGAAACAGAAAATTTGTGTAGAGTACGTGTCATGCAGCGTCAGGATACAGATGATGCTGAAAGGCAGGACCTTCCCTTGTCCATCATTAAGCTCAGTAAGTGGGATGCTGCTTTCACAGTACTCCCTCTACCCAGCTTTTCCTCATTCTGATCTCTGAATGATGTTTTCCTTTGGTTTGTTGGGTAAACTAAATCTAAATGTAGCCGATGACCTCTAAGGGTGGCAAAATTGAATTCGTTGATATAATGACCCACAGAATCTTTCCTTTCTCAGCAACCCTGAGACCTTCTGGGAAAGATTCCCTGAGGCTTATAGGAAATTTCCCTTTCTCTTGAATATTGCAAAGTTTGCTTTGCTTCATGTCTGAGGCTCTTCTGATTCTGGCACAATCCCATTGATCTGATACAGAGTTCAGACTCTTTTGTGAGCTGTGGTTCTTTGGGAATAAGATATGTGAAAAGGATTTGCAGAGAACTGCTGCATGAATCTGCGGGGCCATGTGCAGGTTCCTGTCTTTTATTCACTCTCTTTTGGGGAGAGAGGTGCTATTTATTTATGACATATATTCCACATCCATGATCCTCTCCAGTCAGAAGTTTTTTGAAACGATGCCATCAGCCTTGGCCAGTTGGAGAATGGAGTCGTCTGATTCACCCAACCTGTTAATGCCCTCCCAGATAGCATTGGTTTTAAACTGGCTGTTGAGCTTGCCTGTCACCTTGTCAGCCTCAACTACATTTACTTGCATGGATGTGTGGTCCTTATAGCTGACAAAGTAGTTGCTGGCGGAACATTGCCACAGCATGGACAGGTACACAAACTTGCCTGCATCCTTCTGCACATCGAGGATGTGCCTACTGTCACCTCCACGAACATGGACCCAAAAAAGCCTCTATTCATTTTGAGAATTTCATTTTTTTTTCCCTAGAGGATCTATTGGAACATTAATGTATTTAGCATTTCCTGGAGCTAAAGTCCAGGAGAGTAAAGGGAAGAAAGAGTCTCAAGATTTTTAGATCCCTTGAATCAGAGAACAGTAAGAATGGCAGTTTGTCCCCCTTCCTTATTTTTTTCAGACAAAGCTGGTCTTGCAAGGGTGGAGTAGAGACATTGGGCCCAGAATCCAGCCTACATTGTTTTGGACTGCATTTCTGGGATTTGGTTTCCTCATCTGCAAAGTGAGGTTAGCCAGGCCCCGTGAATGGCAGATCCCCTTTAAGTCTGAATTGTGCAGCTCCATGGTATTTTTGTTTTGCTCTGTGTGTATATGTTGTGGAGAGGGGGTCTGTTTCTGTTCTTACAGCTTTATTGTATCATTTAAAGTTGTGTTGTGCATTGACATTAAAGCATTTCCTTTGCCCTGTCATACAGGATTTGGTTGGGTATTCTATATAAACCCAGCCTCGTAGAGCTGTTCTGTAACAAGCATTTACTTTATGCTATTAATCTGGATGTATTCCAAGGCCTAATTATCGATGAGTCTGTTTTGCCATTTAAATCTAAACTTTGACTCATAGATGATGCTGATGAACTACTTATGGAGACTAATATGATCTCTGTCGGAAGTCCAAGTTTCAGAACAGCATAGAAATTGTCATCATCCTTTCTTTGGGCACCTGAAACCTGTCCTGTGCTTGATAGGCCCTAAGGTCCATTAGTTGTCTACTGTGTGCAGAGCATGCTGCTAGTACCCAAGTCCCTTTTCTGAGACTTACACTTTGAGTTTGAGGTCCCTTGCATGCAGCTGCTCCTAACTGTCATGGGATTGTGAATGGTGACTGTAGCCTGTTTAGTTGCTTAGTTAGTGCCCAAGGGTTCAGCTAGAAGAAGCTTCTGTTCTGAGACTCTTAACTGAATCTTGAGTGTTCTTCAATTCAAATGGTGACACCTGCCTCTTGCTCTTCTTCATGGTGATGGGAAATAAGTTGGGCCTGAATATCTTGTAATGGATCTGGGCCTTGTTTGTGTCTAGCCGCTGTAAGGCATCCCAAACAACTACTTCACAAAATAACATCTGTCCTGAAGGGCTTGCAGTCACATCACACAAAATGATTTTTTTCTTCTTCTCCTCTTTGTGTTTCTCCCACTTCTCCTTCCCTTTTTTTTTTTTTTTTAAGATTTTATTTATTTATTCATGAGAGACACACAGAGAAAGAGAGGTAGAGACACAGGCAGAGGGAGAAGCAGGCTCCACTCAGGGAGCCCGACTTGGGACTCGATCCTAGGTCTCCAGGATTCAGGCCCTGGGCTGAAGGCGGTGCTAAACTGCTGAGCCACCCGGGGCTGCCCTCTCCTTCCCTTTTTAGTGTTTGCATTTGTGTTTGATTCAACCCTGTGAGTTTTTCAGAACTGATACTAAAGTATGTTCTGTTTCAGAAGACCAAAGCAGTATTTTCTTTGGCTTCTAAGGAAACTAAACACTTGCGAGTTGGAGCTCCACATTTAACATAGATTACTCATTTCAGCCTAAAGGTATTTGTTTATTTATCTGAAACAGTGGTTCCTCCTGCTAGTAGCAATGAATGCTCTAAGTCTGGAGAGGTTTTTGGAAGGTTTCAAATGATGAAACAAATCAGTACTCATTACACTAATGAGTCTGACATAAAGTGAAATGTTGAGTGTTTAGACTTAACTGTAGAACTTGCCTGAGGATTATTGAGTAACAGTATATGTGATAGAAGTAAAAGGTAGCTCTAATGAACACAGATAAGTTCTCATTCTTTAACTTATGCCTTTTGACTTCTACCTCTTCTTACAGTTTGTATTTTTCGCTGTAAGTCCTCTTCAATGTTTTTAAAGTAATTTCTCTTAGGTAATTTAGAGAGTCAAGCAAAGTGCTTTTCCACAAACTCTGGTTCTTAGGATGTAGATTTGGATAATACAGTCTAAGCGTCTGGATTACAAAGCCACTCTATTGTTTACACTGTTCATCAGTTTGTCTCATGATATCAAAGTGAGGTTTAAAATCTATTTATAATCCATAAAGAAAACATAATTAGGACAAATAAGGAGTCATTTGGCTTATAAGTACCGTGAGGTTAGTCCTTCAGGGAGCCGCATGATCCTTGGGCAGAAGACAAGTCTATCATTTTGTCCACTGAAGCTGTAATATAAATGAATAATTTGTAAGTTAGAATTCTAGGTTAAGGGTGGAGACGTGGAGGTATGGGGTGTGACAAGTGGCACTGTGGTTGCAACCTTGAATTCAAGTACTTCCTGTGGGCTCTCCATCCCCTGAGACATGCTGGGTCCAAAGAAGGAAGGAAATGAGAGGCTGAGACAGAGTGGCATCTGTAGTTCTTTGGAGGGCAAAGGTCATGTGTGTCTAAATGCCCGATAGTGCTCAGCCAAAGCTCTTGACCCCTGTGCTCAGAGGAGCAGAGAGTGAAGTCTTCTTTCTTGGTAGTTACTGCCAAAAAGTGACTTAGCTCTAAAATGATGGTCTAATGTTTGCTGATTCCATTCCTCTGTGAGAATAAATTATAATATTTTCCCCTCTATTCAGAGAGATTTAAAAAATAGAATACTTATGGAAGATAAGGTCTTGGTAAAATTTTGTTAAATGAGACAGCCTTTAAACATTAAGGCTTTGAGAGACAGCATGTATCGGAAATGGAAGGTCTGGTTTTAAAAAATAGACTGATGAGTTATGGGATATAGACAAATAAAATGAGTTATGGGATATAGACAAATAAAATGTCCTTCATATCCATTGTCAAGTTAACGTGCTGATGGGTATAGAACCTTAAATGTCTATTTTTGCTCACAGATATTTTGTGATTCTTTTCAACTACTGAGCGTTTCTGTAGTTTTCTTTTTAGGAATATTTTGAAAGATCCTTTGATACTTGTGATTTTTGTATTTAGCATGGTAAGATGAATAGAAATACCGTGGAACATGGTTTCATAGTCACATGAGCATCTTCAGTAACTGGTTGCCTGTACTTCTGAATAATTATGAATTGTTTATTATTATTGAGCTCAAATTATTTTTAGACTTTTGCCACTTAAATCTTATCTGTCCTTGAATTGGAGGAAACGTCTCATTGGAGTATGGGGTTGGTATGAGCCTCTTCTGAAGTGGCCGTGGTCGGAAGTTTGGGAAAGTGGCCCTGTGAAGAGCCAAGAGAATCCTCGGTTCCCCTTCTCTCCTTGCCCACTTCTCTTTCAGGGTGGAATTGGAGGCCAGTATGCTCTGTTGTCTTCCTATATAGTCTTTTGGTTAGTAAAAGGAAGCATTTCCTACCAATGCTCAGTTTTCTTCCGACACCAAAGCTAGTGTGCAAAGTTTAGACCTACCCTAGCAGATAGGGGACATTGTGGGTGTGATTGGTTAATTGGTTTCTTTGTTTGCTTGTTGGCTTTCCTGCCTGGCCCCTGTACTGCCTTGTGTAAACAGAGATACCAACTTTATCCCCTGCCTGAAAATGCTAGTCCCTATGGTTGGCAGGGTGGGAATAAAATTTCAGTTTTCTCACCTCCTGCAGTTGGGGGATGGAGGGGAAAGAACAAAGATTGACTTCCTTTCCCTACCATCTCCTTTGCTATTGATAGGAAAGTGAATTATGAAAATATGCACCACTGTCACAGCTGTTGGTACACTATTTCTTTTTTAAAATTTTATTTATTCATGAGAGACTCAGAGAGAGAGGCAGAGACACAGGCAAAGGGAGAAGCAGGCTCCATGCAGGGAACCCGACGCGGGACTCAATCCCGGGTCTCCAGGGTAACACTCTGGGCCAAAAGGCTGCGCCAAACTGCTGAGCCACCCTGGCTGCCCTGTTGGTACATTCTTAGAAATGTCATCCCTGCCTTAACCCATACACTTGTGGGATTGCACTTAACCAATAATAAACTACAGTTCAAGAATTAACATTGTCTTTTTTTCCAAAGAAGACATCCAAATGGTCAACAGACACATCAAAAGGTGCTCGACATCACTCATCATCAGGGAAATGCAAATCAAAGTCACAGTGAGATGTTACTGTATACCTGTTAGAAGGGCTAAAATAAAAAAGATAAGAAATAGCAAGTGTTGGCAAGGATGTAGAGAAGGAACCCTCATACATTGTTGCTGGGAATACAAACTGGTATAGTCACTGCAGAAAACAGTATGGAGGTTCCTCAGAAAATTAAAACTAGAAATAACATATTCAATAATTCCACTATTGTTTATCCAAGAAAATGAAAACACTAATTTGAAATATATATATATATATATTCCTACATTTATTGCAGAATTATTTACAATAGCCAAGACATATAAGCAACCTGAGTGTCCAACAATAGATGAATGGGTAAGGAAGATGTGCTATATGTATATGGTGGAATATTACACAACCATGAAAAAGGATGAGATCCTGCCATTTGAGACAATATGGATGAGCTTAGAGGGTTTTATGCTTAGTGAAATAAGTCAGAGTGAGAAAGAAAATATCATATAATTTCACACATAAGTAAAATCTAAAAAAAAAAAAAAAAGCCATAAATGACTAACAACAAAAAGCAAAAACTCAGACCTAGAAATACAGAGAACGAGCTTATAGTTGCTGGGAGCTGGTGGGGGGTGGGGTGATGGTAAGGGGGAGATACAGGCTTCCAATTATGAAATGAGTAAGTCATGGGAATAGAAGGCACAGCATAGGGAATACAGTCAGTAATATTATAATAGTTGTATGGCAACAGATGGTAGCCTTAAAGTATTGAAATGTCCTATGTATTAACTCATCACAGCTTGAGTTGGCAGTAAAGGGACCTTATAGTCATTAGTGTTAACGGTCTCAGGGCTTGACTGTAGGTTTAGACATTTGTTCTTCAGATACTCCTGAAGATACTCTGACAGCTAGCTGCTGGGAAGACCATGGAAACAGGTGACAGACAAGGACACATTTCACTAGTTGACAGAGTATTGCACTTTCCAAGGCTTTGTTTTCTTTGTGTGCTGGCTGCTACCTGAGTGCATCTCCCACAAACAGTGTCAAAACTGAGACTAAGTACGTGGAGGCTAAATTACTTCATATTTTTTCTACCTCTGTGGGGCTAGTAAAGGAAATAAACATTGACCCAAAGACTTTTCAACTGAGTTTTGATGTTCGCTTAATTTTTTAGTACTGTGTATCCTGATGTTGTGTGGTACCATCCATTTCAAGAATGGGAAAGGGATACGTTGACTTTATTTTTAGAGTAGATCATTCTGAGAGTCAGCTGTAAAAGTATATTGAAATGACTCATCTGATCATTCACTACTACATTAGTGACCCCAGTTAATCACATTTACAGAAACACCTGTCTTTAAGTAGAGAACATGGATTCTTGCTCAAAGTTCCCTAATATGCCCATTCATTCACTAAACTTTTCTTGAGTGTTTTTGTGCTGCACAGCCATGCACTGGGCACACGGGGCTCCAGCACCCGTGAGTCCATCTGAGGAGGCAGGCAGTGAAGAAGCTCACCCCAGGGAGATGTAAGGGATGGACGTGGGTGCTGCTGCAGTCTGGAGGGCTGACTGTGGTGGTAGAGGAGAAGGAGGATTTGACATGAGCAGGGGTGGAGGATGGGGTTGGGCAGGGGTAGCTCAGGGGGCACAGGAAACTGAAGGGCTGTGGTCCAGGGACGAGAACAGACTGGCACATCAGATGGGGGCAGGGGCAGAAGGATGCCAACACAAGATGGTGAGTGCTGGGTAGAATGGCATGAAACAAGGTTAGCAGGGTGGACAGGACCCCATTGTTCTGGGTTGGCACTCACTCTGTGCTCCAGTAAGATTAAACTTTCACTGTAGCATTCCCCTGAGTTTGGGAGCCGACTGGGGAGGTAGTGGGGGGTGGGCAAGGAACCCAGTAGAATCTTCCAACATAGTTTAGTTCAAACAAGAGTTGAGGTTTTATTTTAAGGGTTATGTATGGATAGACACTGAGGTTTTAAGAAGGAGAAGATGTGGTCCTATTTAGGAGGATGCTGCAGTTGTTGGGATGGGAAATAAGGAGGCCCTGAACTAGGGTTTGTCAGTGAGTCAGAGTGAACTATCTGGATTACAGATAGTGGCAATAGGACTTGTCAGTGAGAAGAAGGGAAGGACCAAAGAGAGTCTAAGTTTACATCCTCCTGATCACCAGGAAACCGTGCTTATCACTTACTGTATCAAATTAGGGACCGCTTTAGAGAATCTGTTCTCAAAGTTTACACCTTAGTTACGCAAAGACAGAGCATAGGATAGAAACTAATTGAATTGTATAAATGCCCGTGGCTATAGGAGTTGTGCAGGGGAAGGAGTACTTAGGTGATCACCTAAGGCTTCATGCAGGAAACAGAACTTGGGCAAAGCCTTGAAGAGGAAAGACTAGGGAGTGAGGGAGTGGTGGTGCCCACAGAGGGGCAAGGGTCATTCAGGCAAGAGAAGGGTAGGCTCAGGATCAGAAGATGTGCATCACGTAGTCAGTAGACTCACTGGACTGGAGGCTCAAATAGGCATGGTTGCAGGTGTGGATGACAGGCAGGTAAGAGCTATATTCAAGAGTGCCAGCTAATTAGCTGTGATTTTTATTCACTCATTAAACACTAGTACTATGAATGGAGCTTCACTTCAGGAAGATGACTTAGTAGTTGTACATACACAGGACTGGGAGGGCACTGGAGTTGCTGGCTGCTGTGGACAGCTTGCCGTGGCAGTATCCTGGGCACCAGAGGGTGGCCAGCATCTAGGATTCGGGAAGAAAGCAGCCTGCCATTCACTGAATGTGGGGACCAAGGATGAGGAAGGAAAAGAGGGAGGTAGCGGGTTTTCAGCCTGGCTGCCTAAGGAAAGTGGGGAACGTAACATTTTGTTTTGTGTTGAATTCTCTTCTGGTTCTTGAAAATTCTACGAGTGCTTCGCAGATCTGTGAATATGTATGTTTATTTTTACACGTGTTTCTTAGCTCTGCCTTTCTCAACCTCCTCTTTCCTGGCAGATACATTTGTGCTCATCCATCAGGACCTGGTTCCCATAGCTATTTCCCCAGTTCCACCTAGTAATCCTTCCCTTTCAGCTCCTCTAGCATATTATGCGTGCCCTCAGCACTGCCTGCCTGTCTGTCATTTAGTGGGGAGAAATAGGTGGACTGGGTGCTTCAGAGCCCTTGTCTTTATCTCTAGAGCCAGAGGCACTAAGCCCACTACTGGAAGCCCCATCCACAAGAGGAGTGGGTTGGCTGCTGTCTATAGGGACTGACGAAGACTTGGAAGATCAGAGTTCAGGATGCTGGACACGCTGCTTCCAGACAAGGTTACACTTCTTGCTATAACATTTTGCTGAGTAGCTGAACATCTGCTGGGGTCGGGGCAAAGGGACAAGAATAAACCATCCTACAGCAGAGGTTCCTGCAAGAGTCTTGGATTTGCTCTGTTTGAGATGCACAGTCAACCCAACAGGCCATTTCTGGTGCCAGGAAACCTGGGGAAGGGACCAAATTCTTTATTCAGAAGGAGCAGCTCCAGTGAGAGCGCTTTTGTTACAACATGACTAAAGAATTAATTGAGGAGCATTCATTCCCTTGACAACATTTTGGAAGGCACTTTCAGCTTCAAGTTGTTTGGAGAAGTTTATACCGGTAGGTTGTAAATTACGGAGGCGCCAGAAGCAAGAAGGCGGCTTGAAGCTGCTGGAGAGGCGCTCAGCACATCCTTTCTGAAAGGGAGCTCATGAGGCTATGTTGAGGCTGTTTTTGTTTCTGTTTTTCTCTACCCCCACTATCTCCTTTCCCAAAAAGAAAAAAAAAACAAAACCCCATTTCTTAACCTTCATTTCATGCTTTGGTTTGAACTGCTTTGAAAGGATGAATATGAACACAATAATATATTCATATAAATTCTTACTTTTCCGTTGAGCTTATTCAGGAGTTCACTTGCTCTGCCTTTGAAAAGGCGTAAGTCCTCCTTCTGACTCTCTACATTGGCAACGAGGGAATAGAAGGTGAATAGAAATACGGAAGTTCTGTAGTTCTTCGTGCCATTTGTATGCTGCAGTGAAAAAGAACCAGAGGAGCTAGTTTTCAGTTAAAGAACCCTTGTCCGAAGTGCCCCCAAATCAGAGGGCCATAGCACTTGAGAGGACCATGTTCATGGGGTCTTCAAAGGGCACAGAAGGAGCCTCTTTTAAATAGCATCTGAAAATGCATTCTGAGTAGAAAATCTGGAACTGTCTTGACAGGTTGTGGCATGAATGTCTGTCTTTTATGTGCGTTTCCAGAAGGTCAGGGTGTGACCAGAGTGAGGGCTCAGGCTTGTTTCATTCTAGAGGAATTTTTTGCTTCACAAGTTTGCTGCATCATGATTCTGCCTTTGAACTCATCTTAAAACTTTAACATGCATTTTCAAACCTTGTCTTCTAAGAGGTAAATTTTATTGACTGCTTTATTTGCAAAATTACAAGAACCAGATTTAAATATTAAGATTTTTTTTTTTACACAAAAATAATCACAGAAGATCACACAAGAGTTATTTATGTCACCCTAAATTCTAGTTCTGGACAGCATACTTGTCATCCAGAAGGACCTCTCACTTACGGTTCATCTTTCCCTCTCCTTTCTTACAGTTCAATATCATGCCCTAATCATCCTTTTTAATAGCCAGTTGTTATTACATCATGTTGCTGTGTGATGCAACTTGCTTCATCATTCCCCTTTGACATTTTAATATCCAGTTCTTTTTTCTTTTTTAAAGATTTTATTTATTTATTCATGAGGCACACAGAGAGGAGAGAGAGAGAGAGAGAGGCAGGGACACAGGCAGAGGGAGAAGCAGGCTCCATGCATGGAGCCTGATGTGGGTCTTGATCCCAGACCCTGGGATCACACCCTGAGCCAAAGGCAGATGCTCAACTGCTGAGCCACCCAGGTGTCCCTAGACCGGATTTTTAAATGTTGTATGCTTTCTACTATAAAAACATTTAGAACAGGGTTTGGCAAAGTTTTTCTGTACAGAGTCGAATATTTTAGGCTTTTCAGGCCACAGGGGACCTCTGACACATAGTCTTCTTGGTTTTTGTTTTAACAACCTTTTAAAAATATAAAAACCATTTTTAGCTCAGAGACCCTACAGAAACAGGCAGTAGGTTGTAGTTTGTTGACCATTGACCCTAGAGTATTAATTTTTTTTTAAGTTCAGACATAGAAACTATAACCCTGAAGATCATCTTTATTTTTTTAAAGATTTATTTATTTATTATTCATAGAGACACACACACACACACACACACACACACACTGAGAGAGAGAGAGAGAGAGGCAGAGACACAGGCAGAGGAAGAAGCAGGCTCCATGCAGGGAGCCTGACGCAGGACTTGATCCTGGGACTCCCAAGATCACACCCTGGGCCAAAGGCAGGCACCAAACCGCTGAGCCACCCAGGGATTCCCTGAAGATCATCTTTAAAGCCACTTAAATCATGTAATGATGACTTGTAGGCCAGCCTTGAGTAGAACAGAGATCCACAGTCAAGACTGATTCTCCCTGGCCCACCCTCCCATCTTCTACTCTTTCTTCTAGGATGTTCTGTTGCATATCTTCTTCCTTCTGTATTTTCAATTTTTCCCTTCTCTTCTGGCTCCTTCCTTGGCACAGAGACATGCTTGAGTCTCTTCCAGTGCCTGGTACATGGGAGATATACAAATGTCCAGATGCATCTCTGCATCCTCTGCTAACAAGCACATGATTCTTTTTTAAATTGTTATTATTTGTTTGTTTAAGTAGGTTCCATGCCCAGCATGGAGCCCAACCTGGGACTTGAACTCATGACCCCAGGATCAAGACCTGAGATCAATCAAGAGTCAGACACTTGGGCAGCCTGGGTGGCTCAGCGGTTTAGCACGCCTTTGGTCCAGGGCGTGATCCTGGAGACCCGGGATCAAGTCCCATGTCGGGCTCCCTGCATGGAGCCTGCTTCTCCCTCTGCTTGTGTCTCTGCCTCTCTCTCTCTCTCTCTCTCTCTCTCTCTCTGTGTGTGTGTGTGTCATGAATGAATAAATAAAATCTTTAAAAAAAAAGAGACACTTAACCAACTGAGCCACTCAGGCGCCCCAAAAGCACATAATTCTTCAAATAAGGGTCTTTATCTTGTCCATGGTCTCACCTCTTTTTTTCCTTCTCTTGTCTCCTGTCTTATCACTCCATTAAAACTGTTCTTAAAAATTGCTAAATAGAATGACCAAATCTAGTGAAAACTTGGAAGTGTTTATCTGACTCGGCCTGTCTGCTGTATTTATCACTCTTGGTCATTTTCTTGACACTTGGTCTCTGCAGGCTCCTGTGACCCCTCTTGTCCCATTTCCCCTACAGCCAGCTTTTCTGGCTCTCCTCCCTTTCTCTCACTATACGTGATGTGGCACAAGGTCTGTCCCTCCCCCTCCACTCTCTCATAATATCATCTACTCCGGAGATACCGCCACCTTGGCCTCTCCTGAACACCAGGCCAGCTCCCTTCCCCAAGGTGGGCAGTCCTCCCTTCACCTCGCTGGTCAGTATATTGCCAGATTCCCTGGGAGAAACTGGAAGTCCTTAGGGATGCAC
Source organism: Canis lupus baileyi (assembly GCF_048164855.1). Classification (NCBI taxonomy): domain Eukaryota; kingdom Metazoa; phylum Chordata; class Mammalia; order Carnivora; family Canidae; genus Canis; species Canis lupus. The sequence continues at coordinate 18,408,561 of NC_132840.1, forward strand.
CCCACACACACATCTAAATGACACATCTCAGATCTCCACAACCTGTCTCTGCTTCACCATTACTGCTGCTCACATTCCAGCCGCTGTAGTTCAGAAGGTGACAGAACTGGTCTGTCTGTCTCCATGCTCGATCCCCATCAGTCTTCCACACTTGCTGCTGCTGCCACAGTGATGCTTCTAGAAGGTAATTAGATAATGCATAAAGCTAATGTCTTCCGAGATGAGGTTGATGCAGGTACTGGAGCAGGAAAAATACACCATGAGCCTAGAGCATTTGTGCCAGAAAGTAAGGAGGTGCCCAAAAGACAAGAGAGCCAACGTGAAAGAACTCTCAGTGCCCAAGGCTGTGGCAATTTGAGCAAGGAAATGAATATCAATAACATTGGGTTATATACCACAGAACAGAACACATATCCACATGTATAGGCATGAGTAAGTGAATTGAGTGGGTGAATAAATAAATGAGGAAAAGGGATAGCTTTTTTTCTCAGTTTTATAAAAAATTTTTTGGGAGAGAATGTGCATGCACAAGCTGGGGCAGAGAGGGACAGAGAGAGAGAGAGAAAATCTTAAGCAAACTCCACACCCAGCATAGAGCCTGACGGGCTTGATCTCACGACCCTGAGATCATAACCTGAACTGAAACCAAGAGTTGGACGCCTAATTGACCGAACCACCCAGACACTCTGAGATAGCTCTTCCTTACTGAAGAATTTCCATTAATAAATGTAGATGGAATAAAATAATAAAAAATCATTATTTGAGCATCATAATAATAATTATTACAGGCAAGATCTACCAGTGGATACTAAAATTAGTGGGCAAGAGTTTGGGGAGAGAAAGGATATTTGGATATTCTCAAATTATCTCCTCCAATAGATTTAACAAAGGGATAAATAGTAACTTCTTAATGGAGAAACCCAGAAGACACCATCATAGCCAAGTGGCCAAGGTTAACATCCTTTTCATCAACATCACAACATGCTACACAGGACATGATACCACTTTTGTAGGGTTCCTGCTAAAAATGTGTAACCTCAGTCTAATCATAAGAAATTAAACTCAACTTGAGGGACATTGTACAAAATAATTGATCACAACTCACCAAAGAGTCAAGGCCTTAAAAGGTGAAGATTTGAAGGACTGTCATGAGTTGGAGACAATCATCAACTGAAGTTTGGAATCCCAGATTGGACCACAGAACAGAGAGAAGACATTAAGGGGAAAACTGGTGAAATCTGAATAAAGTCCATAATTTATTTAATAGTATTATACCAATAAATATTTAGTTCTTAGTATTGATAGGTATACTAAGATGATTTAAGATATCAACATTAGTGAAAGCCAGATGAGGGGGATATAGGAACTCTATGATTACAAACTTTTCTGTAAATCTAAAATTATTTCAAAATAAGTTTTAAGTAAGTCCTCACGTATAGCTCCATCTCCCTCAAGGGGAAGTCCAGATCTGTGTGTTTGCATAGATCCTCCAGGAGCTGGCTCGCCCCTGTCCTCCTTCCCTATGTGCTACTCTCTCCAGCCATGCTCAGCTGATTGCCCCCGCCATTCCTTGAGTGCCACAGTACTTACTTTACTGCCTTTGCTGTCCTCGCTTCTCAGTGTGAAATACTCAGCCAAGGTCCTATTCAGGTCCACTTCTGTGAAGCCTTCTCTGACCTGTCTCCCTGGAGAACTATTTTGCCTCCATGGTACTTAGCACAGCACCTCCTCCACAGTCTTTACAGTGATTCACTTGTCCTGCCCACTTGGAATCTTTTTGTGTCTCCTGTGACCGTTCCTCTGTCTGCCTTTATCTTTCTTGGTATTGATACGTTTGGTGGGTGCTGATCACTTAATTTGGTAGACTGTTCCTCAACTTGGGTTTGTTTGATTTCTTAAATTTAGACTGAGGTTATGCATTTGTGGTGAGAAGACCACAGAAGTGACGTGGCACCCCTCTCCATGTACCGTGTCAGGGCGCCATGATGTTGATTTGTCCCAGCTTTAGATAACATTAGTTGATCACATGGTTAAAGATGGTGTCCACTGGTTTAATCCACTGTTTTTCTCTTTGTAATTAAGAATTATGGAGCTAATTAGAAATGACAAATACCCATCATTTGCTTCAATGTGGATGCAACTGGAGGGTATTATGCTGAGTGAAATAAGTCAATTGGAGAAAGACCAACATTATACGGTCTCATTCATTTGAGGAATATAAGAAATAGTGAAAGGGAATAAAGGGGAAAGGAGAGAAAATGAGTGAAAATATCAGTGAAGATGACAGAATATGAGAGACTCCTAACTCTGGGAAACAAACAAGGGGTAGTGGAAGGGGAGGTGGGCAGAGGGATGGGGTGACTGGGTGAAGGGCACTGAGGGGGGCACTTGACTGGATGAGCACTGGGTGATAGGCTATATGTTGGCAAATTGAACTCCAATTAAAAAAAAAATTATGGGGCTATACTTTGAGATCATGAAAGTATTCCATGCCTCATCAACTTTTACCAGTTCTAGCATCCACTTGTGCTTTGTAACTCAGTCACTCCTTCTGTTAGTTATTAGACTCCTGAGTCTCAGGCTTATGCAGCTGGGTAGAGAATAGCACCGCGTCCTAAGATGGGGACAGCCTGGGGGAGAAAATAGGCTTTCAGCAGGCTGGGAAAGAGATTTCTTGTGGGACATAATTCTAGAGGCTTCAGACTTGTAGAAATAACTTGTGGCATTTCATTTTACTGATCCAAAGCCCATGGTTACAAGTGTTGGTTCATCAGTCCCTCGAGATCAGGGCCCACCAACTAGTTGAGATCTGATTTCTGAATCCGTACCTGGTACTTGATGCTCTGCCTAGAACAGTGGAGGGACTTATAGCAAGGTCACTGGCCTAGGGCTATAGTTTTTATGGGTTTGGTCACACTTCATCTCTTTCCCTTCAGAGATCATGTGCCTCTGCATGTGTAAGTGATGTCACTTAAAGGTGTGCATGTCCACAGTCCCTGTGATGTGCTGTGTGTTACCCCCCCCGCCCCATCCCCCAAACGCACACACTGTGGGTTTTCTCAAGCTGTCCTCCTGCTGAAGGTAGTTCATACTTTGCATGTTCTCTTTCTGAAAACATTATCTCCCTTTAGATAAATTTTTCCTTTGTTCAGATCACATGCCTCAAAGGCATACACTTTCTGTTCTCATATTTCTTCCAGATATTGATATAATTGGACATGGTAACTCAGAGCAGGTCTAAATAGGAACACTGTATTTCATCTTCAGAGTGGATGATGTGCTATCAGAAGGAAAATGGAAAATGTTTTTATAACTCCTTGTGTGCTGCCTGGTCGGTGGGGGAGCAGGGAGGTTGTCAGGAATGGCCAGGGCCTCTTCAGACTTGTTCCTACATCCTCTATGGTGAGCTGGTTCTGCTTCAGCTTCATTACTGTGGGGCATCTTGGTGGCATGATACCTGAACAGTAAACTCTTGCTTTTCCAGAAATTTTTCCTAATCTTTGCATTTTTCCATTCAGTGCACTAGTGATGGTGAACAGAGAGCAATGAAGCAGAGATGGGGTACTGGCCAGTTAGGCAGGTTTATTCACAGACCACAAACCTTCCCTACAGCCAACCTTAAAGTCCAGTTTACTTTTTTTTTTTTTTTTTTAGATTTTATTTATTTGAGAGGGAGTTCATGAGAGAGAGAGAGAGTGCGCACACACGTGCACAAGCTGGGGCAGGGGGAGAAGAAGTAGACTCCCGGCTGACCAGGGAGCCTGATGCAGGGCTTTATCCCAGGACTCCAAGATTATGACCTGAGCCAAAGGCAGATTTTTAACCAACTGAGCCACCCAGGCACCCTGAGTCTAGTTTACATTTGCCCTCAGCACAAAGGCAGGTAATGGCACCATGGACATTCAAATAGCTTTGCAGCAGGGGAACATTCAGTACTTGAATTGCTGAATACAGCACACGTGGATTGGGTGCTGGGGGAAGCATCACCTCCCTCAGTGTGGGCGAACCGGGGAGATGCAGTGTGGAAAAGCTCACAACTGTTCAACTGGTCAGTAATACCATCTGCACAGTTGTGCTTGTTTTGTTTCAGTAACTGGCATTGCAGTGGTGAAATTCTTCATTCCCCCAGCCTGGCTGTATGCTGCTACTAACTTAAGTCCATGCGTATTTGTCAAGTGCCTGTTTGGTACCAGGCTCTTCATGAGGTATGGAGATAGAATGGTAAACAAGACAAAGCCCCATTGTCATGGATATGGACATTAAATAGATGTAGTTTATGAGATGGTGATAAATTCTATGAAGAAAAATAAAGCAGGGAAGGAAGTAAAGATGTCATCTTATTTTTTTTAAAGATTTTTTTATTTATTCATAAGAGACACAGAGAGAGAGAGGCAGAGACATAGGCAGAGGGAAAAGCGGGCTCCCTGCAGGAAGCGTGATGCAGGACTCTATCCCAGGACCCTGCGATCATGACCTGAGCCAAAGGCAGATGCTCAACCACTGAGCCACCCAAGTGCCCCTAGAGGTGTCATTTTAGGTAGTGTGGTACTTGGGCTGCTCTTTAGAGCAGAGACTAGGAGTAAAGTATTAAACCATGTGATGAGGGGGGGTGGAGGGTGATGGTAATATTCCAGGGGTGAGGGAATGTGTCATTATAAGCTGGAATGCTTTTTAAAAGTACACAGTCTTGGAACCTGACTGATTTGGTCTGGGAGGGTACCCAGGGATCTGCTTTCCTCTTAAGAGTTTGCCCCAAGATTCTGGGAAGCCAGGTTCAGGAGGTACTCTTAAAACCTATTCAAATTATGAATCATTGCAGGATGTGTGTGAGGCGGAAAGTTTTGATGGTAAGGAAGTGAAAACTAATTCGTCTAGGTAAGAAGAGCTGGAGGCTGGAAGTGAAGAAAAAGGAATGGAGGGAGAGTGAAGGAAATAATGAAGGAGAAGTAGTATGGAAGCTCCATTAGCATGCCACCCCAGTAGTGAGGCTCCCCTCCTAGAATCGTAATAGGAGGAATGCAGCCCTGTCCCAGCTCTGCATTATCTTTCCTTTACCCACCTCCCACTTGGTAATGCTGGCCCTAGGTGTGCCGTGTTAAGCTGGTGGCAGTTCCTGGCTGGGTCCACAGCAATCATACCCCTGCTTTCCTGTGGTTTCCTCTCCTCATTGCTCCCTGACTTTGGTCTTGTAGGAAGAGCATCTTGGTGGCTGGCTCGTGAGCCTTTGTTGGCCCCAGTGGGGGGGTTGAGGGGGGACTCACCTAGCAGTCTGTGGCACCTGGTGCATATCTCCCCAGGGGAGTCTGGGGGCTCCATGGGCCTTCCTCTGGGATCCCTGCTCCTGTCTCAGATACCCATGTAAATGCTTCTCTTTCACATAGGTGGCATTCCTGTGTGGCAGGAACCATGGGAAAGCTGGGTTCCTGTCCCCCTCCCCCCATAAAAAATAGGCCATAAAAGGCCTTGTCATGGGATGGTGCCTTCTGTTGACAGAAATATTACTTGCAAATTTATATTTCACTAAGCTGATTGGGGAGGATTCACAGCAAGATTGACCATTCAGTTCAGGTACAGAGATGTTGCATATACCCCGAGGCCCCACAGATGCGTCACCTCCCACGTAATCAGCGCCCCCACCAGAGTGGGACATTTGTTACAGATAATGGACCTACACTGACAGATCACTGTCACCCAGAGCCTGTAGCTTACATTAGGGTTCACTATGGGTCATACACATTCTGTAAATTTAGGCAAATGTATTATGTAGGTAAGTTTAGGCAAAAGTATGATGACAGGTCTCCATCACTGCAGTGTCATACAGAGTAGTTTCACTGCCCCAACTATCCATTTTTGATGTAGTTTTTAGGAGCTCATGAAGATGAAAGAGGAGGGGAGGAGCATCTGTAAAACAGATTCCCATCCCCACCCCCACTTCCCTACCCCACCCCTGCTCCGGGAACATGAAATAGGAGTTTGGCTTAAGTGGGCAAATGTAGTGATGAACCTAAGCCCCTCTGCACACATCTCAAAGAGCCTGCTGTCAGTAGCTACATAGTTTGAGGCGACATGAATCATTTAAAACCATATGAGTAATGCCCATGAATCACCCCAGAATTTCTCTAAATCTTGACTTAAACATTACATTCTCTTGCATTCTATTTGAGTACATTTCCTTGCTTTTATTGGAGAGGAGCTTTTGCATCAGAGAGGAAAAAAAGTCACTTAAATGTATTCTCTGTCAGTGTTACATCAGATCCCATTCAATGATGTCTAAGATGGTTCTTGGAAGAGTAGAATCAGTCCTGGCTACCTGAGCAATTTGACACATTGAATTTTCTCAGCAATTGGAAGCCAGTGAGAAAAGAACTATTTATAACCCAGCAGTTTACTTGGGCTCTGTTATACTCATTTAAAAGTTGTAGGCCTCTTTCAGGGATGTAAAATTTTGAGTAATACCAGCTTCTTTATTAGCTACTGGCCAACAACATGTTGTTGTTGTTTTACAAAATCTCTTTCAGTGTTGCCAAGAATAAGAAAAATTGATTTTGTTTCACATCTGTTCAACTTTAATAGGACAGAAAATAAATGCTTGCCCAGAGGATAGGTGATTGGAAGAAAAATAAACTTGCACTGCATATTCCACAGAAGTTGTGTTATAAATCCTAGATCACTGATTAAGTTGGCGGGACTTCACCCTCTAGGACTCCACAGGACGCCTCTAGAGTCAAGTCTCTGTGCTAACTCATTGGTCTGTTTCAGCAGTTTTGTCCAAAAATGTTTAGGGGTGAGAGAGTTCTCAAATCACCTTATCTAACCTCTTCTTTTTACAAATGAGAAAATGGGCACAGAGGGGAAATGTCTTGCCCTAGAAACAAAACTGGGGAAGAATGCAACTGGCATGGATATTTATATCTGAACACCTGAGGCTCAATTTTATAATACTCTCAATTATTTCTAGTTTTTTCAGCGTATGATAAAATTCTCAAAATGGTATTTTAAGACTACTGCATTTTCCAAGAGAGAGTTTATAAGTTGACGTCACATGATAATAAAAACAAGGATACTGTGACTTCCAGTAAATTTACATATGACCCTATAGCTTCCTAGGGGAAAGATGAACACAGAAAGGAACGGTTGATTTACCTCCTGTTTTTTTTACGGGTTAACTTTCAAAACAGAGCTGTCAGTTATTAACACTTTGGGTTAGCTTGCTTGCTTGCTTGCTTGCTTTTTCTTTCTTTTTAATTTAACTCATTTAGTCCAGCTCACTGAATTCTCTAGCAAAGGAAGGAAAAATGATGTGCAAGATGAGAAAATTCCAGATATAAAGGGGAAAGCTATGGAGAAAATGTGTTGGGCTCGAGAGTGAGGACAGTTCATTGGTGGATCTTGGGCAAATTAAGTTATTTCCTGAAGGAAAGAAATGAAAGACAGAATGCTACAAAAGCTAAAAGGACCAAGAGACTTAGCTGGGGAATCAGAAAAAAAAGTGAAGACAAAAGGAGGGAGAATAAGACACAGTGGAGGTTACTGAGTTGGGAAAGGATGGCAGGTCTCCAAGAAATGGTAGAATAAGAGAAATGGGAGGTAACAGAATGATGGTAGGCTCTAAAGCAAGACTGTTTCAAAATAAATTTGAGTGACGTGACTCTTACCAACTAGGATTGGAAGGGACTCAATCAGCTTTCACTGTATTCTTGACAGATGGGTGGTCTGGTCATCCAGCCTACTGGGACATCACCTGCGCACTGCTGATGGTTGGATAGCAATCTGCCACAATATAAGTGTATGTGTGGCAGTTAAGAGTTTAGACACTTGTAGCAATTTGACAAAGTAATTTTATGCTTATTGAATGAGATGATAAAACAATCAGGGCCTGCATTTCATGTGTCTTTTTTATTTCATTTTTCTAATAATCCATTTTTTAATTGAGGTATAATTGACATAACATTGTATTAGCTTCAGGTATACAACATAATGATTCTGTATTTGTTTACATTACAAAACAATCACCACAGTTAGTCTAGTTAACCTGTCATCTGACATAGTTATAAAACTTCTTCTCTTGTGATGAGAATTTGTAAGATGTACTCTCTTCGCAGCTTTTAAATACACAGTACAATATTATTAACTGTAGTCACCATCTGGTACATTATATCCCCATTATATTTTTACTACGTTTTAAAAAATACTCATGTGGGATGGATTAAAGTACCAAACATATCATGGGTGATTTGGGAAGCATCAATTAACCCCTTGCTACTCCGAGGGGTCTGGAGACCAGCAGCCTCTGTGCTGCCTGAGACTTTGTTACACATGCAGAAACACAGGCCACACTGAGACTGAGTCAAGAGCCCTAGATGATCCCTATGAACATTGGAGTTTGAGAAAGCCCATGCTTTCGTCCTTTCAGCATTGGACATGTGAGACTATAAAAGTTCCTCCTGCTGCTTCTGGTTCTGTTTCACTGTACCTGAGGTCATGCAGGAAAGAAACCATGTGACAGTGCTTGAGATATTTAAAGACCACTATCAATTCAAATGCTTATTTTACAAATAAGTGTTGAACGTCTATTCTCTGTGAGCCACTGGGCTACACTGTAGGGTTATCATGATAAAGAGGACTCTGGCCTCAAGGAACTTAACAGTTAAATAAGGGAGTTAGGAAATGGGATATATACTTAAATGCCACAATAAAAACAGAATTTGACAAACCCATAATATAAAGTGTTTGGGAAATCTGTAGCAGAGAAATTATTTTTACCTACATGGAGGTAAGGGTGGAGGTGCAGCCTGTGACAGGGTGGAGCGATAAAGAATAACTTTGTGTGGAACTGGCATGTAAGCCATTCTTTACAAGATGGGTAGGAATGGAGTGTGCACAGATGGTACCAGGAAAGATCAGAACCAGGATAAGAAGAGGGAAAAGTTTGGGGGCAGGTGTAGGGATCTGAATTTAAACTGTACTTTTAGGTTTTATAATTTAGGCTTCAGATGTTTAGAGACTTGATGGTACAGTGATTGATTTTTCATGGGCTTTGAAAAAGGTCTGGTTTTAGAGAAGTCTGAAATGGTCCATACTTATATACAGGCATCTTTTTTCTGTCCTCTTAGCCATCTCTCACTGAGAGAGAAAACTTTACTCTTAATTATAAAAACATATGACAGTATAGTCAACTTCCAAAAAAATGGCAGTGAGCCAGTCACATGGTTGAAAACTGAAAAGGGACGGACAGACAGACAGCAAGGAAAGGTCTACTTGTAGCTCTGCCCCTAGTCTAGAAGGCTCCTCCTCCTTCCACCATCCACAACACGCACAGGCAGGCACAGCCAGCTCTTGTGTGAACATGGATTACTTTAAAACAAGAACAGCTCCAGTTCTAGGTTGAGGCTCTTCCACCTGAATATGTTCTGGAGTTACAGCCTTAAAATAGTTAGCCACTTTCTCAGTCTGGGTCTTGTCTGGAGAAAAAAGTCCACGCAGTAACTTCAGCAAAGAAAGCTTAATATAAAGAATTATAAACTACAACAAGAGATTTGGAGTAATGAGAGATCAGCTAGTAAGAAGAAAGGAAAACTTAAAAATACAGGAATAACCCATAGAAGAAGCAGCCACCACCGTGGGCTGAGCTCCAGATGTTTTAGACAGGGCACAGCCACACTCCCTGCATGGCAGGGAAATGGCACAGCTGGAACTTGCCAGAAGTCTGTCCCCTCGGGTGCCTGGGAAAACTGTTCATAAGAAGTGTCAAAACTGCCTGAGGGAATTCCAGGGGAAACTGCAACGGGCTGCTGGTGGCGGAGCACTGTAGGAGCTTCATGCTGGAAAGATTGGCTGCCTTATAGGAGCCTTCCAAGTTGCTAGACCAGAACCAAGAAGCACTGTCTTTCCAGCACTCCCTACTGAAAAGCTTAACATCATACCAGTTGACAAAAGAAAATTATTTAAGAGGCTCAGATCATTTTCACAGAGCATGTAAAAAGGAAGAATCAGTGATTGAGAAATATAAATAGTTATGACATCCTAAGTGAAAAATACCATGTGTGCTGCCAGAAAGACCACAGTGCATTTCAGACTTGGTCTTAGTCTTAGCACTTACATGATTTTTCTCTCTTGGTCGGGAATTGATAAAAAATTTTTTTCTTCACTTATTAAAAGTGTCAAGCATATAGATAAACCCTGGAGTGCAGCAAGCAGAAATGAAGTATCTTTCGAGTAAAACTATTTAGTTCGATAGGAACTGTAGAGGCAGGAATAGCAGACATGAAATAAGGAAAGAAACAAGGTTGTCTAAGTATCTTCTTCCTACCTCCAGATACATTATCCCATCAATTTCATCTTTGGAGTCTCCCAAGGCCCTTACTGGCAGCAGGATGGACTGGCTTTCTTCTGCTTGTAGATAGCTGCTGTCCTAGGCCCATTCTGCACCCTTCCCTGCATTGACTTCACTTCTTTCCTATGTTGGAACGTGTCTTTTCATTCCTGAAATCTTCCTCTTTCTTGATGTACACCTTTGTTTTGGGGGGGCACATTTTGTAGCAGCACATTGAGAAAGGTTGCATGGGAGATTGTTTGTTTTGAGACCATGTATGGCTGAAAATATCTGTTGGATCCTAACATTTGATTGGTAGTTTGGCTGGTTATAAAAATGTAGGTTGGAGGGACACCTGGGTGGCTCAGTGGTTGAGTGTCTGCCTTTGGTTCAGGGCATGATCCTGGAGACCCAGGATCGAGTCCTGCATCGGGCTCCCTGCATGGAGCCTGTTTCTCTTCCCTCTGCCTGTGTCTCTGCCTCTACTGTGTGTCTCTCGTGAATAAATAAATAAAATGTTTTTTTAAAAATCTAGGTTGGAAAGAATTTTCCTTCAGAAGTTTGAAGTCCTGTGTTCTTGGGGCAGCCCTATATCCATAACTTTAGATCTTTCCCTTTAGGGCTGATTACATCCTCCAAAGAGTCTTCCAGTTTCTTGCCTGGAGAATATAGGTCTGGCTTTCAACATGTAAGAAGAGCAGAATTGAGGGGGAAAAATTGATGGTCTCAGCATCCAGTGTGTAAACACTATATTTGCTCTGTTTTTGGTACCATACACCCATCCTTGAATGTGCCTGATTATCCTCCTGTGGCCTACCCTCTGTTTGTAACTCTTCAGGATGTCAATCCGTTATCTTGCACTAGAGCTAGGTGGGGAGGGCCTTACAGGGAGTCACGTATATATGTGGAGGCAGGACCTGGGAATTCAGCTCCTTACTACCACTGGTCAACCTGTGTCTTTTTGGCTCATCTCTCACCCTCCTTCCACAGCTGCCTGATTTGACCAATTCTCAACCTTGAGGGCGTCGGGGGTGGGGGGGTTCTTAAGTGCAATTTAGATTGTGTATTAGCTTTAGTCAGTGCTAATTTACAAACATCTTTCAGATCTTGGGTAAGACCAATTCTTAAACAAGACACAAAAAACATTCACCATGAAAAATCATTCTTCAAATTACTCATGCCTTAAACAAATGTGCCAAGTCTGCCAAAGATTTAATACCAAGAATATGATAAAGAACTCATACACCTCCATATGAAGATAACTCAATTTTAAAAAATGAAAAAGAGATTTGAACTTAGCATGTGTTTCACAGAAGAGGAAACACATGTGACTGTAGACATGAAGAGATGTTTGACACTTGTATGACAGGGCAGTGCACACAACCACAAGGAGAGTGGTTTCGTGGGTACAGTAATATCAAGAAGCAAAGGAAAATCAAATAGGATTTAGGATGATAATTACTTCAGATGGGGAAAAGCAGAGAGATGAATAGTGAGAGGGTATGTTTGGGTAGAAGCAGGTTCTTTGTCAACTTCCTAGCTTTTGTTTTGGGTGGGAGGTTCGTGGGGTCCTTGTTACATTACTGAAAATAGATAATGAAATAATTTAAAAAAAAAAAAGCCTAACAGAGCTAGACTCCCAAGGTGAAGTAGAGATCCTTGCTTAGGTGGCTCTTAGTTCTATGGTTGTCTGTTTTGTTTTTTAAGAAGTAGTATTCTGAATCCTAGAACAAATGTTTTGTAGTCAGAAGTTATAAAATATATAAACTAACTACATTTCCTAGGCCGGGTTTATATGCTGATAAATATCTACCTTATGCTGAGTTTTAGTGCATAAATATTTATAGCTATTTCTGTTCTTTCATAGAAATTTTACATTTTTTTCCCTTTCTTAGGACAAAATTAAACTATAATCCTCCAAAAGATGATGGATCAACATATAAGATTGAACTTGAAGGGATATCGGTAATGGTTATGAGAGAGATCCTGGATTACATCTTCAGTGGGCAGGTATGATGAGACACACAGGGAGGAAGACGAAGTAGAGGCCTCTCAAGCTCAGGGTGAGGGTCTCCTTCATCCATTCTATGATCCAGCAACACCGTCCTCTTCATCTGTCATTGTCTGCGTGATGTATATCTCCTGCTGGGAATGGCACCCAACTGTTCTTCCAGGGCTCTGCTCTTAAAAGAAAAGCTGACTGAGTAAAATCTTAACCCAGTCCCAGTTTTTGTATTTATCATTCCAAGCTCCACCTTCCATCATGAGATAGAAAGGAACTGGGATCACCTTTCATAGCTGTCTCTAAACCTTAATTCCCATCTTGCTCTGTACCCCATAGCTTGGAAAGGGGAGCTTCCTTGGGCAGAGGGAATTGTTTTATAGAAAAAAAAAAAAAAGAGTTTGAGATTCTCGCATATGACAGGCACCTGCATTGTATTTGTGATGCCTGGGTACTGTTGCTTCAGTAGGACCAATATCCCGGTTGCATCCCATTCTTGCTGATGTCCCTTTACTCTCTGTGCCCACCTATTTTGCTGGGGATTTAATGAAACCCAGGGAAGAAGGTTATAAATAATGAGACTTTCTTTTTCTTTGCCATCCTCAAGCCCCCAACCCCTGATTTTATGATTTAAAGTATAACATGAGGGCTCTTAAGAATAATCTTAGGTTGAACCAGAACTAGCTTTTTAACAGGAAGAGGTTAGTGTATCTTACGTGTGGTGATGTGAGAATGCATTTTATCTTTACTCTTTTTGAGAGCTTCTTTCCTGTTCTCTCCCTTATTCCTTCCTCATCTTACTTTACCTTTCTCATTTGTGAGAGCCTCATCCTACGTGTTTCCTAAGTATCCTAAATGTACTGCTTGCCTTCTCTGGATACATTCATTCAGTCAACTTTGGTGATTGTCATTCTTTTTGAAGCTTTTGGGTTAATTTCATGACACTATTCCTTCCTTTTCTCTGAACACTAGGTGGTGGGTGGTGCATGTAAGGTTATATGTATGATTGTTAAAAATGAATGCATTTAGATTAATTTTGGGACAGTCCTTAAAATACTGAAGATACTCAGAAGCATCAGGAAACTAGACTGAGGACCAATCCTCTTATCTAACTTTTAAAATCAGTTCAGCAGCAGCTATAACAACTCGTAAGCCAGTAATTGCATATACCTGTTCAGGCTTGGATTTGAATCTTGAAACCTTATTTACAGGTTGACTTCTGTGTTTTGTTCCCAATTTAAATTAATTATGGTTTAAGAAAAAAATAAACAAAAAAATTAATTATGGTTTAAAACCGTAGTTGCAACATAAATTATAACAAACTCCTTATCTGGCAGTTTAGTTTTATCAGGATGGAATGTAGTGATTTTCTCACATGCCTGTACCTGACTGGTGTACAGCTATCACTGTTTTGTGGCTGAATTTAATATGTCAAGTAAACAAGAAATTTTTTCTTACTTGTGACTTACTCGACACACTTCTTTCCACAGTTTTGTTGCTCAGTTTATAAGGTGATTGGCAGTCATACATTTTTTTCTATATCTGCGGTACACAATATATAAAATGTGGCAAAATGTTTCTTGCTGTACTGTACCCTGGAACCTCTCCTTCACATTTTCAAGTGTAGGACAACTGCCCATTCTTTGGGAAAGAAGAGTCTGACCATTGTGATTGTGGTAATATTCTAGAGGCTTGTTTCTTTAAATTGCCTTAGTGTTGCCTGCAAAAACTGAAGTGGGTGGATGAAGAAGCATTAGAAGATTAAGGAAAAGTGAAGTTCATAACGATAAACAAGAAATCTTACCTTAGGAGTTCCTTCCAGAAAGTAGATTTGAGACCAGAGTGTACGTGTTGCACTGAATGCAGTTTGGCATTTGGAATGAGGTCCTTGGGCAGCATGGCCCTCCCTTCTCCAAGGGGCTGATGTGGTGTGTCTGGCAGGCCATCTGGCAAAAAATGGAACGTGGTATATATCTAGAGGCAAGATTTGCCACAGTTCCAGTGCTAGTATTTAAAGAACTCCCTTTAGTTTACCACAGAAAGGAGAACTGTCCACCTCCTAATAAGCATTTCAGGCACTAAGGCCTAGAAGTAAACAATATGGACAGTGTACCCAGGAAGGGTTCATGATAGTTAATGTTGGTAAAGCAAGGAAAGTGCTGGGAAAACTCAACCGGCCATATTCTGTTCACATGGTTTGAAGATTCACCGGTGCCCTCAAACTCCTTTTGAAAAAGATGACCTAGGTTGGACTGTGTGAAATTGCCAATATTTGATCATCTTTGACCTACAAAAGTGGAACTTTCATGTAGTTCCACCTAATAGGTTAGCAGTTTGGGCTTTAATACATATATTGAAATGTAAAGTATTTGTGATACTCCTGCAGATCCGGCTGAATGAAGATACAATCCAAGATGTTGTACAGGCAGCAGACTTGCTCCTGCTGACGGATCTTAAAACTCTGTGCTGTGAGTTTTTGGAAGGCTGCATTGCCGCTGAGAACTGCATTGGCATCCGCGACTTTGCACTCCACTACTGCCTGCACCATGTCCATTACCTTGCCACAGAATACCTGGAGACTCATTTCCGAGATGTCAGCAGCACAGAAGAATTCTTAGAACTCAGTCCTCAGAAGCTTAAAGAAGTGATTTCTCTCGAGAAGTTAAATGTTGGCAACGAAAGATATGTGTTTGAAGCAGTAATTCGATGGATAGCACATGATACAGAACTAAGAAAGGTACCTGTGGTTTATAACATGGTCTGACTTTGCCTTTTTACTTACTTATTCCATTCATTCCTTCATTTATTTAGTCCAAAGTATAGATGTTCTGTCTCTCCCCTTCAACTTGAAAGGCTTACAAAGTTGTGATCTAAAAGATGTCTGGGGGCACCTGGCTGGCTCAGTCGACTGGCCTCCAACTCTTGATTTTGGCCCAGGTCATGATCTCAGGGTCATGAGATCAAGCCCTGCATCAGGCCCCACCCTCCCGACTTGGGATTCTCTCTCTCTCCTCTCTCTGCCCCTCCCCCTACGTGATGTCTCTTTCTCTCTCTCTCTCTGTCAAATAATAAAATCTCTTAAGAAAATAAAAGATGTCTGTGGTACATCTTTGCATAGTATCATTGAAGTGGTTGTTTTCTTCAGACCAGACTATAAAAGCTCATGTAACTCATAGCAATAAAAATATTAATACTTGTAAGGAACATAATATTGTTTGTGCATTGCCTTTATTTTTTTTTTTTTTTTTTTAATTTTATTTTATTTATTTATGATAGTCACAGAGAGAGAGAGAGAGAGGCAGAGACACAGGCAGAGGGAGAAGCAGGCTCCATGCACCGGGAGCCTGACGTGGGATTCGATCCCGCGTCTCCAGGATCGCGCCCTGGGCCAAAGGCAGGCGCCAAACCGCTGCGCCACCCAGGGATCCCTGTGCATTGCCTTTAGTGGGAAAATTAATTTCAAGCTTGAGGTGTGGATTATAGAAATTCATTGTCCCCACTGTCTTGTTCAGCATCCATCCCTGTATCATTACTGGTGACCCATGCAGGAACTCTGATATAGGCAGCAGAGTGAGAGGGGGCACACACCGCTCTGGCAGAGGAGTGAGGGGAGTGGACCTCAGAAACCTCTGTGGTATGGGCTCTCCCGGGAGTGATTGATACCACTCAGCACAAAGCAGGAGATCACTCTGTAATGTGGCAATGCAATTTCCAGATGGGAAGGTTGTGGGAGCAACAACTGGGAAGGAAGGGTCTCAGAATTATCAGGCTTTAGAGCCAAACTATTACTACAGTGTGGGAGGGGGCAAAATCACAGACCTTTAAGTCTGGTATTTATAGACACCAGCTTCAACTACTATATTCAAAATAAGAAGGTTTTAGAGTAGTTTTAAAATGTATAATTGCATTGTTAATCATTCTCAGCAGCTGTTGATGTAGGTTTTAGTGAATATCTTGTAACTGTTAAAATTCTATCAGCCTATTTAGGAACTATGAGCTACTGTAATAGAGATGGAAACTGTTAGATCTGTAATGATATAGAAATACACACTCCCATATGATAGTAGTCTTGGCATAGTTAGCACAGCTAGCATTGGTTTTCCACATTCATTGGGTAGATAAGGAAAGAGGATAAGAGAGTTCTGGATTCACTGCTGTTCATAGAGACCACGGTCACTAGCTGTCTCTTCCTTTCTTCTAGGGATGAGGTTGCCAGGGAAACAAGAGGTAGTTCTTCACCCTTTGATTAATCTGAACTTCATGCCTTAAGACCTCTTGGCTTTTGCCACTCAGGATATGGAATAGTATACCTTAAAATAACCATTCCAAAACCAAGAAAAGCTAGTCCCTAAGGACTTTGACCTCATGTATGTAGTATGTTGTATTCCATTATTTCAAATTTAATGACTGATCATGAAAGGTACATAATTCATATTATATGTGTTAGATATTTTTTAACAATAATATTTGAAGAAATACATAGTACTCAGGATTCTTCTGAACTTTGGCTTTTCTGTATTTTTCTTGTAATGTTAATGTTGATCCATTTTGATTATCTGTTCTACATAGCTATTACTACATATAATGTCCCCATGAATGTGATTTAACGCCCAGCACATCCAGCTATGTGAAATAAGGCCACTGCAGCCGAGTTCCAAGGTTTCCTATTGCTAAGGTGACCCTTTAGGGTGTAAAGAAAGCTGCTTGAAGCTTTTCCATGATACATCAAATATAAATCTGATTATTTTTTAAGTTAAATTTGTATTTATCGAGGCTATGGGGATGTAGAAAGGGCCAGTAAGGCATATTCAAGCAGTACTGGCATTTGTGACTTGCCTGCTGATAATCTGTTAACAATTTTAGCTTTCCATGAGTCAGAAAATGTATGTTCTAAGAACTGTGTGCTATGTCCTACATTTTTTTCTCCCATCCTTCCAACCCTCTTGTGCAGGTCCACATGAAGGACGTGATGTCAGCACTGTGGGTTTCAGGGTTAGATTCCAGCTACTTACGGGAACAGATGCTCAATGAACCATTAGTACGAGAAATTGTCAGAGAGTGCAACAACATACCACTGAGCCAGCCACAGCAAGGGGAGGCCATGCTGGCAAACTTCAAGCCCCGGGGCTACTCTGAGTGCATTGTGACTGTTGGTGGAGAAGAAAGAGTGTAAGTATGGATGTGAATCGTTTCAAAAGTCATAAAAGGGAAGAGCTATTTCCGTGTAAACAGGAATTCGTGGTATTTTTTGGTATCTAAGCATAATAGCAATAGATTTTTTTAAAAATGTTTTAAACATTTTTAGAGCAGTAAAACTAGTCATAGTTATTATGAGCAAAACTATATAAAACACATTAACTGCTAATCAATTATTTATTTCCTTAGTTCACGGAAACCAACAGCAGCGATGCGATGTATGTGCCCTCTTTATGACCCTAATAGGCAGCTTTGGATTGAACTGGCCCCTTTAAGCATGCCAAGAATTAACCACGGAGTTCTCTCAGCAGGTACCATTCTGTGGTCAATTTTACTTAAACACAAGATCGAGTAATATGTAATTTTAGGGTTGTACAGAATGACTCGAAACCTTTTTAGAGATTTGATTTTAATTTTAAGAAATAATATTATCTCTATGATGACATCTTCTGTGTGGCTCTAGCTTTCAGGACTTTGTGAGGAGAAGAATGTCTTCTGCCGGTCTTTATTGTTCCTGAATCTTTAATATGTAGCTATTTTTAAGACTTTAGTACAGGAGCATTTTACTTGATGACTTAACTGATAGAACAGTATTCAGTGACTCTTACGACCTGTTAGCTGTTGGCCACACCTAGAACACAGAATTCCTTTGAGCCTTGATAATCCCGTTTTTGAAATTCGTGCAATTTAAAGTAACTGTATGAAAAATAGAAGCGTTATGTAAAAGCAGACATTTCATGTGAGACTTTAGAAAATACTACTTACATTAGCAATTTCTTCAGGTTATTTTACTACAGAAAGTTGTTTCTCTTGACCTTCGCAAGTAGGAAACAGCTCCACATCAGCCAAAGCTCTCACTCAAGAAGGTGATAGAAAAGGTTGTACTTGCTGCCTTCTGACTGCTGCCTTTCTCTTCACCTTGCTGTCTTGTTTTGGGTTCACCCACAAGTGCTATTTCACTAAACTCTAATTATTCTCAGTAGTCTTCCAACTATTATCAATAGTCTTCCTGGAATCCTTTATATTTTATAGTCTCTGCTTTCCCACTAATGTTATTTTAAAGATTTTGAAAGCTATACCATACCATTCCATATTATAGAAATGGCTGAAGCTATACTGTAGTACAGAAATGGAATCATTTTATTGGTTCCAAGATTGTTAAAGTTATTGTCAGTAATAAACGGGATGCAGTTGTGTAGCCAACAGAATGTGAGTCTGATTTCCTTGTTCTCTCTTCTCAGAATTAGCTTTCTTACATTTTATATTTCCATAATATGTGCATTTATTCATAATTTCCACACGCACACTCCTACCACAATGGTTCCTGTGTCACAGGTTTTCCAAGATTTCCTACAGGAGTTGGTACTTTAAAAACATTGAACAGTGAGGATGGGGTTGTGTCCAATTGTAGTGAGTTGAAACTGTGACATGACCTAGTGGTTCCTACTTATCCTGCCTGTACTGTGTTTCTTGCTTTCCTGCCTTTTTTTCCAATTGATGGACTTTTTTTTTTTTTTTTTTTTTTTTGGTTATTCACTTTGTTCTCTCTCTTACAGGTTAGAAGTTATATCCTTTGTATTCCTTTGAAAGTCATAGTAGATACCATAGCCTGTATTCTTAAGTTACAAAAGCCTAAGTGCATTTCTACTCTTTTTCATGTTTCACAGGCTTGCAGCATTAAAATGTATGACTATTTATGAATAAGTATCTGCATATGAACATGTTTTATTCATCTGTGTTTTGAATATGTATATATCTATAGAGTGTTTAGATTTACCCACACATTCACCAGTTTCTTTGTTTTTCCTTCTTATTCCTCAGACTTTCTATTATTTTCCTTCTCTCTGAGGTCTATGTTTTTGAATTTCCTTTATTCTGGGTCTATTGGTAGCAAACACTTTGATTTCTTTAACAATGTCATTGTTTTGCCTTCATTCTTAAAGGATACCTGTGCTAGATACAGAATTGTAGGGCATCTTGACTCTGGCTTGGCCTTTCCTCAAATCTGGAAAATTCTTACTCATTTTTACATCTTCAGATATTGCCTCTGCTCTGTTGTCCTCTCTCCTCCTGCCTTCATTTTGTTTTGTTTTCCATGTTTTTGCCTCTCCATGTTTTGCCTTCTTGATGGTTTCTTTTTTTGGATGGATTTACCCTCCATTTAATGAATTCTCTTTGTGACAGATCTGCCATTAAACCCATCTATTGAATTTTTTTAATTTTATGTTTTTTTCTTTTTTTATTCCTAGAGATTCTCTTTAAATCTTTTTCAGATCTCCTGTGGCACTTCTGTAGTTCCTTTTTCCAAGATTTCTCTAAAAATTTGTCTTTCAGGGGGCACCTGGGTGGCTCAGTTCAGTTAAGTATCTGTCTTCAGCTCAGGTCATGATCCCACAGTCCAGGGATTGAGCACCACATTGGGCTCCCTGCTCAGTTATGAATCTGCTTCTCCTTCTGCCTTTGTCCCTCCTCCCCACTCATGCTCTCTCTCCGTATCTCTGTCTCTCTCTCTCTCTCTCTATCTCTCACTCAAATAAATAAAATCTTTAAAAAATTTTTTTCTTTCAGTAAACATAGTAAGCATTGTTATTTTATCATCTCTTTGGTTAGTCCAGTGTTTGAAATTTGAAGTCGATGCAAGACTGCTTCCTATTGTCTGCTGTTGCCAGTTCTTCATAGAGTCTAGTTTCTGTGTCCTAATATCTTTGGCTGGGTATTGATCATTTTATTAAAAATTATTTGTATGAATAATTTGATACTTTAAAATCTTAGAATATTAAAATCTAAAGATTAGATAAAAACACTTTCTTCCACACAGGTTTTATATTTGTTTCTTCCAGTTGCCTATAAACACTGAAAATTTGGAATTGAATTACTGTAAATTAAATTCAAACCTTGAGGGTCTCCTCGACAAGGAAGGAGACTTAAATCTAGGTGTTCTGGTTCCTGTTGAACTTTGGAGAGGCTCTACTACCAGAAGTCACACTTCCTGTGGGCCTGGGGTTTTGATTTTTGTCCCTCTCATGCCCTCAAAAGGTGGGAAGGTTGGAAATTATAAGAAAGGTTGGAAATCTCCCAGATTGGCAAATGTACTTAGAGCAAAATGGTTTTCATGGGTGGTAACCTCTCCGGCTCACTCTTTTCCTTTCAGCTTTATCATATTGCCCTGTTGGCTTCTTCTCTTTTAAGATTATTTTATTTCAAAATGTTTTGTCCTACAGTTTAGCTGTTTTGCACAAGAGTTGGTACAAATAACCTACCTAATCCACCATGACCTAAAATAAGAAGTGCAACAGTGACTCTTAGATCCTGTTTTGAATTTGAAGCACATACAGGTGCCCTGGATCTGAGCACTCCTGGGTCTTGAATGAACAGATGTGGGCTGTGGATCAGAAGTTGTTTGAGAATCACAGGGAGAATAGAAATAGATGGAGCTGCTTGGTGTCTGTGTGGGTAGTGCCAATCTTGGTTGTACACTGTAGGGTAGTAGGAATCCACTCAGATGTGGAGTGATATAAAATGGCCAGAGTGACTCACAAACGTGAATTAGCCTCTCTCACCAAGGATCAAATGAATTGTGATGAAGACCTCAAATCCACTCTTATCATTAGAGTAGTTGCCTCCACATAACTCCCTACAGCTGTGGCATTTATATTCAGCAGGAGATGGAAATTGAAGAAAGTTTCATCTTTCCTGTGTCTTGTTCTATTTTTGCAGAGGGATTCTTGTTCGTATTTGGGGGCCAAGATGAAAATAAGCAGACCCTGAGCTCAGGAGAAAAATATGACCCGGATGCAAATACATGGACGGCATTGCCACCAATGAATGAGGTAAGACGTTCTTTTTCATTAGTTTGGTAGTGTATCTTTCCTTTTGCACTTTTGTTTTGTGTCTGTGTTCATGTAAGGAAAGAAGTGTAGGCCCTGCCACAGGCCCCTGCCCACCATGCTTGTACCCACTGCCTTAGCTCTCCTCTCTGTGCCTGCCTTTGCTCCATCAGACCTCCTATGGTTCCTCAAACCTACACACACACTTGCTTTGGGACCTTTGCCAGACACCATCGTAGCTCCCTCCCTCCTTCTGTTGGTGTGTGTGCATGGGGCACTTCCCAGGTAGGCTTTCCCTCCCGCCCCTCAGTGCTCTCCCATCTCTGCCCACTTTCTTTCTCTTAACGTCACATGGCACCTTTCACATACTGGGTATTTTTTAATTGTTCACATAAACTCCTTGATGGCGGGGGATTTTGTCTGTCCGCTGAGGACTCTGTTCTCAGCACGAAAATAGCTCTGGGCACCAAGGGGAAGGACTCTAAGCAAATATTCATTAACAAATGACCCCTCAGGCTTCCGTCATTCTAGATAGCTGTAGCAGGAGCCTGGCCCGCCTCCCCATGCCTCTCCCAGCCTCAGGCAGTGCCTGAGCTGTGGTTCCTCCTTTCACACACTAGCTGGGAAACACTCAACTACAGCCCACTGCTAAACGCAGATAGTTTTATTGAACCAGAAGTAATAGTTGTTCCTATTGTTCTGAGCTGTTGTGAGTAGAAAATTATAATTCCACCAGTGAATTTATCGTGTAGGTGATTCCCTTGTTCCAAAACACACCTGAGTTGGGTTCTGTCTCTTATGGCAGAAGGGTGAGCCGCTAGGGCAATCACAGATACCAGAGAGAGATGGTTTTGAGCATGGCACCTCTTTGTTGGAACTCTGGAATACCTGTCGTTGTTATTAAATGCATGGATATCTAAAATAAATAGATAGATAGATAGATAGATAGATAGATAGATAGATAGATAGATATCTGCTTTTAGTCTGGGAGTTGGCCTTTTGTATACAGAGATCTTTGATGTCTTTTCAGCCACGACATAATTTTGGAATTGTGGAGATAGATGGCATGCTGTACATTTTAGGAGGAGAGGATGGTGAAAAAGAGCTAATTTCCATGGAGTGTTATGACATTTATTCCAAAACCTGGACAAAGCAACCTGATTTGACCATGGTTAGAAAGGTGAGAACCATATCTTGTAATTACAAATTGGGCTTTGAAATTAGCGTTTCTTCCTTTCCCACATTAGCCTTTTAGTACGATCGATAGTGTTAAAAGAACTCATGACTTCTGTCCCTGTCAGTGGCTTGCCTTCATTATCATCAGCTGTACACCATGATAGGAGATGGAGTGTGTGTGAGAGCTTATCCTGATGGTAAGTTCTCTGCCACACGCCTGTGCTTGACAAATGCTTTGTGAACACCCTCACTTGGGAAGCAGCCAGGTCTTCCAAACCTATTTTCTTAATCATCATGCAGGCCTGAGGAGAAAACAGTCTACAGGTAAACATGGCCATTGCACCAGGAGTAGAGTGAAGACATGGCTCCCGTTAGCTGTTTAGAGAGTGATCTGTCTTACTCTCATTCTCTGGTGTGGGAGGGAGGGGCTCTTCTTCACAAGGAAACTTCGTCCAGTCCTGTGGGGATTTACACTTCGGCTACTGTGTTCCTGCTCTCCCTCTCAACTCAGTTGATGCAGGAATTGAGTGACATGTTGCTCAACAGAATCTAAATATTGGAATCTGCAAATAATGGTGAAAGAATGGAGAGACTAGAGAAGTCCTTAAAAATTAGGGACATAAAAAAAAAAATAGGGACATTTACATATGTCACTGAATGCATTTGTGTCAGATGGAGTTAACGAACAGTACATGTATTACCTCCTCTTCTTGTTTTTAAAATCCTGTGTTTGTAATATTGGAAAGCACCATAGATTTACTATTAGAAATCGAATCCTTTCCCAGACACTCTACGGTGCTCTCCAGACTAGAGTTAGTATTTGTCTAATATGAATAATTAAGTGTTGCCTCCCTGCTTCTTACTTTCTTCTTCCAGATCGGCTGCTATGCAGCTATGAAAAAGAAAATCTATGCCATGGGTGGAGGATCATATGGAAAGCTCTTCGAATCTGTGGAATGTTATGACCCAAGGACCCAGCAGTGGACTGCTATCTGTCCGCTAAAGGAGAGAAGGTACAAGAATGTGGATGTGGACTTTGTAGGTGCCCTCTTTCATTCAAATAAACTTTTCACTTGACTTGGTATTTGGTTTCTATAAAAGTAAATGAATAGTCCATCTCCTAAAAAGGCAGACCCACATATTCATGAAACCCTGAATGTTGCAGCGTTAAAACCAGCGTAAGAGGAGTTTGGGAATCAGGCTGTGAGTTATAAATCCAGCAGCTAATATGCTCCGTGTGGCCTTTCAGATTTGGAGCTGTGGCCTGTGGAGTGGCCATGGAACTGTATGTGTTTGGGGGAGTCAGAAGTCGTGAGGACATCCAGGGGAGTGAGATGGTCACGTGCAAGTCGGAATTCTATCATGACGAGTTTAAAAGGTAAGTATGAGCAGTTTCACATAACTTGTGCGACTTTTCCTTTCTGCTTTCAAAGTCGTGTCTTAGATTAGTTTTGTTTTCAAGTTACTTGACTGAATTATCCTATTTAGGACATTATACCTAATGCCTACTAGAGGTTTAATCAGAGACTTGAGAAGTATTTGTAGCTTAAAACCATAAGAAAGTGTTTCTGACATGTATATCAAACCTTGAGCCTTGGTTGTTTGAAATCGTTGTTGGCTCCATCTGGCTTTTAGGAAGGAGAAAGCTAACTCCTTAACCTGGTATATAAGGCCTTCTGTGATAGGGCCTTTCTCTATTCTTTCTGCTACTGTTCAACACAGATGCTTCACTTGAGTTATACTGAGCATCGTTTTTCCCCAAAACATGTTATGATGATCTTAGCTCTATGTCTTTGTATTACTCCTTTTGTCTAAAGTTTCCCTTCCAATATTTATCCAGTTAATACAGCCTCTTCCAAAACTATGCTTAATCACCATTGCTAGAGAAAGCCTTCTAACATCTCCTAGTCCAGTTTAGGCTCCTCCATCTGTGATCCCCTAACATTCAGTTCATGTCTCTTGCATTGCAATCGTTAACCATAAGATTCTTGAGGGCAAGGTTCAGCTCAGCTGTCCACAGATCCTTATCTCCAGCATCGTCCCTGGCCTGTGTTAAACGCTTGACAGAAAGTTGATTCAGTGGGTGAAGTGTGGGGTCACAGAGCACAGAGTCTTAAAACATCTGACTGGTTGCCGTACTCGTCCTGTAGAGTAGCCACCCTCCCACCAACCTCCTTCCCTTCTCTCCTCCCACAGGATTTATTGTGGTAACCACTAAACTGGACTATTTAAACCCTACAGGGAAATGGTCATGTAAAAATTCATCTTGTTACAGTATTTCAACCCTGTCACCAGTAGGGGGTGCTAGAAGGCAATGTTTAATTTCATGTTTTCCATTAGGGCAAACCATGAACAGTTACTTTAGAAATATATGTAAATGTTATCTAACTTTTAATGTATTTTAAATTGAGGATATTTGTATAGCCTCTCTAGCCCCTCCCCCATGAATTACAGGGGTAGACCCTCTTAGGAGAACTTATTAGACAAAGTATGAGAGCAATTTAGAGAATGTCTGCTATGGTGGGGGCAGGACAGAATTTTGGACTTTTCTACATCTCTCTTGATACCTTACTGTGGGTGCTAACTGTCCAAGGTATAAAGTGGCATGTTAACTCCTCCCCAAGCGAATCTCAAGACTGCTCAGCGTCGTTTATAAGCAGTGGTTATTTCAGCTGGGTGGTAATCCCAGATCCAGGGATCAAGCCCCACTGGCAGGCTCCCTGCTCAGTGGGGAGTCTTGCTTCTCCCTCCCTCTGCCTGCCACTCCCCCTGCTTTTGCTTAGCACGCTCTCTCTCGCTCTCTCTCAAATAAATAAATAAAATCTTTTTAAAAAATTAAAAATATAAGCAGTGGTTAGTGTGTTTGGTTTCCCATAAAATACTGACTTGTGCTTTCTTCACAATGACTGAGCTACTGTTTGGGCAGTGTGAACTAGAGGCTGCCCCTTGTTTGCTGGAGTAATCAAGGCCACTTAGGTATTCCTCACCCTACCCTGTCCCCATTTGTATATAGGACTTAAAATCTGGCTGCAGAGTTTCTCAGTCTGCCCCTGACGTGCAATAAATTGCTAGAACTTTTATATTTCTGTCAGGTTGTTCCAAATTAATAGTTGATAAGCTTTAAATATAAGCTTATTACTTGCTTTCAGTTCATAAGTATTAGACATAAGAGTATGGCTCCTTCCTTGCTACTTAAAAGCACTTCCAAATAAATTCATGGATCATTAGTTTCTTTTTTTGGATCCAGTATTAGTTATTAAAGTAAGCTGTAGGCCCAGTGTGGGGACTGGAACCCACAACCCTGAGATCAAGAGTCATGTGTTTTACCAACTGAGCTAGCCAGGTGCCCACCAATGTTAGTTTTTAGGTAATAGAATGAAGAAAGCTATATTTCTTTTGTCAATATAACATATAGGATTCTTGTTTATATGATGCAGACATAAACACCAAGTGCCACATACTAACTTATTTGTAACTCATTCAGTCTTCAAAACAACTATCTGAGTCCCTATGTGCTCTTTTTATTCCTACTTTAAACCAAAACACAGGTTAAGTAATGTGCCAAGAGACACAAAGGTAGCAAGGAGTTTGAACTCTGGCCCCAGGGTCCATCTCTTCAGCCACCACACTACATTGCATTAAAAATACAGGCTTTCCTGTAAATATCTATAGGAAGAAAATAACATACAGCAGTAGTTTATTTCTTAAAAGAGCAGATGTTTCCAAGTATGTTATATTTGCGTACTGTTGAAACTGTTGCCAGATGAGCAATCTGTATTAGATTGGAGACCATTTATTGTTTTTAAGTAATCTCTTGTCTTTCCTGTCTTTGTTCCCTATTTTTAGGTTAAAACTTTCCTGGAAAAATGCCATATCTTATTTTCTGTGTTTCTGACTAAAAACAAAATGGTTTGAAGGAAAGCAAAGAAATTGCCATAAATTACATCATGTCATAGTAACAACTTAATATACCCAGAATGACAGGCAGTCTCTGTTCCCGGTGTCTCTGCTCTTTCACTGATACCACCATCCTCCTAGTTATTCATACTCAAAAAAAGCTCATTGTTGATTCTCTCCCATGCTACATGTCTTATCAGCTGCCAAGTCTTGTCTTCTTTTTTAGACTCTGGAATATTTTCCACGTCACCCACCTTCATTTCTCTGCTCCTGCCCTACTGTGTTCACTTTCTCATGTGTGCAATGGCATTAGCCTTATAACCTGTCTTCCTGTGCATTTGGCCTGTTTGTGTTTTTGAAAGATTAATCTGACTTTGGTCATTTCATTCTCCTCTTGGAAACTCTGGGTATTCCCCCATTGCTTACCAAACAAAGATAATAGTATGTAGCCTCCTGCTGGAGCCCTCTGTTGTCTGAGGTTAAGAGAAATGTTCAGTCTTTTCCAGTCTCTTCCTTCCTGTTGTCCTGCACTCCAGCTCACCTCTTAACCCATCTTGTGTTTGACTGCCTCCATGCACCTGCTCAGCCTGGATTCCCACCTTTTGCTTCTATAGGACAGTCATGGTGACTGTTGAAGTCAAGGCCTGTCAGTTTCATCTTTTGATCCCTGAAGGTATAATTGAGCAGACACACTTGACAACCAGTAGAATCTTGTGGTGGTTCTCTGACCCAAGGCTTGGGGGCCATTACAGTAGGAAGGATAGCATGGAAATCACTATAACTTTCCTTTCCTACCGTGACAGAAAACCAGAAACAGTTCCACATCCTTGAGGAAGTTAGAGTAATTAGTGCCACCATCAAAAACTTGAAAATGCAAGAGTAGGCAGCTATTAACCCAGCTAATGCTTTGTCTTGGCACCAATTTGCAAGGATCACCAGAAGCAGTTTGCCCTGCAGGGCCAGCAGTACCCCTGCACTGTCTGGCCTCAGGCCTATGTTGGTTCTACTGTCTACTGTATGTTAGTCCAGGAACATTTTGATCACCTTCGTGTTCCTTTAAAGCATCATATTGATCTCCCCATTGACATTATGGTGTTTGGATCGATGGTTAGGAAGTAGCAGGTACTACAGATGCCTTTGTAAGAGATGAGGAGCTGAACCACTCTCCTGACAAATCTGTTTCAGCCACAGTCCAGTCAAGAGACAGAAACCACATCAGTACCCTGAACAGGGAAAATTTAATTCATGTAATTATAAACTAGTAAGAGGTGGTTAACTGCTAACTGATGAAAGAGAGCTCTGATGAACGCAAAAATTGCTACTGTGAAAAACGCAGCTACTGCTGTCTTGAGAGCTGAGGGAAATCTCCTAAGAAGGAGCAAATTGTGAAGAGACATCCCCCCACCCTGCAAGGGTGTGGTGTGGCCAGTGCATGCAGGACGCTGCGTGTTGGGTGGCAGAGAACTTCACTGAGGACCCGCACCTCTGAGTCTCCTGCACACTTGCAGGCAGCAGCTGATGGGAGGAAGGACAAAGGCATACCAACCCCAGGAAAGAAACCCTTCATGCTGCCTGGCCTTGCAGTCCCTCCGGTGCCCTCTATTCGCAAAGCCTACCACTGCATTTATCTTTTCAAGGCTGTTTTTCCACTTTGTTCTGCCTTCCATTGGCATCTGCTCTTGTCCATATGATTTCCTTCCTTTTACTTTCTTTGGGTTTATTCTGTTCTTCCTTTACCAGCTTCTTCAGGTAGAATTTTAGATTTTTTCATTTCTTTACTGAAATCTCCCATCTTTTCATCATAAACATGTTTTCCTTTCTCTTTTGAATGTAGTTCTGGTAGCCACATTCGAGTTGCCACCTGATAGATAATCCCAGCATTTGGTCATCTTGGAGTTGGCATCTGTTTATGGTTTATTCTCTTGAGAATGGGTTCTCATTTTTCTGGCTTTTCTTTTGTTGAGTAATTATGGGTTACATCCCAAACATCGTGAATGGCACATTGCTGAGGCCCTGACATCTCTTCTGGCACTTCAGAGCATTACACGGAGAGTTTCAACAGGCCTCCCTCGCACCTGCCTAGGCTCCTGGCTGGCTGTCACACTGCTGCACATGGCGGTTCCAACCTCTCTTCAGTTCTATAAGCCAGCCTCAGTTACAAGCACTCATGACTCTGGGATTGAAGACTTGAGACAAGTGCATATGTATAAAATTAGGCATCCTTCTCTGGCTCTCCTCTTTCTGAGACTTGTATTCACTCAGGAGATTCTGGTTGCCTCAAGACATTCTGCCCTGATTCCAGTGACCACAAAGACGGCAGGATTTTTCTCCAGGGGTTGCAGCCACCTGGAGCTGCCAGTGTCACCCTGCCTTTGGTCAAAGCTACCGAAGATGCAGAAACTCCCTTCGTGTGTGTTGCTTCTTCAACTTTCACTTTTTATCTCAAACCTGCCTGCTTTTTCTCAGTCTTCAGAGCCCTCAGGCAGTTGTCTTTTGTATCTTGTCCAGAGTTTGTAGCTGCTCCTTGCAGGACAGTCAGCCTGCGGAGAGTTGCTTTCTCCCTGGCCAGAAGCAGAAACCTCTGTCCTTCCTTCTCCTCTCCAGTTGATTGCTATCCCTACCCCAATCTCTCCTTGCCTGTCTTTCCCTCCTGCTCTGCTCTTGCCAAAGCTCGCTGCTACAAACCAGGCTATATTCTAAAAATCTCCTGCACAATGGACATTGCTAATTCTAAGTTACCAGAGGACACGTTTTGTAGCCTCAGGTCCTAATAAGGCCATGTTTGGAAACATTGGAACTAAGGGGATACTATTGCTTTCATCCATTACAAGCATGACTGCTACTTACTGATGCCCACTTGGTGCTAGATAGTATGTGAAGTATTTTGCACTGGCCATGTCATGTCATCCCCACAGGTCACTGGATGTTAGTGGTGGTGTTTGGTATCCCCACTTTATAGATGACAGCTAAATTGTCTAAGGTCAGCGAGGTGATAGATGGCAGAGAAAGAAGGTAAAGCCATATACCTTTTATACCTGCTTTAAAAGCAGCGGCTAAATACATGATGCAGTTAAGTTTTTATGTTAGTTTCATTTCATTTGAACCCTTAGCATTATGGGAAATAGATCAGCTAGGATTATTTTTCTGAAACTCAGGAACTCTGAGTCATTGATCTGCTTTGGACCAAATTTGGTAGATCATCTACATAGACTGGTTTCTTGAGCTCTGTTTAATTATTCCTGGGAGGAATAATGTGAGATTCTCAACTCTACAAAATTATGCCAAAATATTGTTGTATTCTGATATGCTTTTCAGTAAACAGTCTAGTCACTGATGCTCATTTAGAAGTACCAGTTAGGGATCCCTGGGTGGTGCAGTGGTTTAGTGCCTGCCTTTGGCCCAGGGTGCGATCCTGGAGACCCGGGATCAAATCCCACATCGGGCTCCCGGCATGGAGCCTGCTTCTCCCTCTGCCTGTGTCTCTGCCTCTCTCTCTCTCTGTGTGTGTGACTATCATAAATAAATAAAAATTAAAAAAAAAAAAAATAGAAGTACCAGTTACTCTTGTGAGGACACACATGGCCCCATCATGAGTTTGCCCAGAAGAGTGGTGTGCCTCTCCCCTGAGTTTGGGCCTGGGTGTAGGGTTCAGCCACAGACAAGGTCTGGGGGACAGTCATTGGATTCGTTTGATTCAGAACCTGAGAAGAATTTAAATGTCAAGGTTTAGATAGCGATGCTTAGCCCTGAAGACATAAAATGTGAATTAGCCAGTTATTGTAGTTTGATATTTTCAAACATTTTCTTTCAAAGGCCTGTTCACGTCCCTATTTTTACTTTTCAGTGAGAGCTCTTGAATTTTTCCCTTCCCCTGTTTCCTAGAGACATTTTGAAACCAGGAGCCAAGCTGTAGTCCCAGTTCCAGCAAACTGCTGGATACCAGTCAACATTCAGGTATAAGATGAATCAAGTGTTGAATGAAGGTTTTTCAAATATAGCAGCTTTACGTTAGCTTGCTTCTGAGTTGTTATGTGATCTTGGACAGATAATTTTGCTTCCCTGTTTCTTAGAATTCAAAATATGGAAGCTGCTGCTTTATAACAATCTGGGAAGAGTTCTTTGAAATAAAAGCACTGTTCTTAGTGGAACAGTTTCACATTTATATTTGACATCCAGATGCACTAGGTCTGAGCTGCTGGCTTCTTGGACACTTCATAGCACAGAGAGAACAGGAATAACATCTGTATGTCATATGCTCCAATAATGCATGTCAGCCTGGACATTGGTAGTTCTTAGGGTTTAGATATGTTCCCAGGGTCTGACTTAGAGCTGCTTTACCCCAGCTATGTCATTAGCTATTGAAAGGAAATTATTTGTTCCAATTACCTTAAGTGAATGTTATTATATAGTGGAATCCACGGTTGTTGTGGTGGTGGTTTTTTAAACAAAAATCACTTCTATTTTGGAATAATTTTACACTTAAAGAAAAATTGCAAAAATAGAATCCCCAGTAAGCCATTCACCCAGCTTCTCTTCGTGTTAACATCTTACATAACCATAGTACAGATATCACAATTAAGATATTTATGTTGGCACGGTATTATTAAGTAAATGCTAATCTTTATTCGAATTTCACCAGCTTATCCACTAATCTCTCTTTTCCCTTTGCTCTGGGATGCCATGTGGGAACTGACAACACACTGAGTTGTGTTTCTTTAGTCTTTTTTAACCTGTGATGGTTCTTTGGTCTTTCCCTGCCTTTCATGACCAGGATATTCTTGAAGATAGTTGGTCCGTGTTTTTATAGGATATCTCTTAATTTGGATTTGTCTGATAATTTCTCGTGATTAGGCTGAGGATAGGCATCTTTGCCAGGAGCACCACAGAGGTGATACACTCCATCAAGGAGGACATGCTGTCTCCATGTCTTATTACTGGTGACAGTAACCTTGATTACCTGGTTAAGGTAGTGTCTGTTGGGTTTCTCCACTGTAAAGTTGCTATATTTCCCTTTTAATTTACAAATACATTGGAAGAGATAAATGAGAATGTGCAAATACACCATTTCTTCTCAAACTTTCACCACTAATTAAGCACCTATCAGTGGAGTAGTTACACCAGCAGTAGTTACAACTGTGGTGGTTTCCTAATGTTGATCTATTTCCCTCATTCTGTCTACATTTGTTAACTGGAACTCAGTAAAGACCGTTCTCTCCTCCCTATTTTTTTTTTTAACATATTCAGTTACTTATTTGTATCTGTATGAACTCACAGATATTTTTTTTTATAAGTTATAAATCCAATACTATCATTATTCATTTTGTTGCTCAGCTGTTCCAGCTTTGGCCACTGGGAACCTCCCTATTAGCTCCATGTCCTTTGGACACACCCTACCCTTCTTAAGCCCTTCCTGTCTGGCAGCACAAGATGCTCCAGACTCATCTTGTATTTTCTGTCTCATCTGGGGAATCAGCTACCTCTTTGTGGAGCCCTGGATCCTTTTTGTGGTTATTAAATTGATTTTCAACAGAAATGCCAAGGCAATTTAGTGGGAGAAAGAAACGTCTTTTCAGCAAATGATGCTGGAGCAACTAGATATCTGTATGGAAGAAAAGTGAACTTCTACCTCATACCATACCCAAAATTCAACTTGAAATGTATGATAAGACCTGAATGTGAAAGCTGAAACTGTGAAATCTCCAGAAAAAAGCATAGGAGGAAGACCTTTGCAACCTTGGAATAGGCAGGGATTTCCAAGAAGGGCACAGAAAGCATGAACTATTTAAATAAATAAACAAATAGGAATTTGTCAGAATTAAAAACCATTCTTCAGAAGGCTCAATTAAGAAAACAAAAAGATAATCTACAAGCTGGGGAAAATATTCATGATATATGTATCTAACAAAGGACTTGCATCCCACAACACAAAAGAATCTTAAAATTCAGTAGGAAGACAGAAAACCCAATTTTAAAAATGAGCAACTCTTGGAGCAGACATTTCACAAAAGAAGATAGATAAAACGGCCAGTGAGCGCACATGGAGATAGCCAGCACCCTTCTTGGGGAAGCCCACACCACTAACACGGCTACAGTTAGAAAAACCAGCAGTATTGAGAGCAGGCTTGGTAATGCCAAGCAGTTGGAATTCCCAGACATTGCAAATTAGAATGCAGAATGGCACAATGCTTTGGAAAAACAGTGCGGCATTTTCTTATCGAGTAGAATGTACCTCAAGCCACAAAACCAGTCAATTCCATGACATCATCCACACAAAGAAGATTTGCACTCCAGTGTCCAAAACCGCTTTATTCACAACAGCCACACACTGACAATCACCCAAATGAACATGAGCAGGTCAACACATAAACCAGTTCTGGTCTATCCATATAATGGAATAACACTTAAAAAGAAACGAATTATTGCTGCACACAACAGTGTAGATGAATTGTGCTGAGCAAAAGAAGCTGATTGAAAAGTGCATGCTCTTTACGTTTTAATATATGTGACATTTTAGAACAGGCAAAACTAGTATCCATAGTGACGGGAGAGAACTCAGCAGTTACCTGGCAATGGGAATGCAGGTCGAGCTGAACTGGTGCAGTTCCTAGTGCTGTTTGTTGGCTCCCCAAGTTTGATGGTCTCCCTGGATATTGTGGTCATCCTCTTGACTTCCTTGGATTTGCCCATCTGTTCATTTTCAGGTGGATCTATCTTAACGACCAGAACTTATGCATCCCTGCCAGTTCCTCTTTCGTTTATGGAGCTGTACCCATAGGAGCCAGTATTTATGTTATTGGAGATCTTGATACAGGTAAGGACGTTGTGGTGATTTTGCTGGATCTATTTCCTGGTGACTCCAAGGCGCCTTGCATCACCTTTGCCGCTTCTTATGGTCTAGGTACCAATTACGACTATGTGCGTGAGTTTAAAAGAAGCACAGGAACCTGGCACCACACCAAACCACTCCTTCCATCTGACCTTCGCCGCACAGGGTGTGCAGCCTTACGCATTGCAAATTGCAAGCTTTTCCGCCTACAGCTTCAGCAAGGCTTATTCCGTATTCGTGTTCATTCACCTTGAGGAGAAAACAGAGCAGAAGCAGAGCTCCTGACCAAGCGCACCATAACACGGCTTTCTGCGAGGGGAACAGAGGTGGCAGCCGAAACTTGCTCTGTGTGCCGGGCTTTGTATGGTAACTCTGGTGGTTTTACTATAATGCTTAGAAGCCTGAGCTTCCACTCTCGTTTGGGAGAACCTGTAACTGTTGAAAAAGCTAACTTGGAGGAATCCGTTCCTCCAGTTAGATGTGTCTGCAGACAAACAGGCTAGTAAATGTCAAAAGGAGAAGGGAAATGGGAATCGGTATCATGTAAAATAGTGAAGTTAAAATACTAGGGTGCATTTTTCCTGAAGGGAACTCCTATCTGAGTGACTGCTGTGTTCTAGTACTTGGCTTTGGTAAACAAACAAAAATCCATATATGCAAATCAACATATCCAAACATACCAAGATTGCTTTTCTACTGCACCTGGAAGGAAATATCACGCCTAACCCTGCCCGACAAATTAAGGTTTGTGCCTAAAATGTTAGATTGGACTGTATGCCGGTTAGTCTCCATTTACTACTACTAGTACTGTGTCCTAAGAATCTTTTTTAAACTATATTATCATGAATTGAAACTAAGATAAAATTTCTCTTTTATGACATTCTATCTTAGTCATCTAAAGGTTCAATAAATTAATGAGTCAGGTTGCAGCCCTCTTGTGAACTGAAGGGAAGTTGCTAACTTCTGTGTTGATTCAGGTGGGTCTTGCCATAGTTTCTGGGGTAGTTCTCTTGGAGTTGTGAAGGATCTCATGCAGTGCCATTCTTCCTTGCAAATAATTAGAACCATTTTATAAACACAAGGTTATTAAGCAGAATAGGAGATTTTCTAGAAGAAAGACCTAAGTCAGACAAATAATAAAGATCTACTATGACTACAAAAACTGTCCAGACAAAATATATAGGGATCAAAACCTTCAATCTGTCCGAAAGCACACAAAGTCTTGTTTACTCCTGTTTGAGATTGAAAACTTGTCTTAGAATGCATACCTGTGTTAAGAATCTAGTCTTTATAACAGAATTTTCTCAATGACATTCACTAGCAAGAGTTTTAGACAAATTACATTATAAGTAAAGTTTGGCTGGTAGAATAAACTACCTCAACTTAATTTCATTCTGTTCATAGTAGAGCAAATTCATCTCTTCCTCCGCCTCTGCTCTTCTACAGCTCTCCTGTGTCACCCCACACTACCCCACTTCCCACTGAGGGAAAAAGTCTGTCATTAGTAGCACTTACCTTGTAAGATACTTTGTTTTCCATTCAAATTATGCCACCTTAGTGTGCATTCGGGGACTTCAAAGTGCTTGATGATGTCATAATTTGAATTTTATGCAATATCAGATTTCTAATCAATTTAATACCAAACTCTTCATTTCTGATTGTTTTCTACAGCTTTTTCCCCCCCTCTTGGTAAATGGCTAGAAGAAGCAGTATTTTGTCTTAATGATTAATAAATGTATAAATGTATCATTTGGTTATAAATTTGAGAATAGGAGTTTCTTCTGGAAACTTCCTAGATGGAATGCTTGTATATTGTTAAAAACATGCATATGAAACATCGCTTATATTTCCCCACCCATGAACAGAAGAAAAGGATAACCCCCATCTGCAGTTTTTTTTCTTACACCTGTTAGGAGTCAGTACAATGCTATAAACGTTGCTGGAAGAAGCCTTGCCTGTGGGGGTTCTAAAAATTGTTATGTGTGGCAGAAAGTACTGGTAAAAGAAGGCATGCAGTGTTTATCTTCTAGATCAGAGGCAGTAGGCCAGATTTGCCACACATTCATGTATCACAGTCGAATTCGATGTATAAAGCAAAGTTGACCTTTTTTCTTTGTATTGTGTACCAG
Source organism: Canis lupus baileyi (assembly GCF_048164855.1). Lineage (NCBI taxonomy): Eukaryota > Metazoa > Chordata > Mammalia > Carnivora > Canidae > Canis > Canis lupus. The sequence goes on from NC_132840.1 coordinate 18,443,926, forward strand.
TCAGCTGTAGTCTGCACACTGTCCCAGCAATGCCTGGGGTATCTTTTCATCAAAGCAAGCCATATGGCCACTGCAAAGAAAGGAAACTTCTTTTTTTCAATTAGATACTCATTTTCTAGGGGAAGCAAATTGCTGGAAAAGTTAACTATCTTGGGTAACCTATCTTGTGTGGAACAGAACCTTGGCCTTCAGAAGTTGCAGCTGAGGTACATGAAAGCAGTGACTGATGTCCTATGAAAGCCATGACAGTCAGCAACTCTCTCTGTTTAATCTCTGAAGTTTAAAACTTTCCAGTCTACGCCAGGCCTCTCCAAGGAGACAATTCATTGTTGAGGAGTGAATGGGTCGCTACTGCAATATTTACAGTGCCTGCATGACTTGGTCAATTCATTTTATAAAAACAGTTCATTTTTAGTTTTTTATTCTGTTCATTGACACGGTAGCTGCAGAAATTTAAGTAATGTTTTTTACAATAAATTTGCCACATAATATGGGATGCTATAACCAACAGAAGCTGCTAAGTGCCAAACTGTTATTTTCATATATATGTGAAATATATATGAAAAAATATATATATATATTATGTTGAAGTGTAGGAATATATTTAATTTTATTATGTTCCAAAATTAATCATGACTTTTTTTGTAAATGATATTTACTTCAGTATTGTGAAATAAATTTTAACTCATTTCATGCAGGTTCGCTTTAACATTCCACTTATGCCTTGAAACATCTTTTCTTGATAAATTTTTAATACTTCTTTATCATAGGCACTTTTACCGGGTGTAGGTTGGAATTGGCAGTTGAGAACAGATCTTAAAATTTTAAATAAAATAATTTTGGGGGAAGTGCAATGTATTTTCATTAACCTGCCAACAGAAGGAAAGTTGTCTCAGGTTAGAGTCAATGAATATGTAAAGGATCTCTCCTAGGCTACAGTCTACAGTAGGCTTGTTTGTTTGTTTGTTTAATGCATCCAAATATAGATTTTTCGAAGAGGTAAGTGTTTAATTTAAAATGAAGTGGTTTTTTTTTGTGAGCGTGTGATAGTGTGTATATCCTGTGAGAGGGAGAGAATGTGTGTGTTATGTGTCTTGGTAAGTTTGTTTATATATGTTTACTTTTTAAATTGTAGTTCCAAACTACATATATTACTGTCTCCTGGTGCTTCAGATAAATTCTTGAGCCCGTGGCCCTTCAGTTTATACTACTGTGTTAAGCTCACGTCAGGTGTAAATATCCATAGCGTTGTGGTTTGTAGTAAGTTTTACTTGATGTCTGCATTTCTTTACTGGGATTAAAAACAGTGTTTACCAACTAGTACAGTTGGTAGACTGTAAAGATTTGGCCTAAGAAATTTTTAAGTTCATTGTTTATTTCATTAATTCTTTATTTCATTGCTATGAGGAATTGATAGCTAACAGTAGGCTTTGCTCAAACTGCAACAATCCAGACAGAATATATGAGTGATGATATTCTTTGTACTGAAGTGTCTTGTTATATTGCACTACCACTTCAATAATGCTTTGAAGGTGCCATTTTTATAATTTATGGGGGGGGGGGGTATCCTCAGGCAATATACAGGAAACACATCCTTATATTGACCTGGTAAAGATAGGGCTGTCTTTGCTATGGTACCTTCTTATTCATGGTAGTAAGCTAGGTTTTTAGAGAAATTCTTTAGCTGCCTTGGTCCATTGGGGTTCCATTTGGTGCATTCTGACTTCAGTGTACCAAACCAAAAAGTTTTCAAAGGAGTACTAAAAACACTGCAGTGTTACCTTCCTGTTGGTCTTCTTAATTCCAGAGGAGTCTCCTGTGGTCAGATGAAGACATTTGATTATCTGGGGAAAGAATGAGGTGGCCCTTTGCATGAATTTAAAAGGCACTGGAACCCCCTTAAAAAGCACCTGGTGGAAGGGTAGGGTGAGACTGCTCTCTTTCTGCAGCTGCCCCTCATGTGTGTGAACCTTGGGGGGAACCAGGGAGAGTGGAGACTCCAATTATTGTGAAAAAGCTGCCCTGGATTTAATCAGCAAATGCTTCTAGAGCACCCACTAAGAATTCTATTTGGATTTCTGGGGAGCTGTCATGCTGCCATCCCTCTAGATCATAAACTCCTTGTGGGCAGCAACCCTGTCTTGGCCATCTGCTAATCCCAGTGCTTGGCACACAGCAGGTAGTCAGTAAATGGTTGGCCAGTGCATAGTACCCTTGTAATCAAAGCAGTGTTCTTCACAGGATTGAGAAGTTCTCTCATGAGCGACTTATTTTGCTGGATTTTAGATGAAAAACTTTGTACACAGACTGGCTTCATATTATAGAGTGAGGAACTAATACAGAATTAAAAAAATGCAAAAAGTGCCTGACATATGGACTCAGAATTTGGTGGTCTCCAAATGTTCTGTAGGATTGGGGGGGGGGGGCGGGGATCCTGTACTTAGCACATCTAATGCCATTTATCGCATTTAATGTTGGGTTTTATTGTTTTTTATATATGGCTCCAAGCCTTTCCCATAATAAACTGCTTTGATCCTCACGTTCCTGCAATGGGTGCAGTGCCCTCCACTGCCCCCCTCATTGGACAGAGAGCAGTCTCTGAGGCCCAGTAGATACGGCTTCATTTCCCACCTCTCACATGAGTAGAAACCAGAAGTAGAATCCGGGTCTTTCTATTATCATTTCACCGTTCAGCCTTTGAGACTACCACTTAATTTTCTAGGCATACAAGTATTTTTAGTCATAAAATAATCATTTGTGGCATAACATAAGCCTCCAGATATGTCCTTTTATAAGTTACACAGATGTCAGCTGAAAGATCTTTGGTTTTCTTTCCGTTAGCTATAGGAAATTTAAGAATTTATTAAGGTCGTGAGAACAGAAGTACTAAGTGTATTTTATGGAGAAGCAATTCTTACTTTTAAAAATCTGGAGCTTTATTTTATACTGCTTTTCTTACCACATCTGATCAGTAAGGGAGAAGAGATTGTGTCTTAGAATGGTGGAGAAAGTATTTTGGTAACCTTCTAACAACCCCTGAAGTACTCTGTTTAGTCAGTTCAGGAATTACAAAAATGTATGGTATAAAGGTGAGGGATGACCCACTTGCCCATAACCAGAGAATATGAAATCAGGTTGAGGTTTTGCTGCCTCTTGGAGGTAAATCAATAGTATTTAAAGGTAGACTTTTCCTTTTTTGCACACCAACTGGTAAAACTTTTTAAACTTTTCTATTTTTTGGAAGTGATTCTATTTTTAATCTTAAATCTATCTCAGCTTTGTCTCATGACAGTCATTGTGTTTATGTGATATCTGAGGAGCTCAGTTATGACTCTGTCTAAGGGCATACCTTTGAGGAAGGCTTGCTCACGTTTGGTTCTAATACTGAAGTTCTCTAAGTGATTGGGTCTTTAAGCTTCTCCTCTTCCTCACCACATCATATACCTGATAGATAAAATGACATTGCCTAATTACCTAGAGGGAAATACCTGTCGCCTTCTCTTTTCTTTTTTTGAGATAAAAACTAATACTTTAAAATTGCTGCTCAGCCGAAATTTGGGCTAATTATAATTTTTAATATTGGCGTCCTTGTGATCCAACCTAGCTGCCATAAATTCCTCAGTCACTGTGATCTGCGTTAGAGAAGTGATCAGCCGGAGGGAGGAAGGCAGTGCACACAGCCTGGGTATACACTGCATTAAGGTAACGAGGAGAAGGATCAGGCCTTCCATGTGACTTGTATAAATACGTGGCCACTTAAGATAATTCAGATCCCAAGTAGATGCAGGTTCAACTTTCTTTCTGGTCAGCAGATTATATTTATTAGACCTTTATTTTTGGTGTTTCCACAAAAATCATAGGTTTTAAAATGCCTTATTTTTATTGTTCCTACTCATCAATTACAAATAAGACATATGTTAGAACCTTGGATTTAATTTTTTCCAGTTAAACCTGTGAACTTGGTATAAATATGACTATATGTAGCTCACTTTATCATGTTTCCTGTTTAATTGGATGAGAATTACATGCACTTATTCCCTTGTTCTTTGTGTTTATAGGAAAAACTCTGTTCTCAGCTACCTCATTATGTAGTGTTGTGCTTGATCCCCTGCCAATTTAGGAGAATTCAACACATTCTGTCCTTTAACAAAAGCCTGGAAGCAAGCAGCGGGTGGCCTTGAGGAATACAATTCTCTAAGGCATGTTTTCCATTTTACTACCTTTTTATTTTTTTTAAATAGGCACTTTTAATCAGGAGGAACAATCATTCTCCTAGAGCTGCTGCAAAATGATTACTTGAAACTCAACTTGAACTTTAAAGAGTCTTTAAGAGACTATGTTTTCATAACATAGGAAAGTAGTATATTTAAACTGCACTGCTGTGTAAGACAGAGGACTCACTCCCTATCCTGCTATGGTCAGATAGGAGGTGTCTGTGGAATCTGACCCAGAATATGGAGCTCAGATGCTTGGGGCTACCGTGCTTCATGGTCTGCAAGGTGCTACTGTGAGCAGTTTAAGGAGCTATGAAGTGTATTTTCATGAATTTGTTTCCCAGGAATCTTTAATTTTGATGAAAACAGAGGCTCATTAGTAGATTCGTCGTCTCTTCGTTCTGATCTGACATGCTGGGGTTGTGAAAGGAAGTACAGAGTTGATTGAGGTTGACCAAACAGCACAGAATTGCATTATACTTAAACTCATGAGTAATTGGATTTGTATTGGACATCAGTCAAATGTGCCTTGTCCATGTGGCATACGTGGGCTCTGTCCGCACCCGCATCTGTCAGCTTCCCCAGTTAGTAAGTTGGGCGGGGGGGCCGCAAGGCCCCCCGATGCCCTGCAGTCACACCTTCCCCTCCTGGGGTGGTTTCTCACGGGAATTACCCAGCATCGCTAGTGCCCAGAAGAGTTATGCCCGTTCCTAAAAACCTAGCCAACCTGGAATAACTTACGGACCAGATAAAACCTAACAATGGAGCGGTCACTATGCTCTAACACAATCTCGCTGTTCAGCTTGTGCTTTCTAGAGCAGAGAGCAGAGTTTCTCCCCACATGACAGTACGTCAGCACCATGTGGGTCTGGCAGCAGGTGTGAGACCTTTCCCTGAGTGGTTTCCAAGAGAACTGAGACTTTCTGCCTTAGAGCCTCAACCTTTTCAGTTATTTTGAGGAAAACATGTATAAACACTTGATGTACTTTTTCCCAAGCAAACCTAGTGGCTTCAGGCACACACAGGCCATGGTGCCAGGTGTAGGTGAGATGAAGACTAGCACCGCAGGCTGTTGGGGACCCTTCGGGACCCTTTAACCCTGAAGCCCAGTTCCTTACCTACAGATGTAGGTTAATGGGGGT